>NC_013487.2:15311802-15341652 GCF_000004555.2 Caenorhabditis briggsae | reverse complement strand
CCAACCGCTTGCCGCACCAAATCCTCATTGAAAATCGTCAACTGTGGAACGTCTCCATCGTCAGATCTTCGGAAGTACGGTATCGCCAGTCCCGGCTGATTCCGATGGCGATAGACATTGAAAAGGCGGTGATTCCTCTGATAATCCGGATTCCGTGCTCCCGGATTCCTCCCATCCAATCCACGTGGCACATTCTGAAATTGCGGGTCCGGTGGAGGCGCTTGACGTCTCGGCAGACGTGGCATATTCAGAATTTTCCCGTTCTCGTCGATTTCCAGAATGTTCAGACGCTCCAGAATTATGCATCCTGGAAAGACTGGGAGAAATTGGGGGGTGGGTTTTGGAGAGATTTTAAGCTGAGCAATCGGGATTTTTGGCTCATTTTCAGCTCATTCTGGACCATTTGGAACATAAAAATCGCTGAAAATCACGAAAAATGGGGGCAGAATGAGCTAAAACTGATTGAAAATGAGCGAAAAATACAGATTTTTCAGAGTTTCAGCATTAATTTCAGCCAAAAATTGAGTATTTTGGCGGATTTTGCCTCTTTCTCGTCATTTTTAGGCCTTTTTTCAGCCAATTTCAGACCATTTGCACCAGAAAAATCGCTTAAAATGGTCCAGAATAAGCTCAAATAGGCTAAAAATGAGCGAAAAATTCCGGTTTTTCAGAATTTCAGCATCAATTTCAGCCAAAAATTGTCATTTTTCAGAATTTTTCGTCATTTTTCAGGCACTTCCAGCCAATTTTGAGCTCATTACTGTCGAATTAAGCATGAGCAATCGGCGATTTTAATGCATTTTAGCTCATTTTTCGTCGATTTTCAGCCTATTTTCAGCTTTTTTTAGCTCATTCTGGACCATTTGGGCCCTAAAAATCGCTGAAAATGAGCGAAAATTCCGATTTTTCAGAATTTCAGCATCAATTTCAGCCAAAAATTGAGTATTTTGTCTCATTTTTAGTCACTTTTGAGCCTTTTTTTCCACCAATTTTCAGTCGAATCAATTTAAGCATGAGCAATCGACAATTTCAGTGCATTTTAGCTCATTTTTCGTCGATTTTCAGTTAATTTCAGCTGATTTTGGACAATTTGGACCGTAAAAATCGCTAAAAATCACACAAAACTGTCGAAAATGAGCCGAAATTGGTCGAAAATTCCGTAAAAATTGATTTTTTTAGCCAATTTTTGACCTATTTCAGCTCATTATGGACTATTTTTCGTGATTTTTCGTCTAAATTTCCACAAAATTCGTCATCTGAGGCTAATTATAGAGATAATTAGGGGGTAATTAAGTGTAAATTGGTCGAAAATTCGAAATTTTGGGGTCAAAATGGTCCAAAATCAGAATTTTTTGAATTCTAAAAATTTCAAAAATTGAAAAAAACTGAAATTTTCAAAAATCAAAAATTGAAAATTTTTTTTTTTTCAGATTTACGGCCAATTTAAGCATGAGCAATCGGCAATTTTATGAATTTTGGCTCATTTTTCGTAGTTTTAGGTCTATTTTCAGCGATTTTCAGCGATTTTTCTAGAATTTTCAGTCATTTTTAGCCTGTTTCAGCTCATTTTGGGCCATTTCACACCATTTTTTCTGGAATTTCCGATGATTTTTAGCGCTTTTCCGGGTTTTCCAGCTCTTTTTTGACCATTTTTTAACATTTTGGCTCATTTTGGACAATTTTTTTCCATGATTTTTAGCTCAATTTCAGTCAAATTTCAGTCAATTTTTGGAATTTTCGATGAATTTTGGACCATTTTTAGTCTATTTCAGCTCATTTTGGACCATTTTCAGTCGATTTTTCTGGAATTTCCGCCCATTTTCAGCGATTTTTAGCGTTTTTTCTCTCATTCTCCCATCCCAAACCTTCTTTATATCGTTCCTTGTTGTCTGACGCGTATTCATAGGTCCATCCCAGACTATCATTGCAATTCGCACAAAAAATGTCTCGAACGAAATGGGATCCCGTCATTAGGAGACGTTGTTCCAGTGTGGCATGTCTGATGTTCTTCACGTGTTTGAAGAGGATCGCCGGGCCAGTAATGCCTGAAAAATCGATTTTTGACTGAAAATAGCGGTTTTTGGCTGAAAATTGGCTTGAAAATCGTGTTTTTCTGGTCCAAATAGGCCAAAAATCATTAAAATAGCGAAAGTTTTAAATTTTTCGAAAAAATTTTTTTTTCGATTTTTTTGCCTTAAAAATCATGTTTTCTGGCCTAAAATGCTTCTCTAAAGCGATTTTAAGAGTTAAAATTGCCTCAAAACCTAATTTTGGACCTCAAAACCATGTTTTTCCAGCTTTTTCACTCTTAAATTGACTTATTCCAAAAAAAATCGACCTACCCGAAAAACTAGTCGACACAATCTCACTCTTATTGGTCAAATAGATTTGACACGTAGCACAAACGTAGCTCAACTCCGACGCGACGACATCGAAGAACTTTAAACCCATTCGGCGTTACCTGGAAATTGAACTTTTTCGAAAAAATCTGAAATTTTCAGAAAAATCGATAAAAACCGGCTGAAAACCGAGAAAATCACATGAAAATCGGCTGAAAAACAGCAAAATTGAATAGAGAAATGCCAGTTTTTATACAAGAATTCAAAAGAAAAAATGATGAAAATTGCGAAATCTGAATTTTTCGGCTCCAAATCCACTTTTTTGGATTTTCTAGACCAAATTTTGAATTTAAAACCGATTTTTTCAGTTTTAAATCGAAAATTTGGCCCGGAAAATCCGAAAAAACCAGAAAAAAACGATGAAAAAGACCGATTTTCGAGAAAAAGTGCTGGTGGCCGAGTTTTTTTTCATGGGTGGCCTAGAAAAATCCGAAACTCGGCCACTGGTAGCAGGGGTCGAAATTTTGGAATTTTCCGCTAAAAAACGAGGTTTTTTAGTCATTTTTCGCGTTTTTTCTGGTTTTTAAGTTGAAAAATTCAGATTTTTGAGTATAAAATGACAAAAAAGGAAAAAATTCCAAGGAAAACTCGGGAAAAAAGAATCTGAGATAATTTGAAAGAAAAAAAAAATCAAATATTCAGATGTTGGTTTAAAAAAAATGTACAGATAAAAGCTAAGCTAATCGGGCGGGAAGTCAAAATTTTCAAAAAACTTATTTTTTGAGAAAATATATTTTCTAAGATAAAAAGTGGGAGAATGAGTTTTTAGGGTGAAAATAATCTTAAAATCGAGATTTTCGAGTCTAAAATCCCTAAAAATCGCCGAAAAACCAGAAAAAATCGACGAAAAACCACCATGGCCGAGTTTTGGAATTTTCTAGGCCACCGAACTCGGCCATCACTTTCTTGACCACTTTGGACCATTTTTCATGGTTTTTTAAGGTTTTTCGACTCAAAAAATCGATTTTTTACTCATTTTTACTTTGAAAACATACAGAAATAACAATATATACAAGATTTTTAGACAAAAAAGTGAAAAATTCAAAAAAAAAATTATCCAAAAAATTTTCAATGTTTCCGATGAAAATCCGACGACGATGAGTGTGACGACGTGCTGGATTCTGAATTCGTACGACTACTCATTCCAGACGACGTCCGATGACGGGCGGTCTCGATGGGAGGCGTTGTTGGAGGGCGTTTACTGAAAAATGAGAATTTTGGGGCTAAAAAATGGGAAAAACATAGTTTTCTGTTAAAAAACACACAGAAAATCGATTTTTTGAGGTCGGAAACCCCTAAAAATCACGAAAAACGGTTGAAAATGGAGAAAAAAACGAAAAAAATTGAGCTGGCCGAGGTCTGGAGTTTTCTAGGCCATCAGAACTCGGCCAACGGTTTCTCGGGCTGAAAATCACGATTTTCAGCTTTAAAAGTTGAAAAAAACAAGGTTTGCAGGGTAAAAATATACTAAATATCGATTTTTTGAGGTCGGAAACCTCAAAAAACGAAGAAAACGGTAAAAAATGAAGAAAAAACGGAAAAAATCTAGGCCACCAGAACTCGGCCAACGGTTTCGTGGGCTGAAAATCGTGATTTTCAGCTCATTTTTGAGCTAGAGAAGCGTTTTTTTGCTGAAAATCACAGGAAAACTAGAATTTAACCTAAAATAGTCAATTTTTGGGATAAAAATCTCAAAAAAGGGGGTTTTTTTTTGGTTTTTAACAACTTACTCATTTTCCGATATCGGATCTGGTATTCCTCGTTGTAGGGGCACTACCAGGGCGTTTTCCAGAATTACCTGACCCTCTTTATAGGTTTGCGATTCGACCAGAGCGAATTCGTACATCCAACCGAGCTTTTTCTGAAAAAATTGGGTTTTTTGGCTGAAAATACCCTGGAAATAAGCAAAAAATTGGGTTTTTCAGACTAGAAACCCGTAAAAATTGATTTTTAGCTCTCAAATCTCTAAAAACAATGATGGCCGAGTTTTGGTGGCCTAGAAGACTCTAAACCGAAAAATTGGGATTTTTTTGAGTTTTATGTTATTTCGAAGCATATTTTGTCAATTTTACAAAAAATTTAGTCAAAAATCGAATTTTTAGCCCAGAAATGAACGCGGCCGAGTTTTGGTGGCCTAGAAACCCAAAAAGCTTATTTTTCAAATTTTGAATGATTTAGGCTGCGAAACGAGCTTTTGCAGTCTATATTCCGTCAAATTTGAGCTCAAAATCATGCATTTTGAAGCAAATTTGAACGCGGCCGAGTTTTCGGCTCTAGGTGGCCTAGAATTCCAAAAAACGTGATTTCGAGTTTTTTAGCTTTTTCCGGAGCGATTTTCAATAAGCACCCCGTGTTTTAGAGCAAAAATTCAGTCAATTTCAGCCAAAACGGCATTTTAAGAGTGGTGGCCTAGAAATCCAAAACTCGGCCACGTTCATTTTCAGCCATTTTCAGCCGATTCTCGTCGTTCAAAAACTGAAAGTAGGGGTTTCAAGCTCAGGGAATTCAATTTTTGACTTTATTTCGGTCTAAAAGGTTGGTGGCCTAGAAATCCAAAACTCGGTCACATTCATTTTAAGCCATTTTTAACCGAATCTCGTTGTTTTAAAACCGAAAATAGGGGTTTCAGGGTCGAGGAACTCAAATTTCGACTTTGTTTCAACCGAAAAACGCATTTTTAGGCTGTTTTCGATTGATGGCCTAGAAAACCAAAACTCGGCCACGTTCATTTTCAACCATTTTTAAGTGTTTTTAGACGTTTTTTGTTGGAAATGGGGGTGTTCCGCTATGACAATTCCGATTTTTTGGGTTACAACTCTTGAAAATTTGAATTTGGCGCCAAAAATGCCTTACCCGGCAATTCGAGCAATGCACATCGCGAACCATATGCACACCAGTGGTCATTTCTCGCTTCCCCAGTTCTCCATGATAAATATTCCATGCTTTTTTGAATAGTGTCGCACTTCCGGTACTTCCTGAATGAGATTTTTCAAAATTTCAGCTAGATTTGATCTGGCGGGAATTCAAAAAATTCAAATTTTCACAAACTTTTTTCAATTTTCGGTCATTTTCAGTCATTTTTTCTGGAATTTTCTGGATTTTTTCAGTCGATTGCTCACCGGTAAACGCGTTACTGGTGATTTCTTTCTCACAAGTGATATAGGTACGACACCCGGCACATCCCACGGACTCTCCGCGAACTTCTGGAATTTTTTAAAAATTTTTGTTTTTTTTTTTTCAAAATATTCAAATTTACCAGTAAAACACACAAATTTTCGGCCCATTTTCAGTAGTTTTCTGAAAAAAATTATTGATTTTTTGTGTTAAAAAAAGAAGAATTTCAGGGAAATTTAAGAAAAAAAATCTGGAACATTTTTTTTTTTGAAATTTTCTGAAATCTCATTTTTTGAGAAAACCATTGATTTGGGATGATTTTTATTGCGAAATTCGAATTTCTCGCCTATTTTTACCGCTACAACCAAATTTTTGAACGATTTGTGCATTTCGTCGTAAGGTTCGGTGTTCCGGTTGGTGTTTGCACAGAATCGGCGCTACAGTAACCCGAAAGCTTGAAATTAAGAGTTAGAGACGCAGAAAAGTGCATTCTAAAGTAGTTTTTAATGGGAAACTCGAATTTGAAATTATTTTTTTTCCATATCTGAAATTTTTTCGAAAAAGGGAAATTTTCGGAAAAAACAACTTTCAATTTTTGAATTTTTTGAAATTTTTTCTAGATTATTGATTTTCAAGCCATTTCAGCTCGTGATATCAATTTTTATCACAGTTGGACAATTTGAAAATTTCTAGAAAAATTTTTTTTTCGAAATTTTCTGAAATCTCATTTTTCGTGAAAACCATCGATTTTGGATGGTTTTTATTGAAAAATTTGAATTTCCCGCCTATTTTTCCCCCCAAACCCGCGTTTTTGAGCATTCTGTGCATTTTGTCGTAAGGTTCGGTGTTTTGGTTGGTGTTTGCACAGAATCGGCGCTACCGTAACCCAAAAACTCGAAATTGAGAGTTAGAGACGCAGAAAAAGGCAATCTAGGGTAGTTTTTGGTGAGGAATTCGAATTTAATATTGATTTTCAGCAAAATTTGAAATTTTTTGAAAAAATAGAAAATTTCGGAAATTTTCAGAAATTTTTTTTGAAAATATTTTTGAAAAAGCATTATTTTCAGATTTTTGTAGCATTTTCAGCACTGAAATTCAAACTGAAATGTTTCTGAAAATTCGATTTTGCAAAAAAAAAATTTTCGAAATTTTCAGAAAAATGGTTTTTTTTCTGAAATTCCAGACATTTTCAGATTTTCAAAAAATTAAAAAATTCTTTAAAAATCTAGAAATTTCATTTTCTTTCAATTTTTTTTTAGAAAAAAATGTTTTTTGGGAAAATATTTTTTTCCAAGTTTTAAAACTCTAAAAAATCAATTTTCAGCCAATACCAGACTTAAAATTCTCTGAAAAAATAGATTTTTCGTCTTAAAATTGCCTAAAAACCTAAAATTTCCGCAAAAAACAAGCCCAAACAGCTTTCGGACACTAAAAACCGAATCGATTCCCCGTCTTTTCTCTTTCTGTTCCCCCATTTTCCATCTCTCGCTGTCTGCGTCTCCCCTCTAAATGTGTCTGCGTCGCTTCGTTTCCCGTGCTCTCTCGCCTCTATTTTCCCATTTTTCTTGTTTTCTCTGCTTGGATCACATGTTTGCAGTGGTGTTTCCGTAGATTTTTGATGTTTTGCGGTGAAAATAGAGCGGAAATTTGAATTTTGAAGCGTTTTTCATGTCAAATTTGATGGAAAATAGCCAAAAATAGGGTGAAAACCTTAAACGAAAAAATATTTCTGAAAAATTGAAAATTTTCATTTTTCGGGTTTTTTTTGAGTTTTTAGGCCTTTTTTTCCGAAAATTAAAATTTTTTCAACCTATATTTAGGCTAGAAACACCTTATTTCATTGGAAAATTCGAATTTTTGTAATTTTTAAATTTTTAGATAAAAATACTAATTTTACCTGAAATATTGCAAATTTTAGGTTTAAATTTATCGAAAATCGATTTTTCTATCAAATTTTCACTTTAAAACCTCCGAAAACTCCAAAAATCCGCTAAATTTTCAGCCCAAAACGTCTAATTCCCAAAAATAAACAACAACAGGATTCCGTCGTAAGATTCGGTGTTTCTCGGTCACACCTGCACCACACTCTACGCACAAATGCACAGAATTCGCGCGTCGCGCATCTTCCTTTGCCCATTTTCAGAGACAGTTTTCAGCCTATTTTAGGGGGTTTCAGACCAAATTTTTTGCCGAAAAATTGATTTTTTAGGTCAAAAAAGCTTTAAAATGGGTTTCGCCCCCAAAAAATCGATAAAAATCATGTGATTTTTTGCAATTTTGTTGACATATTTTTTTTTGCCGAAAATCACGTTTTCTGTCAGTTTTCAGGTGAAAATAGAGGATTTAAGTGCTGAAAACGATGCAATTTCGGTGAAAAATTCTGAAAAGTAACGGAAAAAGTGTTTTTCGGAATTTTTTGGATTTTTCTCAAGTTCCAAGATTTTTGGTCATATTTTAGGTAAATTTGATGGTTTTGAGGTGATTTTTATGCAAAAAATGATGAAAATGGTGCATTTTAGGCCTAAAAAGTGGTTTTTTTCGATTTTTTTTGGCAATATTTTTGGCTTTAAAGTTTTCAGAATTTTCGAGTTTTCTCAAGCTTTAAGTTGTATTTTAGGACATTTTGATGACTATGAGATGATTTTTAGGCCTAAATTGACGAATTTCAGGCCAAAATTATGGTTTTTATTCAATTTTTCTCACTTTGCTCGTTTTTACTCGTTTTCGCTGTCTTAAATTCAATTTTCCTTCATTTTTAACCGATTTCAAGCCAATTTTCTTTCAGAATGCTCAGCGTTTCTCGAGTCGCTAGCCGCATGACCGGCGTTGTCGCCCGCTTCTCGACCGGTGGACACGGAGACGGAGCCGGACGTGGTGGTGGCTCCGGTGGATCGATTCGCGATGCCGGAGGCGCGTTCGGAAAGATGGAGGCCGCCCGTGAGGACGAGTACTTTTACAAGAAGCAGAAGGCTCAACTCGAAGAGCTCCGCAAGCACATCCAACAGGAGGTCGATCATCATAAGAGCCAGTTGGAGAATCACCAGAAGGTAAGGCTAAAATCGATAGGAATTGAGTCTCTAGACTAGAAAACTGCTAGACTTCCAGTATTAAGCTCTAAAAATTAGAAAAAAAAAACTATTTTTGCCTCTTCCAAAGGCTGTAAAGCTTCTAAATTTGAAATAAGCGGAAATTGCGGAAAATTTGCTTCAAGAGTTGAGAATGGAGCCTAAAAACAAGATTTCTGCCTAGTTTTCAATCAGAAAACAGAATTTCTTCTCAAAAATTTTGAAAAATTCGCTATCTTGCGATTTTAGTGATTTTTGGGCTCTAAAAATCGATTTTAACTAGTTTATTAGCTAAAAAGGACATTTTTTCGAGATACCCTGGGATTAATAAAATCAGCTAATTAGGTCAAAAAACCATGATTTTTGTCGATTTGAGGCTATTTTTCTACCTCTAAAGCCCATTAAGACTCGATATAAACCGTGAAAATTCACAATTTTATGCTTGAAATTTGTCTAAAATGGCCGAAAACTAACCTAAAATGACTTAAAATGTTCCAAACTTTGTCTAGTAATACCCAAAATGGCTTTTAAATGTTTCATTCCAAGTTAAAATCGTCCAAAATTGATCTAGGGGGTCCGGAATTAGCCTCAAATTGGCCTAAAATGGTCTCATATGGTCCGAAAATTACATAAAATGGCCGAAAATTGGTCTAAAAAGGTTTAAAATCGGCCTAAAATAGTCCAAAATTGGTCTAAAACGACTCAAATTGGGTCGAAAAGGGTCCGAAACCTTGTCTAGAACGGCTCAAAATTCACCTAGATTGGTCCAAAATTGGCTTAAAATAGCCTTAAATTAATTCGAATGACCTAGAATTGGCTTAGAAAAGCCCAAAATTAACTTAGAATGGTCTAAAATTGGCCTAAAATAGCCCTAAATTAACCTAGAATTGTCTGAAATTGGCCTTAAAATAGCCTAAAATTAACCTAGAATGACCTAGAATCAGCTTAAAATAGCCCAAAATTAACCTACAATGGCCTAGAATTAGCTTAAAATAGCCTAAAATTAACCCAGAATGGTCTAAAATTGGTCTATAATAGGGCTAAAATTAACCTAGAATTGTCTAAAATTGGCTTAAAATAGCCTAAAATTATGCTAGAATAGTCTAATCGGCCTAAACTGTGTTTTTCCAGGTTCTCGACCGTCACCAGAAGCGCATTTCGGAGATTGAGGCCGAGGAGCGTGCTCTTGGAAAGGAATAGACGACGACGTCTTCTTCGATTCTACATCTTCTAGCTCCTCTCTCCAAAATTCTCTTTTTTTTGTTTCTAAAAATCGCCACGTGTTTTCTTTTCCTTCATTTTTCATGTAATAAATTATAGTTTGTTGGCAATCTTGACCCAGTTTTTTTTGTGTACTTTTCTCCGTTTCTTTCGCTCTTTTTATGACTCATTTTAGGTTGATCAACAAACCAAATGGACAATCGCGGTGTCTACAGTAGCCCGAAAAAGAAGACGTCATTGTGTGCAAAAAAGGGACATTTCGCAATATCATTTTTTACGATTAGAAATCGGAGAAAAGATCGGAAGACAACAAATAAAGATGCACAGTCCTATATAAGTGGATGGAAATTGCACATTTTGGAGCCAGAAATTTTGATTTTTTTAGTTTTAAAAATCTCATTAAAATCTTGAAATTGTGAAAAATAATCCAAAAAATCTGAAATTGTTAGATTTTTAGGCAGAAAATTTGAAAAAAATTCCAAACTTTTTTTTTCGAAATTTTGGATTTTTTTTCTGAAAAGTAGTCACGTTTAGGCTCATTTTGAAGCTCTAAATATGAAAAATCTAGAATTTTCAAGGTTTTAGCTTCAAAATGAGCTCAAACACGCCCCAAATCCGTTAATTTTTAGTTTTGACCTGAAAACCGCGATGCACGACCGCGACGCGTCCGAAATTTCAAATTCGCCCGAATCCTGGCGTGTTTAGGCTCATTTTGAAGCTCTTAACCTCCCCAATTTAGATATTGGGTTCAAAATTTGAAATCAGCTCGTTTTTAGCTTCAAAATGAGCCTAAACATGACCAAATTTCAAAAATTCCAAAAATAGTCTTATTTAGGCTCATTTTGCAGCTTAGAATGAGCTGATTCCCAATTTTCAAGTGTAAATTTAGTTTTGGTTGTTTTAGAGCTTCAAAATGAGCCTAAACACGACTAGATTCGGTGAAGTTCCAAATTTCGGGCGCGTCGCGGTCGCGCGTCGCGTTTTTTGGTCAAAAATCGAAATTGACGGATTTGTGTCGTGTTGGGGCTCATTTTAAAGCTAACAAGCTCAGAAATCTGAAATTTTGGTTTTGGAGCCAATTGCTATTTTTTTGGAGCGTTTTAGGGCTGAAAATTGGTTTTCTGAAATTTTTTTAACACTTTATTTTTTTAAAAATAGTCGTGTTTAGGCTCATTTTGAAGCTCGAAACATGGCAAACTTGAATTTTGCATATTCCAGGCTTCAAAATGAACCCAAACACGCCTATTTTAACTACAAATTCGTCGTCTTCTTAGGCTCCGCCCCCTTTTAGAGGTCCAAAACTTGAAGTGGGTGGAGCCTAGTCGTGTTTGGGCTCATTTTGAAGCTAATAACTTGCTGAATTCAAATTTATAGCTCAAAATTCAAAATCAGCGAATTTCAAGCTTCAAAATGAGCCTAAATATTGCAAAAATCTAGAAATTTAAAAAAAAAACACAAGTTCTATTAAGTAAATATTATTATGATCCTGAAATGGTCTTGAATTGTCTACCCACGCAAACAAGACCCGTCAAAAAATAGAAATAAAACACAGTATAAAAATGGGCAATCTTAAATTTCAGATTTCGAAAAAAAAAAATTTTTTCTGTAATTCTGTGCTGAAAATGTTATCCTCATCGTCGAAATCGTCTGAAAATTGCCATAATTCTCATTCATGGAGTGGTTTTGGCTCAAATAATGCATCAGGTAGGAACTTCTACGAAAGTTTATATTTTGGCGCCAAATTTGAATTTTTCGAAATCCTCCAATTGTGATGAAAATTGATATGACGAGCTAAAATGGCTTGAAAACCAATATTAAGTTTCAAATTTTCAAAAAAAGTTAAAAATTCAAAAAAATTATTTTTTTGAAAAATTCACTTTTTTCAAAAAAATATCCAATTTAGCTGAAAATCAGAATCAAATTCGAATTCCTCATCAAAAACTGCCCTGAAATGCATTTTTCTGCGTCACTAACTCTTAATTTCGAGTTTTCGGGTTACTGTAGCGCCGATTGTGTGCAAACACCGCACCGAAACACCGAGCCTTACGAAAAAATGCACAAATCGCTCAGAAAGGAGGTTTTGGGGGGTAACAAAAGGCGAGAAATTCGAATTTTGCAATGAAAAACTGCGAAAACTCTCAGAAACTAGTCAAAAATGACTTTTGCACGAAAAAAAAGGATATTTCCAGAAAATTTTGAATTTGTGGATTTTTTGGGAGTTTTTGAAGAAATTAATTGTCATATTCTGATTTCCCACAAAATTTCACCCTAGATTGCATTTTTCTGCGTCGTTAGCTCTCTCTTCGGGTTACTGTAGCGCCGATTCTGTGCAAACACCAACCGGAACACCGAACCTTACGACGAAATGCACAAATCGTTCAAAAATTTGGTTGTAGCGGTAAAAATAGGCGAGAAATTCGAATTTCGCAATAAAATCAATCCAAAATCGATGGTTTTCCGAAATTTTTCGAAAAAAAATTTTTTTTCAAAAAATTTCAAAATTGTCCAATTTTGACAAAAATTGATATCACGAGCTCGAATGGCCTAAAAATCAATATTCTAGTGAAAAATTCCGAAAAAACGAAAATTTGAAAAAAAATTTTTTTCGAAATTTTGAAAAAAATAATTTTTGGAGTTTTCAAAAATTTTCAAAAACTACAGTAATCCATTTTTCGAATACTTTGTTTTCAAAATTTTCAGCCACCAATTCCATGTACTCCCAATCTGCTCCATCTTCATTTTCCACCTCAACTACAGTAACCACAAATTCCAATTTCTCAACTACAGTAACCCAGAACTACAGTAATCCATCGTCATCCGGTCTTCGTGTACATCCAGCCGATATTGCCACCATGCTCTTTTGAATGTTTTTTTTTCTGAATTTGTCTGAAAATTTTGAATTTCAGCCAAAAAATTTTTTTCTGGCTGAAAATAATTTTTTGTACATAATAAAATTTATTTTTATTTAGAAAAACCCGAAAACATTAATACATGGGAAGGAGATGTTGAGGACCAGTAGGGGGTTACTGTACATTCAAAAAAATTTTCAAATTGAAAAATTTTCCGGTAGCGGTGGGACGGGAAGAAACGCGTAGCGAAGGAAAAGCACCAAAACCAGGACGTTGAACATTTCGAACAAAAATAGGAAGAAAAAATCGATACGCGCGAAGATTTTGTTCCATTCGATTTCGACCTGAAAATAGGGAAATTTTGAAAATTTTCAAAAAAAAAATTTTTTTTTTGAAAAATTTCAAAATGCTCCAATTGTGATAAAAATCAATATCACGGCCTAAAATGGTCTGAAAATCAATATTCCCAAACAAAATTCCAAAAAAAAATTCGAAAATTGAGAAATTTATTTTTTTGAAATTTTTCAATTTTTTCCGAAAAGTTTTAGATTTAGCTAAAAATCAATATCAAATTCGAACTTCCCATCAAAAACTACCCTAAAAACTACTTTTTTGCATCTCTGACTCTTAATTTCGAGTTTTCGGGTTACTGTAGCGCCGATTCTGTGCAAACACCAACCGAAACACCGAACCTTACGACAAAATGCACAGAATGCTCAAAAATAGGCGTTTTAGGGGTGAAAATAGGTGGAAAAATCCAATTTCGTAGTGACAGACTGCGAAAACCCTCAAAAACTAGTCAAAAATGACTTTTGCACGAAAAAAGTGTTTTTTTTTCCAGAAAATTTTGAATTTGTGGATTTTCTGGAAGTTTCTGAAGGTATTAATTGTCATATTCTGATTTCCCACAAAATTTCACCCCAGTGTGCATTTTTCTGCGTCGTTAGCTTTTCTTTTGGGTTACTGTAGCGCCGTTTCTGTGCAAACACCAACCGAAACACCGAACCTTACGACAAAATGCACAGAATGCTTAAAAACTGTTGTTTTCGGGGTAAAAATGAGTGGGAAATTCGAATTTCACAATAAAAATGATCAAAAATCGATGATTTTTCGAAAAATTCAGATTTTTTGGAATTTTTGGAAATTTTTTTTCGAGAAATTTCAAAATCGTCTAAGTGTGATAAAAATTGATATCACGAGCTAAATCAGTTTGACAATCAATATTTCAGAGAGAAATTTCGAAAAAAACCCAAAATGAAATTTTTTTTTTTCGAAAATTTCACTGGTTTTTCAAAAAAAAGAGTCTAGGTTTATTTAAACCTAAAAATCAGTTTTTCCATAAAATATCGAACATTTTGAACCCAAACATTATCATATTTGAACAATTTTGATTTTTCAAAATTTGAAAAATTCAAATTTTCAAAAATTTTTTTGAAAATTTCAAATTTTAAATTTCTCACCCGATGCTGCCACTTCTGTTTTTCAATCCTTTCTCGATATGTTCTTTGAGCCCGTGCCACTTCAATCAGTTGATTGTAGATCGATATGAGGTCCGGGAAGCGGGGGCTGAAAATATTATTTTTTTTTGGTTGAAACTTTTGTTAAATAGTCATTTTTAGGCTCTCTTTGAAGTTTTTTACACTAAAAATTTGAAATTTCTGAGTTTCTAGCTTCAAAATGAGCCCAAACACGCCCCAATTCCGTCAATTTTGATTTTTGACCTAAAAACGCGACGCACGACCGCGACGCGCCGGGAATTTCAAAATGGAGCAAGCCTAGCCGTGTTTAGGCTCATTATGAAGCTCTTGATGAGTCAAATGTTAATTTTAACATTAAAATCCGGAATAAGCTGTTTTAAGCTTTAAAATAGGCCTAAACATGGACGAAATTACCGAAACATCGTCATGTTTAGTCCCAATTTGAGGGGGACAATGTGAGAATTTTTAGTTTTTCAAGAAAAAAATCAAATTTAGCTCAGTGAGAGCATCAAAATGAGCCCAAACACGATAGGATACTGTGTATTTTCAATTTTCGGGTGCGTCGCGGTCGCGCGTCGCGTTTTTTGGGCCAAAAATCAAAATTGACAGATTTGTGCCGTGTTGGGGCTCATTTCAAAGCTCACAAGCTCAGAAATCTGAAATTTTGGTTTTGCAGCCAATTGCTTTTCTTTGGAGCGTTTTAGGGCTGAAAATGAGTTTTTTGAAATTTTTAAAAACATTTTTTTTTTGAAAAATAGTCATGTTTAGGCTCATTTTGAAGCTCGGAACATAATTAATTTGAATTTTGCACATTTCAGGCATCAAAATGAGCCTAAACGCGCCTATTTTCACTTTAAATTCGGTCTTCTTTGGCTCCGCCCCCCCCCCCCTTTTAGGTATCCAAATTCCGAAGAATGTGGAGCATACGCGTGTTTGGGCTCATTTTGAAGCTTGAAACCTAGTAAATCTGAATTTGACATTTTTTGAGCTTTGAAATGAGCCTAAACACGCTTAAGATCCGGCCAATTCCAGATTTGGACCCCTAAAAGGGGGCGGAGCCTCATGAGGCTAGTTTTAAAGCAAAAGCAGTTGTGTTTGGGCTCATTTTGAAGCTCAGAAGCTCACAAATGTGATATTTTAAATCAAAACTCACGTAATCGTAGTAGGCTTCTCATTCATCTCACCAACACCATTAACACCGCCTCCATTCTGTTTCACCACTCGACAAACGTTCAGAAAAAGCAATCGATAATAGTGTACAGGTGGCATTTTGGAAGTTTGAATGCAGGATCTTGACATGGACAACATGGCCATGGATACGGCGACCCCGATTGCACATAAAAGGATAACCAGCATGATATAGTATCCTAGCAATGGGATAGCATCACTTTTGGGCATGGCACCGGCCACAATGTCGAGGAGTACGGTCATGGCCAACAGGGAACCAAGTCCCAGAGACACTTTTTCATTCCGTGGACCGTCGTTTGATCCAGGCGAGAAAATGCCCAAAATCGACAAGGCGGAGATTAGAAATGTGGGAACGACGATTACGGTAATGTAGTAGGTGGGTCTTCGGTTGAGATGAAGAATGTAATGAACTTCGGCCCGATATTCGCCCTCTTCCATGAATTTCATTTGTTTGACGGTCACATTCATCACTTGCCACTCGGCGTTGCCCTGGAAATTGGAAATTTCAGCGATTTTGAACGATTTTAAGCCATTTTAAGTCAAAATCGCAACCTTTAACTTTGAGCTTAATTATCTCGGTTACTGTAAGTGGTATCAAAACATTGCTAACTATAAAAATGTTTGACATGAAATCCGTAACAATTTATCAGTTGACAGTTTTTTGATGTCTCTTACGGGAACTGAGATAATTGAGCTCAAAGTTGAAGTTACACCTCTGACACGCGACTCACGACCGCGACGCACCCAAAAATCGATATCAACAAAACTAGTCGTGTTTAGGCTTATTTTGAAGCTCTTTCCAAGACAAACACAATGTTTTCAATTTCATGAAAATTAAAGCAAAACTAGAGAAGCTATGCCGTTTTGAAATTTTTGAGCCGATTTTTTTTTCAAAATCGGTAAAAATCCAAAATGCAAATGTTATCTAAATATATTAATGATTATACTCATTTAGAAGCTCTTATCGTAACAAAATCAATGATATAACTTTTATAGAGATTGGCCCAAAACTAGCAGCGCTAGACCCCTTCGAAGTTGCCAACACGCTACGCACGACCGCGACGCGCCCGAAAAGTCAATATTAATCGAAAATAGACGTGTTTAAACTTATTTTGAAGCTCTTCTCCTATCACACACAATAGTGTAACTTTTGTAAAAATTGGCGTAAAACTAGCGGAGCTACGCCTCTTTGAAGTTCTGACACGCAACGCACGACCGCGACGCGCCCGAAAAGTCAGTACCGATCAAAACGAATCGTGTTTAGACTCATTTTGAAGCTCTTTTTGTGACAAATTCAATGGTATATTTTTCACAAAAAATGGACCAAAACTTACGGAGTTATGATTTTTTGAAAATTAGTACTCACCGAAAAATAAGAGTCCACAGGTGGCTGTGTCGCATTTACATCCATTTCCTCAACAGATAACAATGGACTGGCGAGAGCAATTGCACAGAATTGCGTGTCAAATGGGAATAAATCGATATTGATTCGACATAGTGTACTGACGAATTGAGGCGAATTCACTTTGACATGACCCGTATGTTGGATGCGTACATCGTATCGATCGTCGGTTAGCATGTCTTTTGTGTCCATGCTGGAAATCGTTATGATGTTCAAATTAAGGAGGTTGCAAACTTTGAAATGAGCCCAAACATGACCATTTCTGGAGAAAAATGAGCAATTTTGCGACAATTCGAAAATAAATCGTTGAAATTTAAGATTGGTCATGTCTAGGCTCATTTTGAAGCTCCGAATGAGCTGATTCTGAATTTTGAACTTAAAATTTGAATTTGGCTGATGGAGAGCTTTAAAATGAGCCTAAACACGCCTAGGTTTGCTCAATTTTGAAATTTCGAGAGCGTCGCGGTCGTGCGTCGCGGTTTTTAGGTCAACAATCAAAATGGACTGATTCAGGGCGTGTTTAGGCTCATTTTGAAATTAAAATTTTGACAATTCTGGATTTTTGATTAAAAATTCAAAATTTTCAAGTTTGGAGCTTCAAAATGAACCCAAACACGACTGTTTTTTGAAAAAGAAAACATTTTTGGCAAAAATTGTGTTAGTCATGTTTGGGCTCATTTTGAAGCTTAGAACGAGCTGATTTTGAATTTCGACTGCGAAATCTGAATTTTGTTGATTGAGAGCGTCAAAATGAGCCTAAACACGCCTAAGTTTGCTCAAATTTGAAAGTCTAGACGCGTCGCGGTCGTGCGTCGCGGTTTTTAGATCAAAAATCAAAATGAACGGATTCAGGGCGTGTTTGGGCTCGTTTTAAAGCTAACAACATGAAAATTTTGAATTTATAGTTAAAAATCCATAAGTTTGAAAATTGAAGCTCCAAAATGAGCCCAAACACTAGCAAGTTTGAAAATATAATTTTTTTTGATTTTTTTCCCATTTAAACAGCTCACCTATTATAAATAAACAATTTTGGTACCCATACTAAACTTCTCGGCATCACAACTTGTGTCAATCCAGAATGGTCCGCCGGATTCCACGCTAGTTTCGGGTCCCGCCATTTCTGAACATGTGAAATGACGAAAGAGGCGACTTGTTGGTTTTCTCGCTGAAAATGAACAAATATAGGTCACGAATTTCAATTCCAGAGGTTATGGGCTTCAAAATGAGCTCAAACACGCCTATTTTTCCATTTAATTAGGGTTAGTTAGGCTCCGCCCCCTTTTCATATGGGGTCCATATTTCAAAGTGGGCGGAGCCTAGGCAAGTTTTGGCTCATTTTGGAGCTTTGAGGGTGCAATAAGCAAGTTTTTCAAATTTTAAGCTTTGAAATGGCCCCAAACACCCCTATTTTTACTTTTGAATCTGGCATTTTTAGGCTCCGCCCACTTTCAGGGGTCCAAATTCCAACGTGGGCGGAGCTTAGGCGTATTTGGGCTTATTTTTGAAGCGCTGATTATGCAAAATTCAGATTTTTTAAAATTCTAGCTTCAAAATGAGCCTAAACACGACTAAGCGCCGCCCACTTTGAGTTTTTGAACGCGTCGCGGTCGTGCGTCGCGGTCGTGCGTCGCGTGTCATATGGGAAATTCAAAGTGGGCGGAACCTAGTCGTGTTTGTGCTCATTTTGAAGCTCTCGGAGAGCCAAATCCGAATTTTACATTTTCAAATAAAAAAACACTCACCACTTCTGTCAAAATGCCCAAAACAATTGTCATATGTACTATCACTGGTCGATTCGTTTCGGCGAATGGTCTTACGCGTTTATCATATCGTCGTTGTATTGTCTCGATTAAATGTGTTGGTTCTGCTGAATATTTTGGACATCTGGATATTTGGAAATTTGGAAAAAAACATAAAAACTATTTTTTTGAAAATTTGTTTTCAAAAAATTCGAAATTGAGCAAATCTAGTCATGTTAGGGCTCAATTTGAAGGGAAAAGCTTAAAATTTTTGGATTTGTAGGTAAAGATTTGAGTTTGGGAAGCTGAGAGCTTCAGAACGAGCCTAAACACAACCAGATTTGATTCACTTTGAAGATTTGGGTGCGTCGCGGTCGCGCGTCGCGTGTTTTTGGTCAAAAATCAAAATAGACCAATTTGAGTCGTGTTTAGGCTCATTTCAAAGCTCACAGTTTCAGAAATCCAAAAATGTAGTTTTCCAGCCGTTTGCTCTATTTCGAAGCGTTTTATGACTGAAAATTTCTTGTCTGAAAATTTTCGAAACTTTCAAAAAATGGGAAAACTTGAGAATTTTCAATTTTCTTGTCAAAAATCGAATGCAGAAAGCTGAGAGCTTCGAAATGAGCCCAAACACGACAAGATTTGAACAACTTTGAAAATTCGGGTGCGTCGCGGTCGCGCGTCGCTTGTTTTTGGTCAAAAATCAAAATTGACCAATTTGAGTCGTGTTTAGGCTCATTTCAAAGCTCATGAGCTCACAAGTTCAAAATTTTTATAATTTCCCACCTTTAACATATCCATCATCATGATTATAATGATTGTGTTGTTGTAACAGCCGACTGGACCTCACATGACCAATTTTCATCGATATTAAAACGGAAATTAATTGTAGGAAATACATAGTTTTTTCTGAAAAATTTTTTTTTTGGAAAACAGAGATTTAGAGAAAAAAAGAAAATCAAAAAGACGACATCAGAAATTCTTTTTTGGCCGTATAGCAGAGGAAATCTGATTTAAAGGGAGGGATGTGTCCCAAAAAAATTTCTCTGAAAAATTTTTTTCTCAGAAAAAAAGATGCGGATGTTTTTTTTTCTAAAACCGGAAGTGGAGATTTTTTCTGGGACTAAAAGTGTCTTAATTGGATTTGGAAGTGGAAATTTTTACAAAAAAAAGCAAAAATTCAAAATTTTGAAATCTGAATTTTTTAAAAGCGCGTATCTCAAAAGCTCAGATAGCTATCAGAAAGCGGTTAATTACAAAATTGCTCAGCATAGAATTTTACACATTTTTGTAGTTTATAGTTTTCGAATGGGTACTGTAGTTTTTGAGATATGCGCCTTTAAACTTTAAGCTTGGGAGACGCAGAGAAACGAGTAGCTGTTGTTTAAAGGCGCATAACTCAAAAACTACGGTACTTATCAAAAAGTGCTCAACTACAAAATTACTCAACATAAAATTATACATATTTTTAGAATTTACAATTTTTAGTAGGTACTGTAGTTTTTGAGATATGCGCCTTTAAAGAGACACAGACACTTTCTCTCGGGAAGCGGCGATCGCTTACATTTAAAGGCGCATATCTCGAAAACCAAAAAAGTTATCAAAAAGTTGTTAACTTCAACATTGCTCAGCATAAAATTTTACAGTTTTTATAAATTACAGATTTCGTCTGGCTACTGTAGTTTTGGAGATATGCGCCTTTAAAAAAGAGGCCAGAACCTCCCATAACCTGATTTTCGAGGGATAAATTCAACGGAGATTTTTTGAAAAAAGAGCGGGAAATTCGAAAAACGAGTAGAATGCGTTCAAAAAGTGAATCAGAAGAATATTCGAAAAAAAAAGAAAAATAGCAAAATAGCTTT
This sequence comes from Caenorhabditis briggsae, assembly GCF_000004555.2. Taxonomy (NCBI): domain Eukaryota; kingdom Metazoa; phylum Nematoda; class Chromadorea; order Rhabditida; family Rhabditidae; genus Caenorhabditis; species Caenorhabditis briggsae. Next base: position 15,321,335 of record NC_013487.2, on the reverse strand, counting down.
TTTTTTCGAAATCTTCCAAAATTTTGAAATTTTGAAATTTTGAAAAAAGTTTGAATAACGACGTATTGCTAGAAGATGTTTGATCATAAAAAAAACGAAACTTCTAAAATTCTAAAATTCTAAAATTCTAAAATTCGAAACTTCTAAAATTCTAAAATTCTAAAATTCTAAAATTCTAAAATTTTAAAATTCTAAAATTCTAAAATTCTAAAATTCTAAAATTCTAAAATTCTAAAATTCTAAAATTCTAAAATTTTAAAATTCTAAAATTTTAAAATTCTAAAATTCTAAAATTCTAAAATTCTAAAATTCTAAAATTCTAAAATTCTAAAATTCGAAAATTCTAAAATTCTAAAATTCTAAAATTCTAAAATTCTGAAATTCTAAAATTCTGAAATTCTAAAATTCTGAAATTCTAAAATTCTGAAATTCTAAAATTCTGAAATTTTAAAATTCTAAAATTCTAAAATTCTAAAATTCTAAAATTCTAAAATTCTAAAATTCGAAACTTCTAAAATTCTAAAATTCTAAAATTCTAAAATTCTAAAATTTTAAAATTCTAAAATTCTAAAATTCTAAAATTCTAAAATTCTAAAATTCTAAAATTCTAAAATTCTAAAATTTTAAAATTCTAAAATTTTAAAATTCTAAAATTCTAAAATTCTAAAATTCTAAAATTCTAAAATTCTAAAATTCTAAAATTCGAAACTTCTAAAATTCTAAAATTCTAAAATTCTAAAATTCTGAAATTCTAAAATTCTGAAATTTTAAAATTCTAAAATTCTAAAATTCTAAAATTCTAAAATTCTAAAATTCTAAAATTCTAAAATTCTAAAATTCTGAAATTCTAAAATTCTGAAATTCTAAAATTCTAAAATTCTAAAATTCTAAAATTCTAAAATTCTAAAATTCTAAAATTCTAAAATTCGAAACTTCTAAAATTCTAAAATTCTAAAATTCTAAAATTCTAAAATTCTAAAATTCGAAACTTCTAAAATTCTAAAATTCTAAAATTCTAAAATTCTAAAATTCTAAAATTCTAAAATTCTAAAATTCTAAAATTCCGAAAATTCCAAAAATTCTAAAATTCTAAAATTCTAAAATTCTAAAATTCTAAAATTCTAAAATTCTAAAATTCTAAAATTCTAAAATTCTAAAATTCTAAAATTCTAAAATTCTAAAATTCTAAAATTCTAAAATTCCGAAAATTCCAAAAATTCTAAAATTCCAAAAATTCCAAAAGTTCTAAAATTCCAAAAATTCTAAAAGTTCTAAAATTCCAAAAATTCTAAAATTCTAAAATTCTAAAATTCTAAAATTCTAAAATTCTAAAATTCTAAAATTCTAAAATTCTAAAATTCTAAAATTCTAAAATTATAACATTCTGAAATTTTAAAATTCTAAAATTCTAAAATTCTAAAATTCGAAACTTCTAAAATTCTAAAATTCTAAAATTCTAAAATTCTGAAATTTTAAAATTCTAAAATTCTAAAATTCTAAAATTCTAAAATTCTAAAATTCTAAAATTCTAAATTTCGACCTTTTTTCAAAAATTCTCTCAAAAAACTCGATTCTTTCTCTCAAAATGTGATCATCGGATCACATTTCAAGAGGTATACGTTGCTTCTCCAGATGTCTATGTTCTCTGGAAACAATTTTTTGAAAAAAAAATCTCGGAAATTCAAAAATCACAAAAAGAGACCAAAAAGTGGGCGGAGCCTAATTTCAAGTGACCGGAAGTATACCTATACCCAGTAGCCAGCTAACACAATACCCACCCACGAAAAGTTTGTAGTTCGAAAAAACAATTTTTTTTGAAAAAAAAAGCTACACCGGAAATCCGGTGTAGCCATTTGCTAGGCACACACAAACTTTAAAAGCACATATCTCCAAAACTACAGTAGCTAGGGCAAAATTATCAACTTCAAAATTGTCCAGCATAAATTTTTACACATTTTTGTAGTTTGTAGTTTTTAGATAGGTACTGTAGTTTTAAAGATTCAGCGATGGGGAGACGCAGAGAGACGGGGGAGGCGCCTTGAAGCTGATGTTTAAAGGCGCATATCTTGAAAACTACTGTTGCTAGAGAAAAATTGTCAACTACAAAATTGCTTAACATAAAATTTTACACATTTGTGAAGTTTATAGGTTTTGAATAGGTACTGTAGTTTGTGAGGTATGCGCCTTTAAAGTTGAAGGTTGCCAGACATCCTTCCGTATGCTTGAGTGTCTGCGTCTCTTTAAAGGCGCATATCTCAAAAACTACGGTAGCTAGAAAAAAGTTGTCAACTAAACAAATGAAGCTCTAGTTTTGTTAAGCATGTTCTGCAAATTTCAAATAAATCCAAAAAAGTTCAAGTCTCAAAAACGTAGATCAGCGGGAGAAAAGAAAAGTGTATTGGTAAACTGACTCTCCTCATTGTTAGTGTAATTTTCTTCTTCATTTTTTCTTCATTTCGCTAAAAAGTGTCAAATTACATTCAGAAAAAAAACGGAGGGAACACAGAAAAGTTTGAAAATGTTTTTTTTTCCGGGATTTAGAAAATTTACCAATAAATTAAAAATTGATCAATTTCAGCCAAATTTGGGCTCAATTTGAATGGAAAAACTTGAGAATTTCAAAATTTCATGTTTGAACTTGAATTTAGAAAGCTGAGCGCTTCAAAATGAGCCCAAACACGACAACATTTGGTGAGCTTTGAAATTTCGGGTGCGTCGCGGTCGTGCGTCGCGTGTTTCAGCCAAAAGTCAAAACCGACGGAATTAGGTCGTGTTTACGCTCATTTTGAAGCTCACAACGGCAGAAACTCAAAAAATCAGATTTCGAGTCAGTCGCTCCGATATGAAGCATTTTATGACTGAAAATAATTTTTCTGAAAATTTTCAAAAATTTTCAAAACTTTCAAAACACGGGAAAAACTTGAGATTTTCAAATTTTTATGTACAAATTTGAATTAAGTAAGCGGAGAGCTTCAAAATGAGTCTAAACACGGCCAGATTCGGTGAGCTTTAAAATTTCGGGTGCGTCGCGGTCGTGCGTCGCGTCGTGTTTCGGTCAAAATCCAAAATTACTAAATTCTAGTCGTGTTTAGGCTCATTTTGTTGCTCACAACTGCGGAAATTCAAAAAACTTGGTTTTGAGTTGATTTCTTCATTTTGAAGCGTTTTATGGCTGAAAATAATTAGTCTGAAAATTTTCGAAAATTTCAAATTTCGCCAATTCTAGTCGTGTTTAGGATCATTTTGAAGGTTTTGACTCAAGAAATTCAAATTTAGTATTCAAACTTTATAATTTTCAAGTTTGGACCCGTTTATATGGTCCGGAAGGTGTGAGATATTGAAATTTTCACCTAGGCAATAAACTTGGCTAATTTAACTCAAAATTGACATTTTTATCGGAAAAAAAAGATAATTCTTAGTCTGAACTTTTCTCTAGCACAAAAAAAAAACATCCGGGCCCACAAAAAATATTTTTTCAAACAAAGGAATGTCTACTTTTTATGTGCTGCCGTGTTTTACATTCTTTTCAATGTTTTATTGGGTTTTTCCCCGTTTTTTATGCTTTTGGGACGGACCCATAAGTTTATGTATTGTGTTTAGTGTCTAGGTATGACGAATGTTCAGACGACTCGCTTTTTTCCGCTTTGTTTTATGGCGAAAATGTGATTTTATGATTTTCTGGAACTTTGGAGGTATAAGGGGCCAAAATGGCTTCCAGAGTTCTTTATATAGCCTGAAACAGAAAAATTCAGATTTTTCAGACAATTTCCTTCAAAATGAGCCTAAACACGGCCATTTTTGGAAAAAATACATTTTTCAAAAAAATATTTTTTTTTCACAAAATTTGCAGAGTCAAAATTATTTGGGCTGTAAATCACTTCAAAATGACCATATTGACTTAAAAATCAAATTTTTAGGTTTTTGAGATTGTTAGCTTCAGAATGAGCCCAAACACGACCTAAATCCGTCAACTTTGATTTTCAGCATACACGCGACGCACGACCGCGACGCGTCGGAAGTTTCAAAGGTAACCGAATCGGGTCGTGTTTAGGCTTATTTTGAAGCTTAGAAAAATTTCATAATTTTGGACAATAAATCAAAATGTGCTATTCATAAGCTTCAAAATGAGCCCAAACACGACTAATTTCAAAAAAAAAAGTTAGACCCAAATGTATTTTGCCTATAAAACGCTTCAAAATCTCCCAATCGAACTGAATATAAAATTTTTGAACTTTTGGTGTTGTTAGCTTCAAAATGAGCCTAAACACGGCCTAAATCCGTCAGTTTTGATCTTTGGCCAGAAACACGCGACGCACGACCGCGACGCAACGGAAATCTCAAAGTTAACCGAATCGTGTCGTGTTTGGGCTCATTTTAAAGCTTAAAACATCTAGAATTTAAAAATGAATGAGGAAAATCAAAATATTCAAGTCCTAAGCTTCAAAATGAGCTCAAACATGACTAACTTTGAGAAAAAACGTTTCTTTCGAAACTAGTCGTTTTTAGGCTCGTTGTGAAGCTGAAAACCTGCCTAGGCTGAATTTTTACAGTTATGACCAAACTTTGCAAGTTGTGAGCTTTGAAATGAGCCCAAACACGACAAAGTTCTACCAACTTTGAAATTTCAGGCGCGTCGCGGTCGCGCGTCGCGTTGTTCCGCCGAAAATTGAAGTTCACGAAATTGGGTTGTGTTTGGGCTCATTTTGAAGCTCATGAGCTCAGAAATCTAAAAATCATGTTTTTGGGCCGATCGGATCAGTTCGAAACGGGATTTTAAGCATAAAACAAAACGAATTTTCAGGTTCTGTAAGCTTCTGAACACAGTTAACTTGAAAAATAGACAGAAAATCTTGAGAAAAAAGGTCAAAAACTCAAACTTTCGAAGGTCAAATAGATTGTAGAAAAGGAAAAGGGAAAATGGGTGTTTAGGTTTCCCATGAAGCTTATCCTTAAAAAGCACTTCCCTCATTTTCAATTTTTAAGCCAGAGACATGTGAATCGTCTTAAAACCCAAAAAAAAAGGAGAAAGGACTTCCCGGTGAAGGATTTTGAGGTGGGAAGATGTGGGAAAAAACTTGAGACATAAAAACTTCAAAAAAGTGGGAAAAGTATGAAAAATTAGCATTAAAAAGTTGAGTTTAGTTTGAACTTTTGAGGGCTGACATCTTTAAAGACGTATATCTCAAAAACTACAGTAGCCAGGACAAATTTGTCAACTACAAAATTGTTCAGCATAAAATTCTACACATTTTCATTGTTTACAAAACTTAAATGGGCACTGTAGTTTTTGAGATATGCGCCTTTAAAGTTGACGATTGCCGAGGTGCGCCTCTTGCTGGAGGAGATTACCTACGTCTCTTTAAAGGCGCATATCTCGAAAACTACGGTAGCTACAAAAAAGTTGTCAACTACAAAAATGTGTGAAATTTTATGTTGAGCAATTTGGTAGTATTCACATTTGTCCTAGCTACAGTAGTTTTTAAGATGTGCGCTTTTAAAAAACGATGACTTTCGAAAATTAAAATTTTTTTCGAAATCGCCAATTTTTTCCCAATTTTTGAGCCATTTACGTTATTTCAACAGATTGTTTCCAGATTTTTAGCTTTGAAGTTTCAGAAAATTTCAGAAAATCTATAAAAAATTCTACCTCACATTCCAGACTAGTACTTTGGTCCATATACAACAATAACTACCTAATTGCCCAAGAAAAATAATTTTCGGCCATTCAACAAAAAAGTTGAACACCACATACGAAATCGAGTACTTACTTACTCTCTCGAGTAAAATTTAGACGTCTTGTGACTCAAAAAAAGTGGGCGGAGCTTGAACGAACTTTTGGAACCAAGAATCGGGCACAACTGGAGGCTTTGAGATGACGAAAACAAGAGGGATAAGTCGATTTTCAGGATATTTATGAAGGAAAAAAGTTCAAAATTCATAGTTTTGAAGTTTCTAGCTTCAAATTGAGCCTAAACACGACTATTTTTCAAGATTTTTTTTTTGAAAAATTTTGAAATTTTCAGAGTCAGACTTGTTTTTGGCTATAACTCGCTTCAAAATGATCCAGGTTTTTCAAAGCTTGAATTTTTGAATTTCTGAATTTATGAGCTTTAAAATGAGCCCAAACACGACCCAATTCCGTTAATTTCAATTTCTGCGCAAAACACGTGACGCACGACCGCGACGCACCCGAAAATTCAAAATTCACCGAATCCTGGCGTGTTTGGGCTCATTTTGAAGCTCGCAACTTGCCGAATTCAGATTTTTATTTAAAAAGTTAAGGATCAGAGCAATTAGGGCTTCAAAATAAGCTTCAACATGGCTGATTGTCAGAATTTCGTCGCTTTTAGGCTCATTTTGAAGCTCGCATCCCGAAAAAACCAGTTTTTTTCATAAAAATCATGAAATTAGCTTGTTTTAAGCTTTAAAATGAGCTCAAACACGACCCAGATCCGTCCATTTTCAATTTTCTGCAAAACAAGCGACGCAGGACCGCGACGCACCCGAAGTTTCAAAACCTACGCAACCTAGTCGTGTTTGGGCTCATTTTGAAGCTGGTAACTTGCCAAACTAGGATTTTGAGACGAAAATGTAAGATCAGCACATTTTGAGCTACAAAATGAGCCCAAAACATGACTATTTATTGAAAAAAATGTTCCTCCAAAAAATGTTTTTTTTTCAATTTCAATCGTGTTTGGGCTCATTTTGAAGGAAATAAGCTGAAAATTTTGATTTTTGTGTTTTCAGTCACTTTTTGGACGGTTTGAATGCATTTATGTGCTGTCAAAGTTGAAAAATTGAAACATTGTTGAAACATTGGTTTTCTGGAACCTTCTAGAAAATTCTAGAAAATTCCAAAAAATTCCCACAAAAGTCTGAAGAACTTGAGAGAAAAGTGGGAGAAGCACTCTCTAATGCTAATCCTCCTTTCTTTCAAAAAATTCAAAAAAATTTCCAGAATCTTCTGTCCCAAAAGTCCCGAAATGTCCCAAAAAAACGTGGGGAGGAGGAGGAATGAGAAATTAGTGGGGGGGGGGGGGGGGGGATTTGAATTTTGAAGTGAAAAAATGGAGAAGAAGAAGGAAAAGAAATGCTTGAAGGAGTTGAAAAATTACTCAGCTTTTCCTGGTTTTTGGGTACTTTGGGAGATTAAAATTTTCCAAAAAAAAATTTTTTTTTTGAAAATTGAAACTTTCAATTTGAAAGTGAAAAATGGGTTTTGGTTTTTGAAAAATCTGAAATTTCGGAGAATTCTAGAAATTTTTAGCAGTCAAAAAAATGAACAAAGAGAAAACTATTTCTCGAAAAATTCACATTTTTTAAAGGCGCATATCTCTGAAACTACAGTACCTAGCACAAAGTTGTCAATTACAAAGTTGCTCAGCATAACATTTCACACATTTTTGTAGTTAACAATTTTGTTTTAGCTACTGTAGTTTTTGAGATATGCGCCTTTAAAGAGACGCAGACACTCTCCTCGATCAAGGGATGCCTCTAAGCAAACTTCATCTTTAAAGCCGCATATCTCAAAAACTACAGTACCTATATAAAAACTATAAACTACAAAAATGTGTAAAATTTTATGCTGAGCAATTTTTAGTTAACAACTTTTTTCTAGCTATCGTAGTTTTTGAGATATGCGCCTTTAAAGAATTTAATTTTTGGAAGTTTTTTTTGAAAAATTGGAAAGTCCACAAAGTTTTAGGACGCATATCGCAAAAACTACAGTACCTATTGCAAAATTGCAAATTACAAAAATGTTCAAAATTTTATGATGAGCAACTTTTTAGTTGACAACTTTTTGATAGGTACTGTAGTTTTTGAGATATGCGCCTTTTAACTTTTTTCGGGAAAATAAGATTTGGAAATTTTCCCAACATTTTCAGAATTCTCCTAAATTCATTTTTTTCAGAAAATGAAATCTTCAAATTTGAAGTAAAGAATGATAAGTTATGAAAAGTCAGAATTCTGAAAAATCTCAAAAAAAATAGGAATTTCAGAGAATTCGAAAAATTTTTTTTTTGAAAATTTCAATAAATATACAAACTTCAAAGGCGCATATCTAAAAAACTACGGTAGCTAGAGAAAATTATTTTACAACCAAAATGTGTGAAATTTTATGCTGAGTAATTTTGTAGTTCACAACTTTTTGCTAGCTACAATTGTTTTGGAGATATGCGCCTTTAAAGAGACGCAGACACTCTCATCAAGCAAAGGACGCTCCAAAGCAACCGTCAACTTTAAAGGCGCATATCTCAAAACTACAGTACCTACCAAAAAACTGCGAACTACAAACATGTATAAAATTTTATGCTGAGCAATTTTCTAGTTGACAACTTTTTTTAGCTACCGTAGTTCGGGAGATATGCGCCTTTAAACATTTCCCGTTTTTGGAAAACAGGGGAGACGCAGACAACGAGAGTGTCTCGTTGTCAACCCATTTCCAGCCAATTTCAGTGATTTTATACCAAGGAAAAGTTCAAAAATTCTGACCATTGACTAAAAATTGTTTCTTGAAATTTTTTGGAATTTTTTGGAATTTTCTATTCACTGTTTGTTTGAATGGACCCTTTCTAAAAGAGGGTCCATTCAAAATGGGAACGGCTGACTAATCGAGGACCAAAAATAGGGAAAATCTTTCAAAAAAAAAAGAAGAAGAAAGGTAAAAATAAATATGTGGACATTTTTTTCCTGTCCATTATTCTCATATAACAATGGCTTTTTAGATTTTCATAGATCAAAAATGATTGTTTGTCGGATATTTTTGGCTATTATGAAATTTAAAGACGCATATCTCAAAAACTAGAAGAGATGGAGCAAAATTGTCAACTACATAATTGCTCAACATTAAATTTTAGACACTTCTGTAGTTTTCAGTTTTTCAATAGGTACTGTTGTTTTTGAGATGTGCGCCTTTAATCTTGAAGGTTGCCGGCCGCTCTTTTGCTCAAGAAGAGTGTCTGCGTTTCTTTAAAGGCACATATATCAAAAACTACAGTACCTAGCGGAAAAAAAAATTACAAAAATATGTAAAATTTTATGCTGAGCAATTTTATAGTAAGTTACTTTTTGACAGCTATTGTAGTTTTTGCGTTATGCGCCTTTAAAGAGACGCAGACACTCTACATGAGCATGAGACGCCTCTGGGCAAACTGCAACTTTAAAGGCGCATATCTCACTAACTACGGTAGCTAGAATAAAATTGTCAACTACAAAATTACTCACCATAAAATTTCATACATTTTTGTAATTTACAACTTTTTGATAGCTACCGTAGTTAGTGAGATATGCGCCTTTAAAGTTGCAGTTTGCCCAGAGGCGTCTCATGCTCATGTAGAGTGTCTGCGTCTCTTTAAAGGCGCATAACGCAAAAACTACAATAGCTGTCAAAAAGTAACTTACTATAAAATTGCTCAGCATAAAATTTTACATATTTTTGTAATTTTTTTTTCCGCTAGGTACTGTAGTTTTTGATATATGTGCCTTTAAAGAAACGCAGACACTCTTCTTGAGCAAAAGAATTCCACCACATT
>NC_013487.2:15292875-15311792 GCF_000004555.2 Caenorhabditis briggsae | reverse complement strand
AGCGTCTCTTTAAAGGCGCATATCTCAAAAACTACGGTAGCTATCGAAAAAGTGTCAACTACAAAAATGAAGCTCTAGTTTTGCTAAGTATATTTTTGTTGTTCAAAAAAATTCCAGAACTTTTTTTCAGCGAAGAAATTCTCATATGTTTTCCTAAATTGAAAATTGATGGAAAATTCTAGAAAATTTATTTTTATGGTTTTCTAGAAGATCAAAAACATCCACAGAAGACGTTAACGATGAAAAAAAAATTTTTTGGAATAAGAAATTCCGGAAGAGAAAAAATTTTGGGTCTTCAGAAGACACCAGAAGACGATAACGTCTTCTGGAAGAAGACGTCAACGTATTCTTCTTGTTTTCAAGAAGACTCTTGACGAATTGAATAAGTGGGGGAACAGAAGGTAAGAAGAAGACATCCTTCTTCTTCCTCTTTTTTTCTTTTTTTTTTTGGGTCTGAAATTTTTTTTTCAGTCAAAAAAAAGAAAAAAAAAGGGAAAAATCCCTTCTTTTGGTGTAAAACACCAAAAAAGAAAAAAAAGAAAAAATGTTTTTTGGAGTGGAAACATAAAATTCTGAATCCGAAGGATTCAGAATTTGTAATTTTTATGAGAAACATCGAAAAATTTGGGGGGAAAAAAGGAAGAAAATCAATGATCTGGAAATTCTAGAACAAAAAGGGAGATCTCAGAGATGTCCCAAAAAAAAATTTGAAAAAAAATTAGTTTTAGGATTTTAGAAATTTAGGATTTCAGAATTTTAGAATTCTTGAATTTTAGAATTTTAGAATTTTTTAGAAATTTAGAAATTTAGAATTTTAGAATTTTAGAATTCTAGAATTTTAGAATTTTAGAATTCTAGAATTTTCGAATTTTAGAATTTTAGAATTTTAGAATTCTAGAATTTTCGAATTTTAGAATTTTAGAATTTTAGAATTTTTTAGAAATTTAGAAATTTAGAATTTTAGAATTTTAGAATTTTTAGGAATTTTAGAATTTTCGAATTTTATAATTTTTTAGAATTTTAGAATTTTGGAATTTAAGAATGTTTAGAATTTTCGAATTTTAGAGTTTTAGGATTTTAGGATTTTAGAATTTTGGAATTTTAGAATTTTAGAATTCTAGAATTTTCGAATTTTAGAATTTTAGAATTTTAGAATTTTTTAGAAATTTAGAAATTTAGAATTTTAGAATTTTAGAATTTTTAGGAATTTTAGAATTTTCGAATTTTATAATTTTTTAGAATTTTAGAATTTTGGAATTTTAGAATTTTTAGAATTTTCGGAATTTTAGGATTTTAGAATTTTAGAATTTTAGAATTTTAGAAAAAAAAAAGTTTTCCTGATATTTTGCATAGAGAACCCCCATGAGGGGTTGAACTCATGACATGCAGCTCAGGGGTACAGAGCCGCTACCGGCTGAGCTACGGGGGCGCGAAGGCGCCTGACGACCGATGGTCTACATAAGCGCGGCGCGATTTCGTCTCCCGAACTGCCCCCAAAATTTTTGCTGTCTCGCCTCCTTTAAGCTTCGAATTTGAAAATTCAAAAAAAAATCTGGATTTTTCAGGAAAATATCAGAATTTCGATAGTATAAATCAATAGTATGAATCAATTTTTTGGAAATTTTAAAACATTTGAATCTTTCATTCAAGGATTTTTTGGGTCCTAAAACACCAAACATCCTCCTCCGTATCCCATTTTTTGAGCTCTTTTTTGGAGCCCTTTTTTGGAGGATACATGAAAGAAGTGAACCTTTTTTCATTCTTTTTTTGAATTCAAATACTACAACTTTTGTTCAAGTGTAGGTCCCTGGTCCATGGTCCCAGGGTACACTTGAAAAATGGCCAACAAAAAAAAACTCATTTTGTTCGAATTTCTTTGAATTGAAATTTCATAGAAAAATTGTAGATTTATTTATAGGTCCAAAAATCTTGAAATTTGAAAAAATTCCCAAATTCTGAAATCCAATAATTTCTAAAATTCTGAAACTCTAAAATTCTAAAATTAAAAAATTCTAAAATTCTAAAATTCCAAAATACTAAAATTCTAAAATTTTAAATTCTAGAATTCTAAAATTCCAAAAATTCTGAAATTCCCAAAATTCTGAAATCCCGAAAATTCTAAAATTCCAAAATTCCAAAATTCTGAAATTCCGAAAATTCTAAAATTCTAAAATTCCGAAAATTCTAAAATTCTAAAATTCCGAAGATTCTAAAATCCGAAATCTCTAAAATTCTAAAATTCTAAAATTCTGAAAATTCTAAAATTCCAAAATTCTAAATTTCTGAAATTCTAACATTCTAAAATTCTAAAATTCCGAAAATTCTAAAACACGAAATCTCTAAAATTCTAAAATTCTAAAATTCTAAAATTCTGAAAATTCTAAAATTCTAAAATTCCGAAAATTCTAAAATACTAAAATTCCAAAATTCCGAAAATTCTAAAATTCTAAAATTCCAAAATTCTAAAATTCTAACATTCTAAAATTCTAAAATTCTAAAATTTTAAAATTCTAGAATTCTAAAATTCCAAAAATTCTGAAATTCCGAAAATTCTGAAATCCCGAAAATTCTAAAATTCCAAAATTCCAAAATTCTAAAATTCCGAAAATTCTAAAATTCCAAAAATCTAAATTTCTGAAATTCTAACATTCTAAAATTCTAAAATTCCGAAAATTCTAAAACACGAAATCTCTAAAATTCTAAAATTCTAAAATTCTAAAATTCTAAAATTCTAAAATTCTAAAATTCTGAAAATTCTAAAATTCTAAAATTCCGAAAATTCTAAAATACTAAAATTCCAAAATTCCGAAAATTCTAAAATTCTAAAATTCCAAAATTCTAAAATTCTAACATTCTAAAATTCTAAAATTCTAAAATTTTAAAATTCTAGAATTCTAAAATTCCAAAAATTCTGAAATTCCGAAAATTCTGAAATCCCGAAAATTCTAAAATTCCAAAATTCCAAAATTCTAAAATTCCGAAAATTCTAAAATTCCAAAAATCTAAATTTCTGAAATTCTAACATTCTAAAATTCTAAAATTCCGAAAATTCTAAAACACGAAATCTCTAAAATTCTAAAATTCTAAAATTCTAAAATTCTAAAATTCTAAAATTTTAAAATTCTAAAATTCCGAAAATTCTAAAATCCGAAATCTCTAAAATTCTAAAATTTTTGAAATTTTCATATCTACCAAAAAATCGAGATTTTTCAATCTCTATTTTTTGGATTTCTCAATTTCAATGAAGCTAGTTTTTTAAAGTAAAAAAAAAACTGCAAAAAAATTTTCAAGCAAAAATAATCTGGAATTCAGAAATTCCAGATTTTTGTGCTCTTAAACATGGTATGCCAGTTTTTTAGTATTCAAAAAACTGCGAAAAAAATTCTAGTGTTTTTCAAATGTCAATTTTTTGCAGAAAAGCTAAAAAATTGACGAAAAAGGCTTAAAAATGCTTAAAATCAAGAAAAACAAAAAAAATGAAAAAAAAAGGAAAAATAAATAATTCACGAAACTTCAGATTTCTCCATTTTCAGCGTCCCCAGAAATAGAGGATTTCAGCAACTGAAAATTTGCTTAAAAATTGCTTAGAAACTCTACAAACCTAAAAATCTCAAAATTTTCAGATTTTCAGCCCCAACAAGAGGTGTTCAAGTCAAAAATTAGCTTTAAAAAGACTCTAAAAATGTTAAAAACTCAAATTTTCAGATTTTCGGCTAGAAATTGTCTTTAAAATTCAAATTTTCAGAAGAAAATCTATTTTCTAAAAAAAAACTGAATGCCAAAAAAACACATCAAATTTGCATGAAAAATGAGCCCCGTCCCCCATCAAAAAATGCTCCAAAAAAGAGCACCAAGACAAGTTTTCGCTGTGGTTTTTTCCGTTTTTTTTCGGCCCTTTTTTTAGTTTTTCCCATAAAAATCTTTCGTTTTCTAAAATTCTTTTTTTTTCGTTTTTTTATTATTACTCGTAAAAACCAAAACGAAATCTACTAAAAATCCTCAATTTTTACTACTTTCTGGGATAATTAAAGATGGGAACCGTGCCTAAAATTATAAAATAACGGGGGGAATAATCTAAGCTCTAAAAATACCAAAAATATCGACAAAATATCGATTTTTCTGTTGAAATTGGGATAAAGGCATCGGGAAGACTGAGAGGCAGTCATGAGACAATCAAAAATGAACCAAAAAATCGGGGGAAAAAAGAACAAAAAAATTATGATCAACTTGAGAAAAAATGAGCTGAAAATAGGGGAAAATTGAGCTGAAAATCTGGAATTTTCAGCCAAAAAATCAAAAAATTTCAGATTTATTGAATATTCAGACTCTTCTTGACGGCCTTGACGACGTGCTCGGTGGTTGGAAGGGCGGCTTGCTCGAGACTGTGAGCATATGGCATTGGGACGTCCACACCGGTCACTCTGCAAAAATTAAGCATGAGCAATAGTCCAAATTTTGAGAAAAATCAGAATTTTCGGGTTAAAATAAGCATGAGCAATGATATTTTATGACAGTTTCAGACAAGTTTCAGACTAATTCCAGGCCGATTTTAGCTGATTTTTTGGACTAATTTTGGGCTATTTCTGACTGATTTCGGGCCATTTTAAGCCAATTTCAGAACAATTCTAGCCCATTTTGGAACTATTTCAGGCCAAATTTAGACCGTTATAGACCGATTTTTGGACAACTTTGGGTCATTTTAGACAGATTTTAGGCCGAATTCAGGCTATTTTAGGCTGATCTTAATCATTTTCAGACGTTTCCAGGACAATTTCAGGCATGTTTTTAGCCGGACTAAATAGGCCATGTTAGACCGATTTTGGGCCGTTTTTGGTCTATTTTAAGATGTTTAAGGCTATTTTAGACCGATTCTAGTCCCAATTCAGGCTATTTCACGCATAAATTAGGTGAAATTTAGGCCTATTTTAGGCTAATTTTGAACCATTTTTCAGCCAAAAAACCCCCCAACAAACCTCAAAAGCGGGGCATCCAACTGATCGAACACATCGCTCTCCATGACCTGAGCGGCAATTTCAGCACCAATTCCAGCGAATGGCCATCCAGTCTCCACGGAAACCAAATGGTGCGTCTTGTGGACCGACTGACGGATCGATTCGAAATCGAATGGGCGGAGCGATCGGAGGTTGATCACTTCCGCCGAGACGCCAATCGATTCGAGTTGTTTCGCGGCTTCGAGGGCGAATTCGACACCACGGGAGTAGGAGACGATCGTCACGTGGTCTCCGGATCTCTCGATCTTGGCTTTTCCAATTGGAACGACGAAATCGTCGGAGAGCACTTCGTCGGACACTGGGAATGATTGACCGTAGAGAATCTCGTTTTCCAGGAAGACCACTGAAAATTCAGAGCTTTAAGGATGAGCAATGATGGGATTATAGGGGGTTTGGGATAAAAATTGGGGGTTTAGAGGTCCTGAGACCTCTAAAAACGCCATTTCAAGGTGTCAACTTGGAGCTCAATTATCTCGGCTCCTATAGGAGATATCAAAAATCTTTCAACTGATAAAACGTTGATCATGATATCAGCAACATTTTATCAGTTGACAGGTTTTTGATATCTCTTATAGGAGTCGAGATAATTGAGCTTTAGTTTTTGGGCGTTTTCGAGGTTAAAATTGGTCCTGAAACCTCTAAAAACGGTCACAAAGCTCTCGAAATGAGCTATGCGCCTTTAAACTACCGTAATCCTATCTTTTCAGTCTGAGCTCAATTAACGCATCTTAACCGCCAAAAAAGGGGATTTTTAAGCTCAAAAATGATCCCGACTCTTCTGAAATGGCCTGGTAGCTAGTAAATTAGGGGTATGCGCCTTTAAAGTACCGTAACCCTATCCTTTTAATTTGAGCAAACTTTCACAGCCAAAATCATGGTTTTAGAGCTTAAAATATGTCTCGAAACCCCTGAAAATGACCCTAAACCCTCTAAAAAATAGGATGTGCGCCTTTAAAGCCACATTTTCTCAAATCCAACTTCATATCAATCGATTTGTCTTGTTGAGAGCTTCAAAATGAGCTTCGCCACGACTAGGCTCCGCAAACTTTGATTTTTCGTGCGCGCGTCGCGGTCGTGCGTCGCGTGTCTAGGCGAAATTTCAAAATGGGCGGAGCCTAGTCGTGTTTGGGCTCATTTTGAAGCTCAGAACTTCCTGAGCTCAAAAATTCAAGTTTCAAGCAGCTTGGGACATATTCTAGAGATCAATTTTAACGGTTATGGGCCATTTTTAAGGGTTTCCGGACCAATTTTAGCCTCTAAAACCCTTAAAATCCGCCTAAAAACACCCCCGGCACCCTCATTCTTACCCGGATTATCATCACGAATGGCGGCCTTGAGCAGACCCTTGGCGTCCTCAGCACTGTATGGTGTTAGGACCTTCAGTCCTGGACAGTGAGCATACCATGCCGAGTAGTCTTGCGAGTGCTGAGCAGCGACTCCAGCGGCGGCTCCGTTTGGTCCACGGAACACAATTGGCACGGGGACCTGGAAATATGGTGGTCTTAGGGCGGATTTCAGCTAATTTTAAGGGATTTTCAGCCATTTTTAGACTATTTTCAGCTAAATTTCCGCGATTTTCGGTCTAGAAATCGTGATTTTCGACCTTTCTAGAGCGTTTTTGAGGATTTTTCATTCAAATTTCAGTCATTTGAAGGGGATTTTCAGTCATTTTGAGCCGATTTTCAGCCGTTTAAATGTGATTTCCAGCTATTTTCAGGTAATTTTCAGTCTTTTCTAGATGATTTTCAGTCATTTTAAGCCAAATTTCAGCCATTTTCAAGTGATTTTCAGTCATTTATAGGTTACCTAAAGTAACTTACTTTTATCAGTTTTAAGCCGGTTTCCACCCATTCTTAGTTAAATTTCAGTAATTTTCAGGCGACTTTTATCTATTTTTGAGTGATTTCCAGCCATTTTCGGGCGATTTTCAGGCTTTTGAAGCCAATTTTCAGCTATTTTAAGCCAATTTCAGTCATTTTCAGGTGATGTTCAGCCATTTTTAAGGGGGCATTTTCAGCTTTTGAAGCCGAATTTCCAGTCATTTCAAGTCATTTTCAGCTATTTTCAGCCATTTCAGCCATATTTCAGATCAAATTTTAATGATTTTCAGACACTTTCAGAAAACCCCTTTCCAATTTTTCCACTATTATTTTGATTTTTTATAAAAAATTCTCCAAATTCAGCCAAACAAAACTATTTATCACAACAACTGAACTGATAACAACGGTCAGTGATCACGAAATGTTCCACGAACTTTCTTATCACTGATTATCAACAAATTTGCAGGAGGGCGGTTGTATGGATGGGATGGCGTGAGAAAAAAAAACAATAGGAATCATGTGAAAATCACGTGATAAGTCCTCTTATCACTGATAATTCCGAAAACGGCCTGCAGAAGCCTTCAAAAAGTCTGAAACTTTAAGATTCAAAATTTTCAGACAATTTCCATCAAAATGAGTCCTACTTCTAGATTTTCAGACTTTTAGACCCTGAAAACTGTCCAAACTGTCTTAAAACCTAAAATTTCAGATTTTTGAACTTATAAGCTTTGAAATGAGCCCGAACACGACTAGACTCCGCCCATTTTTAGATTTTCTTCAGACACGCGACGCGTCTGGTGTCGTGTTTGGGCTCATTTTGAAGCTCGAAACCTCGGAAATACGAAATTGAGCTTCAAATTCGCCCAACAATGACAGAAATCCAATTTTCAGAGCTTTTTCAGCTGAAAATGTCGATAAAATCCAAATTTTTGAAGCTAAAAACGCCGAAAAATTCCCATTTTTCGCTGAAAATGGTTTTTTTTAAAGCTTACTCTTCCAGCAGACATATAATACGTCTTGGCGGCCGAATTGATGATCTGATCGATGGCTTGCATTGAGAAATTGAATGTCATGAACTCGCAAATTGGACGGAGACCAGCGAACGCCGCGCCGACAGCGATTCCTGGAAAAATCGATTTTCATCTCATTTTTCATCATTTTCACCTCCAAATCATCATCTGAAACAGCTGAAATTGGGTCTAGAAGCCCAGAAAACAGCTTAGGTCAAATTTAGACCATTCTATATTAATTTTAGGGCAAATTTAGGCTATTTGAAGCCATTTTAGACAGATTTGAGGTCAAATTTAAGCCATTCTAGACCAATTTCCGGCTATTTTAGGTCATTTTAGACCAATTTTAAGCTTAATTTAGGCTAATTTAGGAAATTTTAGCCATTTTTTTTTTGAAATTTTAGCCATTTTACAACGAATTTAGGTTATTTCAGACAGATTTGAGGTCAAATTAGGTCATTTTGAGTCACATAAAGGCTAAATTTAGGACTTTTGAATTGATATTAGGTCAAATTTGAGCCATTTAGACCAAATTTAGGCTATTTTATGTCATTTTAGACCGATTTCAGGCCCAATTAGAGCCATTTTGAGCCGAATTTGGGCCATTTCAGACAGATTTTAGGTCAAATTTGAGTCATTTCAGACCAAATTTAGGCTATTTTATGTCATTTTAGACAGATTTGAGGTCAAAGTAGGTCATTCTAGACCGAATTCAGGCCGTTTTCTGGTTGATTCAAACCATTTTAGTAGGATTTTAAGCCATTTTAAGCCAAATTTGGGCTATATCGGGCCAAGGATCATTCTGGACCAATTTTTATCATTTTCAGCCAATTTTCAGTCAAAAATCGCCATTTCCCTCACCAGCGAAGCCCATTTCAGTGATTGGCGTGTCGATGATGCGCTTATCACCGTGCTTCTTCCATAATCCCTTGGAAATCTTATAGGCTCCGTCGTATTGAGCAACCTCCTCTCCCAAAAGGAAAACTCGATCGTCCCGTCTGATTTCCTCGTCCATCGCCTGGTTTAGAGCGTCACGAACGGTCATGGCTGCAAAAATCGAGGGGTTTAGAGCATTTTTGGCTGATTTTGAGCAATTTTTCGTGTTTTTTTCGATAAAAATCGGTCAATTTAAGCCAAAAAGCGGCTTTTTCGATGAAAAATGAGCCAAAATTCAGCTTTCTAGGCTGAAAATGGACAAGATTCAATTTTGGCTGAAAATTGCGATTTTCGAGCTCAAAACATGGAAAATTTCCGTTTTTGAGCTCAAAATTCAGTTTTTGAGACTAATTTACAGCTATTTACAGCCAAAAATCGCTGAAAATGAGCCAGAATTGATCTATTTTGGCAAATTTTAGTTTTAGGTGAAATTTTCAGAATATTGGAAATTTTTAGCTGAAAATGACCGGAATTTTGATTTTTCGAGGTATTTTTGATGATTTTTGAGTCTAAAAACTTTTTCAAAATTCCAAAAATTCGAAAAAAAAAATTTTTTTTTTCGCAATTTTTTTCAGTTTTTTCTTGATTTTTCATGATTTCTAGGCTATTTTTCGTCATTTTTCAAGGATTTTCGGCTTATTTTCAGCCTAGGACACCCCAAAAGCCACTTTTTCCCAACTTTTTAGCTCCAAAATCATCATTTTTCGAAAACTCCCCATTTTTTCTCAAATTTTTCCCAATTTCTCCGAATTTTCACTTACTCGACGCCGCTCTAGACGATTGTCCTGCTAGACCAGCGACGAAAAGATTTCCGCACTTTCTCAGAGCCATTTCGAATAGGGATTACCTGAAAATCGGCATTTTCAGACCTAAAATCTCGGATTTTCGATGATTTTCAGGGTTTCAGACCTTCAAAGTCAAGATTTTCACCCTAAAATTAGCTATGACGTGCGAAAAATCGATGAAAACGCTTAAAAATTAGTTGAAAAGTAAACAAAAAGTTTTTGAGGCGCGCAGCTCCTCAAGGCGTCCGCAATTTAATGTCGCCGTGTTTGCGGTCAATGCGCATGGGGAAGGGGGCGGAGCTTGTCGACCGTAGTCGCTAGTGCTCTTTGAGCAAGAAAGAGAGGGGAAAGGGGGTGTTGGGAAGCGGTTGCCATGGGAATAGGAAGAGGGGAAAGAGAAAAATAGAGTATTTTCACAGAAAATCAAATTTTAAGGCGAGAAATGTCGTATCGTGAGCTTCGTAGTGAGTTTTTTGCTTTAAAAAAAAATTAGAAACATCGATTTTCCGGGTTTCTAACCAATTTAAAGACGATTTTAATGCAAAAATCAGCAGAAAACCGTTGTTTTTACCCCTAGAAGCTTATAAATTATTGATTTCCCAATGTTTTTCACTTTTATGCGAATTTCGGAACACTGTGGCCTAGAAAACCAAAAATGCCTTAAAATTGCGTTTTTCAGAGTTTCTATGCCGAAAATAGATAACAAAACCGAAAAATCAATCAAAAACCACCTAAAACGTCTGAAAAATCAGTTTTTCAACGATTTTTCGACAAAAAAAAGAGGAAAAAGGTGGTGGCCTAGAAAACCAAACATTACAGATCTCTGTGAAATGACGAGAACACTTCGTTATCCCCGTTTGATGTCGATTGAGAACTTTCGAAGCCCCAATTTTCAGCTGGTGGCCGAATTATTGGAGTGGATTGTGAAAAAGTGAGTTTTTGGGACTTTTTGGGCGCGAAATTTGAAAATTTAAAGGCGCTAGAGTGAAAATAGCGAAAAAATGAGCAAGAATCTTAAATTTTTTCAAAAAAAAAAAACTTTTTTCTTTTTCAAAATTTTTGAATTCCCGCCGGATCACCGAAAATCACAAAAGGGGCGGAGCCTAGTCGTGTTTGGGCTCATTTTGAAGCTTACTTAGAGCAAAATCCGGTTTTGATGTGTTTTGCACTTCAAAATGAGCCTAAACACGACTAGGCTCCGCCTATTTTGAAATTTCCTGAAAGCACGCGACGCACGACCGCGACGCGCCCGAAAAATGAAAGTGGGCGGAGCCTAGTCGTGTTTGGGCTCATTTTGAAGCAAATTTTCTGAAAAATCTGAAAATCTTGTTTTTGAAAGAATTGGACCACTTTTTAGACCAGAAAAGATGGATCTGAAAATTTAGAAAAAAAATTTATTTTGAATTTTTTGAATTCCCGCCGGACCATCTCAAATTTTCAGATTCGAGCCAGATGCATCTTTAGATGCCACTTCGATTTCTACAGAAGCCGAGAGAGTGGAATTTGTCAAAAATGCGGTTCTCCTGATGCTCCAGAATTCGAGAATTAAAATGAACCCCAAAAAGTTGTATCAGGTGCGGAAATCTGGATTTTCGGACACACAGACAGATTTTTAGGCCGACGGACATGCGGTACAGGAGCTGCTGCCAGCGCTGAAAATCCTATTTTCAGCCAAATCCGAAGAAATGGATTCTGGACCAAAATGGAACCAAATTAAGAATAAATTGTCTTCAAAGGTCTGAATTTCAGAATTTTAGAATTTTAGAATTTTAGAATTTTAGAATTTTAGAATTTTAGAATTTTAGAATTTTAGAATTTTAGAATTTTAGAATTTTAGAATTTTAGAATTTTAGAATTTTAGAATTTTTGAATTTAGAATTTTTGAATTTTTTTTTCAAAATTTCCAGATGCAAGAGGTGCGTATCACTCGTCAACTATCCAATCAGCTACCGGAAACTGGAGCATTGCTCAGCGAGTTACTGTCAAAACAGGAATATCTTAGCAATCAACACGAGAAGGCCGCTGCCAGGAGCATACCATTGGCAGAAGCCGAGAAATTGCTAAATGCGACGATTCAGGGCATTGCTCAGGATGCTGAGCAATTGGCTGTAGGGTTTTTTTTGGATTTTTCAGAAAATTTAGAACATTTTCTCAGTTGGAATTTTTGTTCTAGCTCTTCTGGGAGCTGAGATACACTTTATAGCACAAGAGAGCACTGTGAATTGCGAGAGCGCAGAGAAATCTAGCTTCTCTGTGTCTCTCACACCTCCCCACTGTCTGGCAAATCTCTAAAAGTTCAGCAAACAGAGAAAAAAAAAACGAATCTGGAGGTATGGGGAATCGAACCCCAGACTTCTCGCATGCAAAGCGAGCGCTCTACCCCTGAGCTATACCCCCCACCCTCTTCTTCGAAGTGAATGGCGGTTATAAAAGGGAGGAAAATGGGAGATTTAGGAAGTGTCGTAACTTTGGAAGGAGAAGAGATGCTGAAAAATTTTCAACTAATGAATTGTTGGAAATTTTATGCTGAGCAATTTTGTAGTTGACCACTTTTTTGTAGGTGACTTGGTTTTTGAGATATAAACGCTGGAAGTTGGGGTGTCCCTTGGCCTTTTTTCAGCAAAAAACTCTCCGCTGGAAGTTGGGGTGTCCAAGGGCCGTTTATGAAAGAGAATTGGGAAACATAGGTTTTACATCAGGAAATTTGGTTTTGTGAAATTTATAAAACCGATTCCGGAGATTAGGTTAAAAAACTAGAAAGATAGTAGTTTTTCAAAAATTCAAAAATGTGAGAAAATTCCGACAAAATATTACTCAGCATAAAATTTTAAACATTTTTGAAGTTCACAACTTTTTTCTAGCTACTGTAGTTTAAGAGATATGCGCTTTTAAACTACCGAACGCATAAAAAGGAAGTGCACCTCTTTAAAGGCGCATAACTCAAAAACCACGGCAGCTATCAAAAATTTGTCAACTACGAAATTGCTCAGCTTAAAATTCTACATATTTTTGTAGTTGACAACTTTTTTCTAGCTACCTTAGTTTTTGAGATATTCATCTTCCAGAACAAACTGAACAATGTGGCAAGCGACGAGGCGGAGCTAGATGAGAAAATCGAGCGGAAGAAGCGAGAATATGAGCAGTTACAGAAGAGATTTGCTAAATTACAGGTTACTGAAGATTTGGATTACTGTAGAAAAATGGCTCATTTTCAGGCATTCCGTCCACAGTATATGGATGAGTACGAGAGATTCGAGGAGCGCCTTCAGAAACTTTATGAGGTGATTTTTCAGAAAAAGTTGGATATTTTAGAATTAAAACTTGAAATTTACATTTTCCAGGTTGTGAGCTTTAAAATGAGCCCAAAAACTACAGAAATCGATCAATTTTTGAGAATTTTAGGCTTAAAAATCTTAATTGAGCCACATCTAGGCATGTTTGGGCTCATTTTGAAGCTTAGAAACTGAGGATTTCACTTTTCAAGTTTTATAATCCAATTTCTCACAACTTTAGCTTCAAAATAAACCCAAACTCGACTAGATTCGAGTAACTGAAATTTCAGACGCGCCGCGGTCGCGCGTCGCGTGTTTTGGCTGAAAATTCAAAGTTAATAGATTTAGGTCGTGTTTGGGCTCATTTCAAATCTTGCAAATTCAGAAATTCGACTTTTCAGCTCTGAAATCAAAATTCCCGCAATTTAAGCTTAAAAATAGGTTCTAAAATCCAAAGTGTCAAAAGCACCAGTGTTTGGGGTCATTTTAAAGCTTAGAAACTAAGAAATTTGAATTTTCAACTACAAATTTGAATTCCTCATAGTTTCAGCTTTCAAATGAGCTTAAACACGACTAGGTTCGAGCAATTTCGAATTTTCGAGCGCGTCGCGGTCGTGCGTCGCGTGTCTTGGACGAAAATTCAAAGTGGGCGGAGCCTAGTCGTGTTTGTGCTCATTTTAAAGCTCAAAACTTAAAAAATCTAAAAAACTAGCTTTTAAGTTAATTGAATTATTTCGAAGCGTTTTATGGTCCAAAGTTTTTTGTCTAAAAATGTTTTAATTTTTTCGAAAACTTCAAAATCAACGAATGCTAGTCACGTTTGAGCTCATTTTGAAGCTCCTTTTCTCCTGAACTCAAATTTGTTACTTTCAACGCTTAAAACCTTCATTTTCCAGGTGTACGTCTTAAATTTCCGAAATCTGGCGTATCTTCGAAAAGTGCACGATGATCTGGCACGATCTGAACGTCAGAGACAAGAAGAACTGGAAAAAGCCATGAGATTGACTGTTGAAAAAATGCGAATGGAACAAGAACGAAAAGATGCGATCGGTTTGGCTGATGACGATACAGATGCGCCTTTAATCGATAGACGACAGTGTAAGTGATACAGTAATCATCAAAAAAGTCGGCTTACAAGTTTAGAAACTTGATTTTGGAGTTGAAAAACGAATTCAGCACGTCGAGTGCTTGAAAATGAGCCCGAACACAAATAGGTTTGGTGAAGTTTGAAATTTCGGGCGCGTCGCGGTCGTGCGTCGCGTTTCTAGGTGAAATTTCAAAGTGGACGTAGCCTAGTCGTGTTTGGGCTCATTTTGAAGCGCAAAACTTAAGAAACCGGGAAAGTGTGTTGATGACACTATTGGACCATTTTGAAGCGTTTTATGGTCCAAAAAATATTTTTCTAAAAATCATAAAAAAATGAATAGGCTCTGAAACATTCAAACCTGAGCCAAATACTTCGAAACAAATTTTTCTGAATTTGGGAAAATAAGAGCTTCAAAATGAGCTCAAACACGACTAGGCTCCGCCCACTTTGAAATTTCACATAGACACGCGACGCACGACCGCGACGCACCCGAAAAATCAAACTTAGCCGCACCTAGTCGTGTTTAGGCTTATTTTGAGGCACAAAAGCTAAAACCCCCGAAAAATTTAACTTCAAAGCGTTTGGATTATTTTGAACAGTTTTATGATCCAAAAACCTTTTGTCTAGAAAACTTTGAAAAAAAAAACAAATTAGCTCTAACACATTCAAACCTGAGCCAAATGCGTCGAAACTGCATTTTCTGAGTTTGGGGGAATGAGAGCTTCAAAATGAGCCCAAACACGACTAGGCTCCGCTCACTTTGAAATTTCACCTAGACACGCGACGCACGACCGTGACGCACCCGAAAATTTCAAACTTAACCGATTTTAGTCGTGTTTAGGCTCATTTTGAAGCTCCTGACGTGAGAAACTCGAATTTTCATATTTCAATTCCTGAATTTCAGCGGTCCGCAAGGTATACGGTAACATGATGGGCGGCGCGGTGTCAGATGACGATGACGACGATGATGAAGACGATGAAATCATTCGAATGGAGGAAAATCCAAAATTAGCTGCGAAAACCGCTAAAAGTGTTGATACCGAGGAGGAAGAGGAGGGCAATGATTATATGATTGGGGTGAGCAATTACAGTAATCCAAAAAAAAAACTTTTTCAAAAATTTATTTTTCAGATCAATGTGCCACGTGGTGACGATGCAAAATCGGATTTGAGCAGTGGAGATGATTTTTGATAAATTGGATTACTGTATTTTTCAAATTTTCAAACAAATGAATGAGTCGTCGACCGTCTTGCTGAACTATTTCGTTTTCTGAAATTATTGATTTTTTGTTTTTTTTTTTGAGATTACTGTAGCTGAAACTTACGATTTTGATCGATCAAAATCGGTTTTCAGACAATACATGTAGAGAGGGACCGTGGGAAATTGAAGGAGATAAATTATATAGACGATTGCGTCGGCCTGGAATTGATGTTTTTAAAATTTTAGGACTCAGAAATTTGAACTTAGAAGATTATGAGCTTCAAAATGAGCCCAAACACGACTAGGCTCCGCCCACTTTCAAACTTCGGGCGCGTCGCGGTCGTGCGTCGCGGTTTTTTGGGAGAGAGTCAAAATTGAATGATTTGCATCGTGTTTGGGTTCATTTTGAAGCTCGTAAGCCCAGAAATTCAGAAATTTTTATTTCAAATTATTTGGTTCAGGTTTAAAAGTTTTAGAGTCAGTTCTTTTTTTTTCAAAATTTTCAGGCAAAACAGATTTCAATCATAAAACGCTTCCAAATAGTCCAATTGAGTCATGGGCGCATTTTTTAGGTTTCTTAAGTTTTGTGCTTCAAAATGAGCCCAAACACGACCAAGCTCCGCCCACTTTGAAATTCCACCTAGACACGCAACGCACGACCGCGACGCGCGAGAAAACTCAAAGTGGGCGGAATCTAGTCGTGTTTAGGCTCATTTTGAAGCTCTTGAGCCAAGAAACTGAAAAATTGCAATTTCAAATAATTTTGCTCAGTTCTAAACGTTTAAGAGCCCTTTTTTTCAAAAGTTTCCGACAAAACAAATTCGGATCATAAAGCGCTGGTGGCCTAATAGTCCAATTGACTCATAAACGCATTTTTTGGGTTTTTCAAGTTTTGCGCTTCAAAATGAGCCCACACACGACTAGGTTCAACCCACTTTGAAATTGCAGCAAGACACGCGACGCACGACCGCGACGCGCGAGAAAACTCAAAGTGGGCGGAATCTAGTCGTGTTTAGGCTAATTTTGAAGCACACGATGAGCCAAATCTAGTGAAAATGCGCAAAATTCGGTATGAGCAAGTTAAAGCCGAGATTTGAGTCTTCTTGTCCTGTATTCATGTGTGTTTTTATAGGAAGGTGACGACCGCTTAGCTAGTACGTCTCGTTGCATGTGCTGGTACACACACAGTGGTGGACAAGTGTGACGTTCTTCTGACCTTGAGTATCTACTGTCTGCCACTCTCTCCTTCTCCAATACTCCCTCGCTCACGTCTCCATCAGATAATAGGCACTTGCTTACAAGGAATTCGATAGGAAAGGTGAGCATTTCCAAGTGTAATCGGTCATTTTTGAACTTGAAAACACAAAAATTCAAATTCCTCACAAAAATCTACACCAGAAACCATGAAAAAACGTAAAATTTCATGGTGGCCGAGTTTTTGAATTTCCTAGGCCACGACTTAAAAAGTTAGGCCATGGTGGTTTTTTGATTGTTTTTTTACGGTTTCTAGAGTAAATTTTTGCCAGAAATCCAAATTTCGTGTTTATTTGTGTCTATAATAATTGGAAACTTCGGAAATCCTCAAATCACGATTAGGCTCCGCTCACTTTTAAAAATGACATGTTCTGGGTTGATAAATTGTAGGTTTTGTGTGAAAATTGTCTTTTTTTATAGCTTGAGAGTGCAAAAATCCAATTTTCCATCAAAAACTACCTCTAAAACCATGAAAAAACGTAAAATTTCATGGTGGCCGAGGTTTTGAATTTTCTAGGCCACCAATTGGAAAGTTAGTCCATGATGGTTTTTTGATTGTTTCTGGGCTAGTTTTTTGCGAAAAATTTGAATAACGGGTTTGTTTTGTGTGTAAATCGTCTAGAAATGGAAAAAAACGCATACTTTTAACTCGAAAACATGACTACTTTATTGAAGCTTATGGCTGTTAGGGAACAGAAATTCAAATTTTCCAGTGAAATCATCCATTTTCGAGTTTTAAACTACAAAAATTCAGATTCCTCGTGAAAATCTACCCTCGAAACCAGGAAAAAACTTAAAATTTCATTGTGGCCGAGTTTTGAATTTTCTAGGCCAACATGTGAAAAGTTAGACCATGCGCTGTTTTTGGTGGCGTCTAGGGTAGATTTTTATGGGAAATTCGAATTTTGTGTTTATTCGCAGTCAAAGGGCTTTCTTACCTATCAAAATTCGAAAATTTTCTTGGTGGCCGAGTTTTTGAATTTTCTAATTTTTCTAGGCCACCATTTGGAAAGTTAGGCCATGATGTCAAAACTTCGGTTTTTTATTGTTTCTAGGGTAGTTTTTTACGTAGAACTCAAATTTTGTGTCTATTTCCAACCAAAAGACTTCCCAAATTGTCAAAATTCAAAAAAATTCAACAAAGAGTACAAGTGTTCCAGATTGGACGAGAATTCCGAAAATGCGCCATGCATGAACGACAAACTGGCCAAAGGAAATGGAGCATTCCTAGGACAAGCCGTCAAAAAACATGAATGCCTCGGGGAATACGTCGGAGATTGGAGGAATTGATTCTGGAGAAAGCGATTACAGTAAGAGTCTCAGTGTGATTCCCCTTATTTTTTAATAAATAAAAGTTTTACTTGAAAACAGTCTTATTGTTCTCAACTTTTCAGATTTCCTCAATTTCAGAATCTTTGGATTTTTATAAAAAATTGTAAATTATCAGATATCCAAAAAACGAAGAAAAGTCAGAAATCCAACTTTTCACCTCTTTTTTTATAATTTCGAATTCCTTATTCTAAACTAAAAGTAATCTTTCTAGATTCGGCTTGTCAAGAGCTTCAAAATGAGCCTAAACACGACTAGGCTCCGATCACTTTGATTTTTTGTGCGCGTCGCGGTCGTCGCGTCGCGTGTTTTGGGGTGGAAATCAAAATTGAAGGATAATTTGCATCGTGTTTGGGCTCATTTCAAAGCTCTTGAGCTGAGGAACTCAGAAATGTCATTTTCAAATCATTTGGCTCAGCTTTAAGCGTTTTAGAGTAAATTCATTCTTCTCAAAAATTTCAGACGAAACAATTTTGGATCACAAACCGCTTCTAAATGATCCAATCGACTGATGAACGCATTTTTTGGATTTTTCAAGATTTGCGTTTCAAAATGAGCCCAAACACGACTAGGCTCCGCCCACTTTGAAGTTTCACCGAGACACGCGACGCACAGCCGCGACGCGCCCGAAATTTCAAAGTTAAGCAAACCTAGGCTTGTTTAAGCTCATTTTAAAGCTATTAACTTGCCAATATAGAATTTTGAATGCAAAAATCAAAATGGGCAATTTCAGAGCTCCACAATGAGCCGGAACACGATCGAATTTCTAAATTCTCAAAAAAAAGTTGTGTTTTTTTCTCGAAAATAGTTATTTCTAGGGGTTGGCACATAAACATTCAAAGTTTAGAGGTTTTGAGCTTTAAAAAAACCTTAAACACAACTAGGCTCCGCCCACTTTTAATATTCACCAAGACACGCGACGCATGCCCGCGACGCGCTCGAAATTTCAAAATTAAGCAAACCTAGGCTTTTTTAGGCTCATTTTGAAGCTCTCAACTTGCTGAGTTTAGTCTGTAAATGCCAAATTCAAATTTCCCTAGTTGAGAGCTCAAAATGAGCCCAAAAATGCCTACTTCTGTAAATTTTCCCCCCAAAAACTCACTCTCACAAATTTCCGGCGAACATTGAAATCAGGGGTCTCTCGAAAATGATAAAATTCATCAATTAACTGTAGAGAATAGTTGGGCAAATTGAGCAATAGGGTTACTGTAG
>NC_013487.2:15290277-15291875 GCF_000004555.2 Caenorhabditis briggsae | reverse complement strand
CGCGCCGCTCTCGTTTCTCTGCGTCTACCATTCGTGAATGTTTAAAGGCGCATATCTCAAGAACTACTGTAGCTATCAAAAAAGTTGCCAACTGCGAAAATGTGTGAAATTTAATCTTCCACAATTTTGTAGTTTGTGGTTTTCCGCTAGCTATGCTAGTCTTTGAGATATCGCCTCTAACTGTGAATAACTTACCATAATTTTCGACTTATGCACAATTTTCAACGGGCTCTTCTCATCCTGATGCACAATCTCGTCCGCCGAGATTACGGTAAACGCCTTCTTCTGCGTACACGGATTTCGCATGATAAGCACCGAGAAATCGACGACTACCGTAAGAACGAATGGAAGGAAAAATGTCATGAAACATTCGAAAAATATCAAATATTTCAATGTGGATTCGCCGAAAATCTTGGGATCCTCAGCACAATAGGTTCCAGAAGATTCGTCGGCGCCAAGTGAGATTTCAGTGATAAGAATTGGTGACCAGAGTTGAGAGATAACCGAAAACGCGAATAGTCTGAAAAAAGAACAACTAGAATCATTTCAATTGAATTATCTTAAAAACTAGAAGAGCTAGCAAAAAGTTGTTGACTACGAAATTGCTCAGCATTAAAATTCACACATTTTTGTAGTTTATAGTTTTTGATAGCTATAAAACTACGCAAGATATGCGCCTTTAAACATTTTAGGAAGGGAGAGACGCAGAGAAACGAGAGAGGCGCGCCCTAGCTAATGTTCAAAGCCTCATATCTTTCTTAGTTCGCTAGCTATAAAAAAACTACAAACTACAAAAATGTGTGAAATTTAATGTTGAGCAATTTTGTAGTTTGTAGTTGTTTCATAGCTACAGTAGTTCTCGAGATATACGGTTTTGAAAATTATATGCTGCCAAGGAGTGTAGGGAGACGCAGGGAAACTTGAGCGGCGCGCCGCCTGCGTCTCCCTCTCATTAGTTAATGTTTTAAAGGCGCATATCTCGCTTAGTTTGATAGCTATCGAGAAACTACAAACTACAAAAATGTGTAAAATGTAATGCTAAGCATTTTTATAATTTACACCGTTTTGATAGCTACAGTAGTTTTTGAGATATGCGTTTTTGACGAGACAAATACACACACACTTTTGAGTTTTTTTTAAGTTTAAAGACCCATATCTCGCGTCATTCATTAGCTACAAAACCACTACAAACTACAAAAATGTGTAAATTTTTATGCTGAGTAATTTTTTAGTTCACACCTTTTTTCTAGCTTTCATAGTTTTTTAGATATACCCTAAAACTCACACCAATATAATATCCTTGCTTTTAACGCCTGCACGATGGGCGCGAAGAGGGAAGAAGACGTGGAGGAAGCGCTGAAACTCATTTTTCGATATTTCAAAGTATATTCAGAACAAAATGTGCAGTTCGTCGTCAGATTCAATGTTTACACCAACTTCTAAACTACAGTAACCCATCTTACCTGCACATACATTGATACCCATGCCCAGTGGACGAAAAATGAAGAAGTGTTGACCAGAAATGCGCTTAATTTGCATACAACAACACCGGGAAGAATACCTAAAAAATGAGAGATAATAGGAAAATGAGAGACGCA
>NC_013487.2:15288323-15289861 GCF_000004555.2 Caenorhabditis briggsae | reverse complement strand
GGAGATCTGATTCTCGCCCTGTGGTGGATTCTACAAAATGCTCATCATAAAATTTTACATACTTTTGTTTCAATAGCTATCAAACTACGCAAGATATGTGCCTTCAAATCTTGAGCGCGACGCAGTCGACGCGCCGCTATCGTTTCTCTGCGTCTCCCCTCCCGGAATGTTTAAAGGCGCATAACTCAAAAACTAAAAAAGCTATCAAACAATTGTTTACTACGAAATTGCTCAGCATAAAGTTTTACATATTTTTGTTGTTTGTAGTTTTTCAATAGCTTTTGAACTAAGCGAGATATGTGTTTTTAAAGTATTTGGGTCATTTTGAGCGCTTTCTAACCGATTCTAACCAAGTTTAGGCTAATTTTCAGCCAATTTTCCAGTAACTTACCCGTAAAAAATGCCACATTTCGATCTGACAACACATTTGAAAATATAGTAGCCAGTAAAACAAAGTTTCCAGCCATAATAGAGCACAAAAAGTGATAATAATTGGATTTTTTGTATTTCCGCAGCAGAATGAACATGAAAATGAGGGCTGGAAGTGTGACGACAGACACACAGATTACTGTATAATACAGTAATACGGAAGTTGATTGCCATTCTTTGAAGAATTGATTCTTTAACAGCTCCTCTTCTGTTTGGTTGGGGTCGTGGGGCATCTGGAAATTCAGAAAAGTCGAACATTCGAAAATTTTCAAAAAAAAATAGGAAAAGTCCTTAAATCTGCAAATTTCAGAAAATCTGAGAAATTGTCTTAAAAAATTCTGAAAACGAGACAAAAATTTTTTTGGGGAAAATCAGAGAAAACAGAATTTTTTACGTCATCTGGCAGGGGAAGAGAAAAACCAATCAGAAAAATTTTCTGATTGAAAATTGACTTCATCGAAACTACAAAACACAGATTTTGAGGTAATTCCGAAAAAAAATTTTTTTTGAAAATTTTGAATTTTAGAATTTTAGAATTTTAAAATTTTAGAATTTTAGAATTTTAGAATTTTAAAATTTTAGAAGTTTAGAATTTTAGAATTTTAGAATTTTAAAATTTTAGAATTTTAGAATTTTAGAATTTTAGAATTTTAGAATTTTAGAATTTTAGAATTTTAGAATTTTCTGGAATTTTTGAATTTCAGAATTTTTGAATTTTCTGGAATTTTAGAATTTTAGAATTTGAAAAACTGTATACATTTTGTTAGAAATTTTAATTTCCTTTTCGAATTTTTAGGATTTTTCTGAAAAAAAAGTTAGGCTCCGCCCACTTTCAGCATTGCTAAGGATTAGCAATTGATTTGTTCTTTCAACATTTTTTTTGGCGTTTTACTGCTAAACCGAAAATAAAATAAGATTATCAGATGAGAGATAAGCTCTAAAATGACGAAAATGATTTTTTTTTCAAAAAAAAATTTCTAGAAAAAAAAAATTTGTAGGAGGATTCTATTTGTAGTATTACTACTCGAACTGGATTAGTAATCTTTGGATTAATGACTAAAAACACGTAGGATTCTTGATATTTTCAGATTATTTTCAGATGATTTTCC
>NC_013487.2:15276347-15288223 GCF_000004555.2 Caenorhabditis briggsae | reverse complement strand
AATTCAAAATCCTAAAATTCTAAAATTCTGAAATTCTGAAATTCTGAAACTCTAATATTCTAAAATTCTAAAATTCTAAAATTCTAAAATTCTAAAATTCTAAAATTCTAAAATTCTAAAATTCTAAAATTCTAAAATTCTAAAATTCTAAAATTCTAAAATTCTGAAATTCTAAAATTCTGAAATTCTGAAATTCCGATTTTCAGCCAAATCTTTAAAAAATTTTTTCCTAAAATTTGCTGGAAAAAAATATTTGTTGGTTATTTTTATTTCTAGGAAAGAATTAATAAAATTAGCTTTTTATTATTCTGTATTATTACTACTTTTCCGGGTAACACTCTAAAAATATAACTTTTTTTTTCGAAATTTTTGAGGAAAAATAGTTTTTGAAAAAATCTAAAATTGTCAGAAATTGGCTGAAACTATTTTGAATAACCGAATAACCGATTGCTTTTCAGAAATTCAGAAATTCAGAAATTCCAGGGAATTCTTGAATAACCGATTGCTCATCTTTAGCTACAGTAAACCTTTGTGTGCCCAAAGTGTCCATGAAACGTCCCAAAACAGCACAAAATGGACCAAAACTAACTAAAAAAGAATTTCGAAATTTGTTGGTTGCTCATTTAAAAAAAAGGTACAGTAATCCTTTTAAAGAAAGATATCATAATGACCAGAAGTACTGATTGCTCATCGTTAACTACAGACTGTTTTGAAAATCACTAAGTGGTCCAGAAAGGTCAAAAATGATTACTCCAAAAAAATCTGAAAAATTTCAAAAAATTGCGAATGGAAATTTTTGTTCTATGTACTAAAAAAATAGAAGTTTCCTCGTTTTTTTTTGTGAGAAAATGAGTAGGAAAAAGGGTAAAGGTCGGATGAATAAATGAGAAAGAAAGGATAGACAAACAAATGTAGATGAATAGAAAATAATGAGAAAAGAAATTTAGAAATTCAGAAATTCAGAAATTCAGAAATTCAGAAATTCAGAAATTCCAGGAAATTCAGAAATTCAGAAATTCAGAAATTCATAAATTCAGAAATTCAGAAATTCAGAAATTCAGAAATTCAGAAATCCAAAAATCCAAAAATTCAGAAATTCAGAAATTCAGAAATTCAGAAATTCAGAAATTCAGAAATTCAGAAATCCAAAAATCCAAAAATTCAGAAATTCAGAAATTCAGAAATTCAGAAATCCAAAAATCCAAAAATTCAGAAATTCAGAAATTCCAGGAAATTCAGAAATTCATATTGTTTTCCAGAATTTTCAAGAAAAAACCTTTTTTTTTTGAAAATTTCTGAAGTTTTCTAGAATTTGCTATTAATCTTAAGCTGAGCTAAATATTTTTTTTTTGTAAAAAAAAAAAACAAAAAAACGGGAGCTCGATGTGAAATGCATTTTTTATTATCCCTATTTTTTATTTTTCAAAAAAACACATTTTATGAGTCATAAAAAGTTTTTTAAAGTTCCGGAGAGAAAAACATTTTTTTAGAATTTTCGAATTTTGGAGTTTTTAAAAATCAAATTCAAAAGTTCAAAAAAGTTCTCACTAGAGTTCCTTAAATAGTCTAGTGTACGTACTCCTCTAATGACGTTATACTTCTACAGCAATTTTGAAAACTACAAAAACCTAAAAGCGGAAGAAAAGAAAGAAAGATGAGCAATTATTTTTTTTTGTTTTCCCCTTTTTAGGAAATGCTCCCATTGCTCATTTTTCTATACTAATAAGGGGACCCTTCTTCGCTCTCATTAAACCTAGAAAAGTGTATAGAAAACGGAGAGAAAAATGAGATTTTTGGATTTCTAGGAAACTCCTAGAAAGTCCAAAAATCTATTTTTGTAGAAAAAATTTGGAACTTTTCTTAAAGGGTCTTTTGGCTCATTTTGAAGCTAAACACCTCAAAATTTAGAGTTCTGCTTCGAACATTCAAATCTGTACGTTTCTGAGCTTCAAAATAAGCCCAGACATGACCAAATTCAGTAAATTCCAATATTTTCTGAAATTATCGAAGAAATCAAAATTGATAAATTGGGGACATGTTTGGGCTCATTTTGAAGCTCTAGAAGCGCTCATTTCCAATTTTACATTTAAAAATTAAATTTGGCAAATCCTGAGCTTCAAAATAAGCCCAAACATGCCCAAATTAACTAAATTCCAATGTTTTCTTCAAATTTTCGAAGAAATCAAAATTGATAAATTGGGGGCATGTTTGGGCTCATTTTGAAGCTCTAGAAGCGCTCATTTTTAATTTCACATTTAAAAATTAAATTTGGCAAGTCTTGAGCTTCAAAATAAGCCCAAACATGCCCAGATTAACTAAATTCCAATGTTTTCTTCAAATTATCGAGAAACTCAAAAGTTGACAGATTAGGGTCATGTTTGGGCTCATTTTGAAGCTCTAAATGCGTTTTATTCAAAATTCACATTTTGAAATTAAAATTCGTCATATTGCGAGCTTCCAAATGAGCCTAAGCACGGCTAGATTTGGTTTAAATCAAAATTTTTAAGAAAATTCGGAAGTTTTCAAAATTGAACCGAAATTTTGGATTTCAAGCAAACCTAGTCGTATTTAGGCTTATTTCAAAGCTATGAACCTCACAAACATGAATTTTTAATTTGTAAATCAAATTCGGCAAGTTGAGAGCTTCAAAATGAGCCCAAACATGCCTAGGTTGGCTCGATTTTGAGAATTCGAAAAAAAAAAATTCAAAACTCCAAAATGTCTCAACCTAACTATTTTAGATTTTGTTTAGGTTCATTTTGAAGCTCTGAACCTGAAAAAGTCGAATATTTAGTTAAAATTTCGAAAAGTTCAGATCAAAAGCTTCAAAATGAGCATAAATATGCCGAGGTTTGGCCATTTTAGGATTATTTTTAAGAAAAATCTATCTAAACTCAAAAACCACTTGAATGAACCATTTCAGCTAGTGTTTAGGCTCATTTTGAAGCTCCAAAAACGTTTATTTTGAATTCAAAATTTGAAATTAAAATTTGGCATGTTGAAAGCTTCAAAATAAGCCCAAACATGCCTAGGTTTGTTTAAAATCAAAAATTTCAAAAATTCAGAACTTTTCAAATTTTTGATTTCAAGCGAAACTAGTCGTGTTTGGGCTTATTTTAAAGCTCCATAGACGCTCAATCTGAATGTCATACTTAAAAATTATAATTTGGCAAGTTGAGAACTTCAAAATGAGCCCAAACATGACTAGAATTGGTCAATTTTGGACTTCTCGAAATAACCTAATATTTCAATGTGAAGCCATATTCTATTCATGTTTGGGCTCATTTTGAAGCTCCAGATCTTACAAATTCAAATTCCTTATCAAAATTAGTCTTCAAAAAATGATTTTTCAAGTTATAAGCCAAAAAAGAGCTCATTTTCGAATGAGCTTACTGAACACAACAAGAAACATGAAGCTGGCGCTATGAAGCTCATTATAAAAGGATGCTGCAACATCGTTATTATGAATTTCTGATGAGAAAAAAAAAGGAAAAAAAAATGTTGACTGTGTAGCTGGAGATGCATGACGTGGATTGCCATGGACCACAGAAACGGGAAGTGGAATGGCTCATAGGGGACCAGAAACCAAGATTTTCGCTGGGAATTTTCTCATTTAAAGGCGCATAGAAGAAGTAATTAAAACAAGTGAAATGCGTCGGAGAGATTGGTCTAAGCAAACTGAGAAAAAAAATTGTTTTTTCTTAAAAAATTTTTTTTGGTCTAGAGTCTAGACCAGGAACTGGAAATACTAAACTAAAGTTTTCGGTTTTTGTACAAAACTTCGAATTGCAGAGATCGGGAAATTTCAATTTTCAGCTGCTTTGAACTTGGTTGAAAGGGGCGAAAGTGTCTCGGTTAGTAGGAATGGGAATACCTAAAAATTGTTGCTTAATGGCTTGTCAGATTATTTATTCAATTCAGAAGGTCAAGAACTACAAAATGAGCCTAAACACGACTAGGCTCCGCCCATTTTGATTTTTCGGACGCGTCGCGGTCGTGCGTCGCGTGTTTTGGTGAATATTCAAAGTGGGCGGAGCCTAGTTGTGTTTAGGGTCTTGTTAAAGCTCAAAACCTCTAAACTTTGATTTCTATGTGCCAACCCCTAGAAATAACTATTTTCGAGAAAAAAAACAACTTTTTTTTGAAAATTTAGAAATTCGATCGTGTTCCGGCTCATTGTGGAGCTCTGAAATTGCCCATTTTGATTTTTGCATTCAAAATTCTATATCGGCAAGTTAAGAGCTTTGAAATGAGCTTAAACAAGCCTAGGTTTGCTTAACTTTGAAATTTCGGGCGCATCGCGGCTGTGCGTCGCGTGTCTAGGTGAAACTTCAAAGTGGGCGGAGCCTAGTCGCGTTTGGGCTCATTTTGAAGCTAGTATTTTCAAAAATTTGGAAGACATGGTTTTTAATCATTTGGGTCATTATTGACGCGTTTTAGGCCCAATACAAATTTTATGTTCAAAAAACTTAAAATGTTGAATTTAGATTTTGTGCCTCTAAAATCCTCCTAAACCAATTTTCAATACGTTATTCAACTTTTTGATCTGAAGAGCTTCAAAATGAGCCTAAACACGACTAGGCTCCGCCCACTTTGGTTTTTCAGATGCGTCGCGGTCGTGCGTCGCGGTTTTTGGGTGAAAATTGAAGTTGAAGGATTTGTATCGTGTTTGGACTCATTTTGAAGCTAGTGATCTCAAAAATTCAAAAATCGTAATTTTCAACCTTTTAGGCTACTTCAAAGCACCAAAAAAATGTGTTTAGAAGTAGACATTTAAAGATTTTTTAGGCAGAAACCCAATAAATAAATAAAAATCTGTACAAGATATTTTGGAACAAAAATAAGAAGTATCATATTACAATTTGATGTTGTTATTTCTAGTTTTTTGAGGTTTATGGAGGGCTAAGATCCGGAAATGACTCTAAAATTTCTAGAAATTCGATACTTGAACAGAAAGAAAGAGACTTTAGACGTCTGGAACAAAAAATACAAGTTTCAAAAATTAAGAAAATCGAAGTTCTGAAAAAAAAACTTTAAAATTCAAAAAGTTCAAAAAGTCCGAAAAATCCTAGAAATTCCAAAAATCCAAAATTTCCAATTATTCTAAAAACCAAAAAAAAAGGAAATATTTTCAGAATTCCGGAAGTTTCTCCAAAAAATACAAAATATCAGTTTTCCCCTTTTTTTTTGCATGTATATGGACAATTAATTACACCTGTCAATCAAGTATCCGTCAAAAGTTGGTCCCTGTGGACCAATAACCATAAAAATACATCATAATATTTTTTAATAAATCATTGGAAAAGCAACTGGTCTTTTTTTTAAAATTAATTATTTGATTAATTAATTTCTCTATATGCAAAAAATCGGAAGTTGAAAAAATGTAAATGCTCCAAACCGTTTAAAAAATGACCCAAGTGATTTGAAACTTTAATTTTCGAACTTTTGAGCTCATCAGCTTTAAAATGAGCCTAAACACGGCTAGGCTGCGCCTATTTTGAAATTTCCACTAGACACGCGACGCGTCTGAAAAATCAAAGTCGGCGGAGCCTAGTCGTGTTTAGGCTTATTTTGAAGCTATTTTCAAGACAAATTCAATGAAACCAAATTCACCAAGTTGGAAAACGTGAAAAGACCAAAAAAAGACAGAAAAACATTTAAAAAAGTACTTTTTTTGGAATTTTCGGAAAAAATGCAGAAAAAACGAATTTGAAACTTTTTTCCAAAACAATTTTTTTTGCAAAAAAACGTACTAAACTCCTTCTATTTAATTCCAGGAAGACATTTAAATTACTTTTTTCATTCACTCATTTTGTGTCTTCTGAATTCTTTGAAGACGTCAAGAAAGAAAATTTCAAAAAAAAATTGTTTTTCTGAATTTTTTTTCTCAAATACATTATGAAATTTTTTTCAAGATGAATAACAAGTTATGAGCAATATAGCAAAATCAGAATTCTCTGAAAAACTACAATTCGCAAAATTCACTAATCTTGAGAGTCGGAAAAGTAAATTTGAGATATCTCAAAAACTACTGTACCTATCAGAAAGTTGTCTACTACAAAATTGCTCAGCACAAAATTTCACACATTTTTGTAATTTACAACTTTTTGGTAGCTACTGTAGTTTTGGAGATATGCGCCTTTAAACATGAACTGTAAGGCACGCCGCTCTCGCCTCTCTGCGTTTCCCCTAACCTTAAAGGCGCACATCTCGAAAACTACGGTAGCAATCAAAAAGTTGTAAACTACTAAAATGTATTAAATTTCATGCTGAGCAATGTTGTAGTTGGCAGTTTTTTGCTAGCTTTCATGGTTTTCGAGATATCCTAATTTGGAAATTTCAAACATCAAAAATCAACTTTTCCTGAAAATTTTTTCGACAAAAACCTAGGAAAAAAGGAATTTCAGAGAACAAAACACACTGAAAAAAATGACGCTTTTTTCTTTATTGTCTAATTGTTTCTGTCAATATAAATACCTTTCCTTTCCCATCTTTTTTCCATTCATCGGAATATTTTTCTTCAAAAATTCCCCCCTTATTCCCAAATGGACGGTCAAACTAGCACTGGAATATTCTATGCTACAGTTTCAGCGCTTTGTCTTGGCTCCACCTATGCGCCTTTAAAGTTTATCGATGGATTGTATTTTCAATGGGTCCAATCTACGGGACAACTACTGTTTGGTGTCATTAGTTCGTTTTTTCTAACTCCTAGCCCAGTTATTCCCATCGCTATGCTCAATGGAATGTTTTATTCTATTGGTAAGTAGCATCAATCGATAGCTAATTTTATGCTGAGCAATTTTTGAGTTGATTACTTTTTTGTAGCTAGCTTGCTTTTAGAGTTATGCGTCTTTAAAGTGGAGAGCTCCTTTGTTGCTTGTCGGCGAGGTACCCTTTGTTTAAATGCGCATATCTCAAAAACTAAAATACTTAATAAAAAACTGTTAACTAAAAAATTACTTAGCATAAAATTTTACACATTTTTGAAATAATAATTTTTTGACAGCTACCGTAGTTCTTTAGATATGCGCTTTTAAAGAGACGCAACCATTCTTGAGCGTTTCCTAGGTTTAAAGGTACATAACTTTTTTCCACGTTGATCTGGAAAAATGAAAAATATCCAGTTTTAAAGGAACTTTTATGGGTTTTCTTGTGATATACAATCACTTACAAAAAACACGAGTTTTGAAAGCTTCAGTAGTCTTGAAGTTATGCGCCTTTAAAGTTCCCGCGCATCCCTTAGACGAACACGGCCAACTAACTATAGCTATCTTCCATCGCCTATATCTCAAAAACCAAGTTAGCCACAAAAAAGTTGTCTACTACAAAATTGCTCAGCATAAAATTTCCAATAAATCATTTGTTGAAATTTTTTCAGCATCTCTTCTCCTTCCAAAGTTACGACGCTCCCAAAATTTCCCAATTTCCTCCCCATTTATAACCGCCATTCACTTCGAAGCAGAGGGTGTGGGGGTATAGCTCAGGGGTAGAGCGCTCGCTTTGCATGCGAGAAGTCTGGGGTTCGATTCCCCATACCTCCACATTTTTACTTCTTTTTTAGTGGTTTGTGAGATACTGGGGAGGTGTGGGAGACGCAGAGAAGCTAGATTTCTATGCGCTCTCGTGCTCTCTAGCCCTATAAAGTATATCTCGGCTCCCAAAAAAGCAAGAACCAAAACTCCAACTGATAAAATGTCCTAAAAAATTCCAGGAAACTCTCTGACGGTCCACATTATGGACGGAGTGGGCGTGGCCGTTGGGTACCTTCTCTGGAATACGGGTGCTTGTGTTGTAGGGTGGGCTGTGACAAGATACGGATGGTTCTACAATAAACAACAAATTCCAAAATATGGATTTTGGAATTTCGCAGGGGTTTTTGTAATATGTATTGGGTAGGTTTTAAGGATGAGCAATTGAGCTGAAAAATAAATTTTTCAGAGGCGCATTGCTTTGTTTCGTGGACCATGTCCCTTTGAAAACTCGACCAGCACCATGGACAATAGAAGACGGAAATCAGAAAAAGGAAAAGGAGAATGTGCCGAAAACCAAGAAAATTGGGTGAGAAGCTTTATTTAAAGACGCATATCTCAAGAACTGCAGTAGCTAGACAACAGTAGTCAACTACAAAATTACTCATCATGAAATTTCCCATATTTTTGTAGTTTTCCTTTTTTTGATAGCTACTGTAGTTCACGATATATGCGCCTTTGAACTTTGCGGGAATCTACACTCCGCGCTGTTTTCTTGGTAGTCTCTTCAATGACGCATAACTCGAAAACTACAGTTTTCAGCAAGAATTTTTTACTACCATATTGCTCAGCATAACATTTTACACATTTTTGTAGTTTTCAACTTTTTGATAGCTTAAGTAGTTCTTGAGATATGCGCCTCCCTGAGATATGGTATTCTTGGTAGTCTCTTTAAAGGCGCATAACTTCAAAACTACAGTAGCTATAAAAAAGTTTATAACTACAAAATTGCTCAGCATAACATTTTAAACATTTTTGAAATTTTCTATTTTTTGATAGCTACAGTAGTTCTCGAGATATGAGCATTTAAACTTTGCGGGAGCCTCTCCTTAGCTGATGTTTAAAGGCGCATATCTCGAGAACTACGGTAGCTATTGAAAAACTTAAAACTACAAAATTGTATAAAATTTTATGCTGAGCAATTTTGCTGTTCACAACTTTTTTCTAGCTAATTTAGTTTTTTAGATAATCTGAGTTCATTCCAGTTGCCTCCTCCTCACCGCTTTTGTCGGATTTCTCTACGGCAACTTCTACTCCCCAATCAGCTACATTATGAGCAATGATCCTGGAGCTAGTCAAGACGTTCGTTCGTACTTCTTGTCCTACTGTATCGGATCGTTTGCCACATTTACAGTAATCTTTTTGGGTTACTGTAGTTTTATGAAGAATGTGCCACGTGTCAATCCGGAACTCTCGAAGCCATCTATAATTTCTGGAATTATCTATGGAGCGGGGATGATTTCATTTTTCACGGCTTGTCAGAATTTGGATCAAATAATTGTCTATCCAATTTTATCGAAGGCCCCAGGAATAATTGTCAGTTTCTGGTCGATTCTGTTTTTTAAGGATATTCAAGGGGCACGAAACATTTTACAAATGTATGGAGGCATACTGGTTACTGTAATTGGCATTGAGATTATATCGATTTCAAAAACCGGTGGAGGCATTTTGAATTGACTTTTTTTAAAGGTGGGGGGACATGAAAAAAATAATGTTCTCGAAATTCCGTTCAAAGATGCCCCTCGAGGTGTTGAACTTGTCGAGACAAGTATTGAAGGTGCGGCGCCGCTACCGACTGAGCTACACGGGCAAAGAGAAAACGCACGCCCGTTTGCATACATAAAGGCGAGGACGACTGCTGTACGCAGAGTGACATTAAGCGTTGTACACCGTCACGGTAGAATGCATACTCTAGCTACAAAAAAACTACAAAAAATCTCCTGTCCCCCCACCTTTAAATGAAACTTTTTACTGTGAAAAAAAAACGAGTTAAATATGCATTTTTACGACAAAATTGAAGAGGAGGAAGGGAATTCCGACTATCAATCGAAAAATTTGAATTTGTCACGTTGTGAGCTTTAAAATGAGCATAAACACGACCCGATTATGAGAACTTTGAAATTTCGGGTGCGTCGCGGTCGTGCGTCGCGTGTTTGTGCGGAAAATCAAAATTGACGGTTTTAGGTCGTGTTTGGGCTCATTTTTAAGCGAATAAACTCAAAAACTCAAAAATATCAGTTTTGAAACAACCAGACCATTTTGAAACACGTTATGGTCCAAAATTGAAATTCAGAATTTTGTATTTTTTTTAAAAAAAACTTTTTTTTCAAAATTTGGCAGAACTCGGTTGATGAATTAGTATGGAAACAACATGTCACTTTCATGGGCCCGTTACAAAAAGGGGCGGAGCTTGGCCAGGTGGGCGGGATGAGCACTACTGTGTGAGGGATCACTTATCTTCAAAGGCCTATATCTCCAAAACTACAAAAGCTATCAAAAAACAGTCCACTACAAAAATGTAGCAAAGTTCATGCTGAGCATATTTGAAATTAACAGTTTTCAGCTAATTTTCATGATTTTCGAGATATTCACCTTGAA
Source organism: Caenorhabditis briggsae (assembly GCF_000004555.2). Taxonomy (NCBI): domain Eukaryota; kingdom Metazoa; phylum Nematoda; class Chromadorea; order Rhabditida; family Rhabditidae; genus Caenorhabditis; species Caenorhabditis briggsae. The sequence goes on along the minus strand of NC_013487.2, from coordinate 15,278,096 downwards.
AATAGCTAGCGCTTTCAGAAAAAAACGCAAGCTCCTTCGCTAAACTTTAAAGGCGCATAACTCACGAACTACATTAGCTATCATAAAGTTGTCAACTAAAAACATGTCTAAATTTTATTTTGAGCAATATTGACAACTTTTTTCTGCCCATTTTAGTTTTTGAGATATGCACTGTTAAAGTATTTCCGACCGTATCTCGGCTCCCAGAGAAGCTCCTAGACGAAAAACTCCTAATGATAAAATACTTTACAAGTTATGAGAAATCCAAATTTATCATTTAAAACACCCAAAAATAATTCGAAATCGCTCAAAATTTAATTTTTTGGAAGAGGAGTTAATCTTGGTCGAGTTGGTCTTCGTTTAAGGGCGTCGCGGGGTGCATTCTCGAAGGTTTGCTGAAATTTTTGCTATTTTTTTGAAAGTTAATTCACAAAAACACAGTAATTAACTCACAAAAACAAAGTCTTTGGAGCCCGCAGCTCTATGACCTATAACGATGCCGCCACCACCGCCGCCGTAATTGGCCTGAAATTTGAACATTTTAAAATTTAGTTTTTTTTCTTTGAGTTTAATTTTTTTTAGTTTCAAAAACAAAAAATTTGAAATTGTCATGAAAAATGCTTCAAATTGAGCCTAAACACGACTAGGCTCCGTCCATTTTGAAAATTCCACTAGACACGCGACGCATGACCGCGACGCGCCTGAAAATTCAAAGTGGGCGGAGCCTAGGCGTGTTTAGGCTCATTTTGACGCTCTCCACTTGATTAATTCAGTAAAAGCATTAGAAATAAACATAGTTTCATTATTTTCGGGGTCTTTTAAAAAGCTTACCTCAGCCATTCCGAAAATAGCGAAAATCGCAATGAAAATAGCCGGAAATTTCATTTTTTCCGGAAACTGAAATTTCAGAAGTGTCCCAACTTCTTTTATACCATCCGAAAGGTTTGCAAAACTTCGCGAAAACACCAAAGTCATAAAATCGGAATCGTAAAAACTGGTGAGCTGTTGAAGCATCAACAAACTAGAAACTATTGAATAATGGCGAAAAAAAAGTAGCTCATAAAATTTTGCAATTTTTTCTAGTTTACAAATTTTCAATGGCCACAGTAGTTTTAGAGATATGCGCCTTTTAAGTTAGGGCGCATCCCCTAGGCGAACACGGCCCACTAACTATAGCTATCTTCCAGCGCTTATATATCAAAAACCAAGTTAGCTACTGAAAAGTGGTTAACTATAAGATTGCTCAGCATAAAATTTCCAATAAATCATTTGTTGAAATTTTTTCAGCATCTCTTCTCCTTCCAAAGTTACGACACTTCCTAAATTTTCCATTTTCCTCCCTATTTATAACCGCCATTCACTTCGAAGCAGAGGGTGTGGGGGTATAGCTCAGGGGTAGAGCGCTCGCTTTGCATGCGAGAAGTCTGGGGTTCGATTCCCCATACCTCCAGATTTTTACTTCTTTTTTAGCGATTTTTATGGCATCGAGGAGGTGTGGGAGACCCAGAGAAGCTAGATTTCTCTGCGCTCTCCTCTTCTTCCTAGAGCAAAGTTTCCAACTAATAAAATCCTGAATCCTGGGTCCTGGGTCCTGGGTCCTGGGTCCTGGGTCCTGGGTCCTGGGTCCTGGGTCCTGGGTCCTGGGTCCTGGGTCCTGGGTCCTGGGTCCTGGGTCCTGGGTCCTGGGTCCTGGGTCCTGGGTCCTGGGTGCTGGGTCCTGGGTCCTGGGTCCTGGGTCCTGGGTCCTGG
>NC_013487.2:15270942-15275996 GCF_000004555.2 Caenorhabditis briggsae | reverse complement strand
TCAGCGCTGAACTCCATGTGGTGGAATTCTCGTCCCCCGGCGGCACCTTTTTTTGAATTTTCTTCCTTTTCACGCCGTTTTCGGGGATTTCGGATTTTTTTTTGAATTATTTCGCAATAATATTCGGAAAATAGATAACTTTTAACACATTTTAATGCAATAAAAATTTTTGGTCGGAGTCCCCCTTTAAAAATTAAAAATTCGTCCATAGAAAATGTAGAGAAAATAATTACGGTTTTTTTGAGCTATAGAACTCCTAGGAATGTCAAAAACTGAAAGACGAGATAGATTTTTTCTGTAAAAAACTTTTAAAACGACCATTTTTGACATTTTTTTTCCGTAAAACGACCATACATGGATCTATAACCACTAATTAATTTTTTAAGAATCATTTGAATCATCTTCAATCTCCACAAAATCAGATAAAAAATTCTGAAATTATGGTTTTAGACCTGCAATTTTGATCGCGCCAGACTTTTTTCTGTAGATCAAAAATTAATTTGCAGTTCGGAATTGTTCTGTGGGAGAGCGTGCATTAACGAAAAAAAACTATGAAATTGTTGAAATTTTCAAGAAAAAAGATTTGTAGTCCTCGAGGACAAGCAATTTGGGGTGTCGAAATCCGGCTGTGTATAAAATCATGGTATTCTAGAGAAGGCGGATACATAAATAGAACATAAGCATAAATAGAACTTTGAATATTAAATACAAAAAAACTGTTTTTCCTAACGATGCTCCACTTTTACAGGTGCGCCTATTTTAGCAGCTTTGCAGCCGTTCGAACCTGGTTCTGTTTTCTCCAGACCCCCCTTCTCTCCCAGTTTTCTCCCGTCGAATCTCTTTTTTTGATTTTTAAACATTTTTCGCTGAAAATGAGCAAAGGTTTATGTTTTTGGCCCATTCCGCCATTAATCGAGCGAAAAGCTTGGAGCTTTCGTCGCTGTGATTAGAACATAACAGAAAATCCAGGAAAAATCGTTGAATATGTGAGACTTGTAACGTAGAGGAAAGAGAAAAATATTTTTAAAGATCAAACGAGTAGTAAAAAATATGAATGAAAAGAGAAATCAACATTTTTAGAGCTAGCAAGAGAGCAGAAAATTGTGTTACTGATAAGAAGAATCAATATTTTCATTATCAGTTTTTCGGGCTTGTTTTAAATTTTTCTGTCTTCATCTGAAAAGTGAAAATCGAAAATTTCAACCAGATTTTGAATTTAAAAAGTGAAGAAACATTTCAAGATGCTTCTGAATTTTGGAATTACCGCATGAAAAAAACACATGTCGGATACTGTATAAAAATGTTGGATACTGTATAAAAACTGAAAATTTCCTATTTATTTCTGTAATTAAATAAAAAACTTCATTTCAAAAAATTATTTAAAAAAATCACAAAACATCAGAGAGATTTCAAAAGTTGTCTGAAAATCAGCGAGCTAGTTCTATCTGATAACTTTTCGAATTCCGGAGACTTCTCCAATTTCTTAGCCATCGCCAGTGAGTTCATTTGACTGATACACTTCTCTAGAAGCTTCGGCATTTGGTATTCATCAGCAAACCATAACATTTTCTCATATCCAATTGTTGAATTGTTAAGAAGATGATATTCAACGATTCCAACAACTGATGACACTTGAAAACGGCTAGCCATCTCCAGAAGTTTCTCAGAAGTACTATCTGAAACTTTATGAAGATTTTTTTCGAATAAAAATAGATAAATTCACCATTCGGAAATTGTGGATTTGGATAGAAACTACTGCAGAGAAGTCCAAAATCTTCATAAGAAACTTCTTTGATTTCAATTTCTTTCATTTGCCCTTCCTTGAAATTCGCAGAGAAAAGAGTCGAGAAATAGTGAAAGGAGAGGAACTGGAAAAATTGGAATTCGGGAACTTTCTAGAATATTCAGACGCTTACTGTTTTATTCACATTCAGCTTCTTTCCCTCGACAACAAGAACCACATCTGTTTTTTCGGATGCCACAAACATTTCGTCATCAACACTTTTTTGGGGTTCAAAGCAATTCAAAAGAAACCTTTTCGAGTAAAATCTTTGGGGGTGAATGCAATTCAAAGGGTGGTCTGGAAATATATTTTCAGAAAAATTCAAAAAAAACTAACTCACCATTTCCCCAAAAGACACTGTATCCTGCTCTTGCATTGATCAATCCTTGACTTAAAAATGATCCATCGGTATATGCCACTAGATTACTGTAGTTTGAGGGAAAATATATGTGAATGCAAAATTAGAGAGAAAATTTTTTTCTTTGGCTTTTTTTTTTCAAAAAAAGTGAGAAGAGCGAAATTTTGGCGGATAGATCAAAAGTTGAATTTTTCGAAAAAAAAATCAAATTTCAGCAACACGATTGTAATTTGAATTTCCTGAAGTGGAGCATTTACTGAAGGCTTTCCTTGTTCTTATAAAAATTAATAGGCTAAATCAAAGTTTATTATTTTATAACACAATTGATGATCCGCTCTCGTCGTATTCTTCCTTGATGATCTTGAAGAAATCGAAAAAAAGTTTTTGGGAGTTTTTAAAATCATGTCCATATTGTCACAGTCATTGAAATGAATGAAATCTGAACTTTTGATTTTCAGATTTTTAATTTTCAATAGTTTAAAACTCACATCACAAAAAAAATCAAGTAAAAGGTCTACATTCAGAAGGTGACCAAAAAAAAAGAGAATAAAATGAACAAATGTCTGCCATCTCAGTTTATATACTATTTTTGAAAATGAGTCATCAAAGGTTTTTGTTTTTCCAGGCTTTGAAAATGACGAATTAATGTTGTGAATCCTCAAATAATTGTTTGGATCCTCAAATGACTCATTGTTTGTATGAGAAAGTTTTCTGATTGTGAGATCTTGTATTCTATTTGAGCTTAATTATTTCGGTTTCTATGAGTGATATCAAAACTTGTTAACTGAAAAAAATGTTGCTGATATTAAAGGTGGGGGAACAGGTGACTTTTTGTAGTTTTTTTGTACTAGAGTATGCATTCTACCGTCACGGTGTACAACGCTTAATGTCACTCTGCGTACAGCTGTCGTCCTCGCCTTTATGTATGCAATCGGGCGTGCGCTTTCTCTTTGCCCGCGTAGCTCAGTCGGTAGCGGCGCCGCACCCTCAATCCTCGCCCCCGCTAGTTCAACTCCTCGAGGGGCATATTCAGACGGAATTTCGAGAGAATTATCTGGGTCCTGGGTCCTGGGTCCTGGGTCCTGGGTCCTGTGTCCTGGGTCCTGGGTCCTGGGTCCTGGGTCCTGGGTCCTGGGTCCTGGGTCCTGGGTCCTGGGTCCTGGGTCCTGGGTCCTGGGTCCTGGGTCCTGGGTCCTGGGTCCTGGGTCCTGGGTCCTGGGTCCTGGGTCCTGGGTCCTGGGTCCTGGGTCCTGGGTCTTGGGTCCTGGGTCCTGGGTCCTGGGTCCTGGGTCCTGGGTCCTGGGTCCTGGGTCCTGGGTCCTGGGTCCTGGGTCCTGGGTCCTGGGTCCTGGCTGGGTCCTGGGTCCTGGGTCCTGGGTCCTGGGTCCTGGGTCCTGGCTGGGTCCTGGGTCCTGGGTACCCTGGTCTTGGGACCCCAAAGTTATTACTTCCCAGATTTTGGTATTTTTCAGAGATCCAGAATATTTTTGAGATATCTCAAAATCTGATTTTATTGTTTTTCATTTCTATTATCCAAATATGTTCGATTCCAGAATAGGTGGTAAACATCCCCTATTTTTTGAGTTAAAAATATTTTTTTTCTTGATTGCTCAGGCTTAATATTATGAATGTCAGGAGATTTTTTGATTGAATTTCGTGTCAGGAACGGGAAAATAGAATGGTTAAAATTAGATTTTTTATTGGGGAAAATATTTGATATTTGGATTTTTCAGGAATTTATCATTTCGAATTTTCAAGATCCCAGGTTTTAGATTTTTTTTTATTGAATTAGAAAAATGAACTTTAAGATTTTCCAGATTTTTTCAAAATTTCAGATTTTCAGATTTTTGGGATTTTCAGCATTCTCTGAACCTACTATAGAGTATTTTTCTGAAACAGGTGAACTTTTTTTTTACGATTCTGACATTTTTTTTTTCAGCTGACAGATGTCAGATGACGTTAGAAAAGGTTTTTGGAGTTTTCTAGGATTTTCAGATTTTCAGAACTCGAAAAAAAAAATTTTCCCTATGTTTTTTTTCAGAAGTTTTGATTTTTTGGATTTTCAAAGAATGAAAAACTTAGAAAAAGAAAATCAACTTCCTTATTTTTGTCCTCGCCGCCGACAATTCTATTTTAATTTCATACTAAAAATTATATTTTTGATTGATTAAATTTATAAAAATATCCCCAAAATGGGAATATATTTTTGACGACATTTTTCGACTTTTGGCCAATGGATTTTTGGATTTTTATTCGAAAAAATACCGAAAACCTGTAATAGAAGGGCCAACCCTTCTACTGTTCCAAGGTACCTCCGGAGGGCCCCTCTATTACAGGGGCCCTTTAATTAGAGGGGGGGGGGCGCTTCTTTATTCCCGGCCAGTTTTTTCGAAGTTTTGCATCGAAACTCATGAAAATCTGCCAATATCACAACAAATTTAGCAAGATTTTCATCGAAAAATAGAGTTTTCACAAATTTCTGATATCAAAACACACTTTTTTATAAGGGGCCCTTCTATTAGAGGGGACCTTCTAATACAGGTTTTACGGTAACCGGAAATCGGCTGGAAACGACTAAAACATTTAATAATTTCAGTATTCTTCTGAATTTCTGAATTTATGAATTTCTGAATTTTTGAATTTCTGAATTTATGAATTTCTGATTTTCTGAATTTCTGAATTTATGAATTTCTGAATTTCTGAATTTCTGAATTTCTGAATTTCTGAATTTCTGAATTTCTGAATTTCTGAATTTCTGAATTTTTGGATTTCTGAATTTCTGAATTTCTGAATTTTTGGATTTCTGAATTTCTGAATTTCTGAATTTCTGAATTTATGAATTTCTGAATTTATGAATTTCTGAATTTCTGAATTTCTGAATTTCTGAATTTCTGAATTTCTGAATTTCTGAAT
>NC_013487.2:15259108-15270866 GCF_000004555.2 Caenorhabditis briggsae | reverse complement strand
GTCCTGGGTCCTGGGTCCTGGGTCCTGGGTCCTGGGTCCTGGGTCCTGGGTCCTGGGTCCTGGGTCCTGGGTCCTGGGTCCTGGGTCCTGGGTCCTGGGTCCTGGGTCCTGGGTCCTGGGTCCTGGGTCCTGGGTCCTGGGTCCTGGGTCCTGGGTCCTGGGTCCTGGGTCCTGGGTCCTGGGTCCTGGGTCCTGGGTCCTGGGTCCTGGGTCCTGGGTCCTGGGTCCTGGGTCCTGGGTCCTGGGTCCTGGGTCCTGGGTCCTGGGTCCTGGGTCCTGGGTCCTGGGTCCTGGGTCCTGGGTCCTGGGTCCTGGGTCCCTGGGTCCTGGGTCCTGAAAACTAACGTTTTTTCTGTTTCTGAAATCCAAATTTTTTCAGATACATCTGGATGGTTGAAGCCTGGTAAACCATTTTTTTCCGTCATCATCAGACACTTACTGCCAACACATGCTCAAATTTTCGATGCCTTTTTGTCAATAACCTATTTCTTTGCTTTTTCTTTTTTATTTGAACATTTTTTACTTGAAACTTTTATTCATAGAAAACCCGATCATTTTTGAAACTCGCAAAAATAAGAATTTTTGAGATCTATACTTTTTTAAATCAACAATTCAAAAATTTAAAAATCAAGAATCGAAATGCTGGTGGAGTTTGAGCTGTTGGTAGTGATGGTGGTCCGACGACTTCTGCAGCAACATCTTCTTGCTCAGCTTCTTCTGGAGCAGCGCCGGCTCCTCCAAACTCTGGATCCATGGCAACTGGATCAACGTCTCCGCCCAAGAAGAGAGCTCTTCTGACGGCGTCCTGGGTAACGACGTCTCCAGTTCCTCGGGATCGCCCATTTTGCCGCCGACCAGACGATGGATACGACGATAAGAGGTTGAAAAATTATTTTCAGTCAAATTCTCACGGATTATCTATAGTTAAACTCTTTGTCAGGTTCGACAGCGACTAATTAGCAATAGGTGAAGACGGTGCTATCTGCGTCTCTTACTCTTTCACTAATTACATGTGTAAGTTAAACCTGGTTTCCCACAGTTCCTAGTCAGTTTTGGGTATAAACCGTCTTCACATCCCACCTGCATGGACCGTTCTAGCTGGTTGCACCTGGACAATGGATATTAAGGAGCTTCATAAGATCTCTATTACCCGTGTAGCCCGCGTTTAGCCGGTTTTGTGCTAACCCGTTTTATGTCCTTTATTTTTTCTTTTTGATTTCAAAAATACCGTATTTGTGTGTTAGCTGTTTCGAATTTCTGAATTTCTGAATTTCAGAATTTCTGAGTAATAGAAGCGCACCCGAACTGCCAACTTTGAGCTGGGTTATCTCGATTCCTATGCAAGATTTTAAAAATCTGTCAACTGATAAAATGTTAGTCACATTATGATAAACAATTTATCAGTTGACAAAATGTTAATATCTTTCACAGAATTCGAGATAATTGAGCTTAAAGGTGACAGTTTGGATGGGTTCCGTTACAGCAACTACGGTACTGGCTGTTTTTTATATGCTCCGCCTTTAATTCTATACCTTTTCATTGATTTTCAAAGTTTTCTAGCGTCATGTCTACCGTATTCGACAACCAATTCCAATCCAGCCGAACCCAAACAAGAGTCTACGCTGAAGCATCCAAAGCGACTCCCACTGGACCCAGCATTTCTGAAGACGAAATTTTCAAAGCCAAACTCACTAGAGAGTTCCCAGAATACGCGGATCGTAAGAAGGAGAAGTACACATGGAAGGCTTACTATGATAATCAGTTATCTCCGAAAAAATCGGTCAAGGTCGTAAAATCGTAGCCTTCCCTTTTCTGTATGTAAGTTTCCCATTATTCTTAATCCTAATCCAAATGACTGCGTGTGTTAGCTGGTCTTTCAGAAATTCAGAAATTCGGAAATTCAGAAATTCAGAAATTCAGAAATTCAGAAATTCAGAAATTCAGGAATTCAGAAATTCAGAAATTCAGAAATTCAGAAATTCAGAAATTCAGAAATTCGGAAATTCAGAAATTCAGAAATTCAGAAATTCAGAAATTCAGAAATTCAGAAATTCAGAAATTCAGAAATTCAGAAATTCGGAAATTCAGGAATTCAGAAATTCAGAAATTCAGAAATTCAGGAATTCAGAAATTCAGAAAGAAAAAGTCCGAACACGACTAGGCTCCGCCCACTTTGATTTTTCTGATGCGACGCGGTCATGCGTCACGTATCTAAGGGAAGTTTTAAAGTGGGCGGAGCCTAGTCGTGTTTGGGCTCATTTTGAAGCTCAGAACTATACGAATTTATTGAAAACAATCATTTTGAAGATTCTGTCGGAGATTTAATCTTTCATAGGTCTATTCATGGGTAAGCCTCTGACTATGCATTTTTTCGGAGATGTCTATCTTTGAGAGAATATTCCTATTCATTCGGAGAACAAAGCAGGGGAAAAATAATAAGAAATCAGTGAAAAATTGGTCCAGAGTAAAAAAAGAAAGAATGGGGAAAAACATGGAAATGTGAATATCAAGTTTAACAAAAAATGAGATGAATCGAACTGACAAAAAACACACCAAGACAATTAGAGACAATTAAAATACCACTTTGAAATATTAGAAAAACGAGGTTGATAGAGATATGAAAAATTTGTTAACTGGTTAAATTGATTATGATAATATCACCAATATTTTATCAAATGACAAACATCTAGTACCCTCTTATAGGAGCCGAGATAATGGAGCTCAGACTTGAAAGTGGGGGGGGGGCCCTTCTATTACAGGTTTTACCGTAATTTAATTTTGGAAAAGAAACCAGCACAATTAGAGATAATTGAAATAGATTCTAAAATATCAGAAAAAAAATGATAAAAATTGTGAATGGTTGAAACCAAAAAAAAAGTACCCGATTGATTTAAATTTTCGACTTCTCTAAAAATTCCATCAGCACATGTTATTGATTTTTCTGAAAATAAAAAAAGTTTAGTTTTTTCAGGCCACTTACTTTTTCAGGGTGGCCTAGAAAACTCAACCTGCAAAAGTTAGGCCGCAATGATAAAGATTTAGAAGGGTCGGCCCTTCTATTGTTCCAAAGTACCTCCGGAGGGCCCTCCTATCTCGTAAGGCCCTTTTATTAGAGAAGCCCTTCTATTAAAGGTGGGGGGACATGAAAAAATAATGTTCTCGAAATTCCGTTCAAAGATGCCCCTCGGGGAGTTGAACTTGTGAGGGCGATGATTGAGGGTGCGGCGCCGCTACCGACTGAGCCACGCGGGCAAAGAGAAAGCGCACGCCCGATTGCATACATAAAGGCGAGGACGACAGATGTACGCAGAGTGACATTAAGCGTTGTACACCGTCACGGTAGAATGCATACTCTAGCTACAAAAAAACTACGAAAAATCTCCTGTCCTCCCAGCTTTAGTATATGCCATAAAATTTGGAGATCTAAAATACTCAATTTTCGAATGTTAGGCCACCATGTTGAACTGCCCTAGAAAACCCATCAGGTGGATGTTAAACCATTTCTAGGCCATAAAAGTTGGTGGCCTAGAAAACTCAAAGTTAGGCCACCATGGTAAATAGCCTGGAAAACCCATCAGGCTATTACAAAGCCATAAAAGTGGCAAACAGAACTCACAAATTCGAATTTCATACTTTCCAGATTCTCCAGCTTCCAATCGCTCCTAGTTTCCTCCAACATCATCTAGTTCCCTTTTCAATTTGCCAAAACTCTTCCTTATCAAATCCGTCTCGACTATCTCGAACGCCTTCTGATGCTTCAACCTCTCCAGATCCATCTCAACCATCAACCAATCCCCATCAGAGTCCTTCTTGGTCCTTAATCCAATTCTTAGAAACTTGTCGTCATGAATCCAAATCCTCCCAATGCATTTTGTCCCATGGAATTCTATAGTTCGGATGTCGGGAAGGGGGTGCTGGTTGAGGGGTGCGTCTACCGTAATCCTCTTCTCCCGAACCATCGCCACCACAACCTTCTTTTCAAATAGCACAGCATGGAATCCGATAAGAGCTGGAGAAACTGGGAGACACCTCTTTCTAATTGGCTCCAGATCAATATAAACTTTGTTCAGGTCCCGAGCAGCTTTGAAGACATCAAATTTGACCTCTGGATTTGAGTTTTGGGCTGTGTAGATCATCGTAGCATCTACCTGATTCACTCTAGTCAATTCAACGGGAATTCGCCTTTTGAGTATCTCCAAGATCCCAGAAAAGGATCTGTGGTGATGGTAGATCTTCATTTTCCGGTCCAAATCAGAGACAATGGGCTCCAGTAGCTTGAAGAATTCGTCAGATTGCTCAAAAAACTCTTCGTACAGCGTCTTTCTAGGACATCCAAAGTTTTGGAACAGTTTCGAGGCACGATCGAAGGAGCATTGATTTTCCTGCTCCCAGAACTCTAGATTATAGTTTGGAATCGTCTCGGAAAAGGTGATTCTGAGGAGATCAATGGTGTCTTCATGGTCCTTCCGCTTATGGACCCATGGGAATTTCAGAAGACGTGGATCCAGAGGAGATGGGAAGCGGATCTGAAATTATTCTAGGTTAAACGTGGGATCACGAACTTCGAGCCAATCTTTCTCAATTCCTAAGAGAGATATCAAAGATTTGTCAACTGATAAAATGTTTACCATACTATCAGCTACATTTTATCAGTTAATTATTATTTGACATATTTGATAGGAGCTGAGGTAATTGAGCTCAAAGGCAGCCATCACCATTGTCGAGTTAAATTCGTTTAAAACCCCTTTTTCGGCATCTAATAGCAATTTTTGAACTTCCCAAACAAACAATAACGTCTAAAAACCATTTTTCAAATGTTAAAACTGCAAAAACGGTCCAAAACCGTCAAAAATGACCATTTTCAAATAAGTGTGCTAAGTGGCTCAGTGGGTTTTGGCATCAAAATTTACGGTTCACAAGGCCAAAAGTTCAGTTCCTTTTAAGGTCAAAACTTTTTTATTTTTGTTTAGAGCCAGGAAAAGATAGTTTTAAGCAGATTTGAGGTGTGGAAGGACAAGTTTTTGGAAATTTTGGGAAATTTTATTTTTTAAAATTCTTTCAAACTTTTCAACATTTTCAGATTGCAATTTTGGACGCATTCCAAGATCAGAATTGTTTTTAGGCTCTATAAAACTGCTTAAATGGCCAAAAGCTGTCAGAAACGGTCTGACACAGTCAAAAAACTACCCTTTTCGAAAAAGTGTGTCAAGTGGCTCAGTGGGTTTTGGCACTAACATTTACGGTGCACAAGGCCAAATGTTCGATTCCTTCTAATGTCATAATTTTTGTATTTTTGTGAGGACTCTGAAAAACTAGTTTTCAGACTTTAGGAACATCTATAAATCAGAAATTGTGAGGAAAAGAGGATTTTTAAAGACAAAATTATGACTTTTGAACTTTGAGCCAATTTATCTCAGTTCGTTCGAAAAACATTAAAAAACTGTTTACTGATAAAATATTGCTGATAAAATGATGAGCATTTTATCAGTTGCCGAATTTTTGATATCTCTTACAGGAATCGAGATAAATTGGCTCAAAGTTGTCGGACATGGTGCAACTATGTATAGCATGTTACTCGGCTCATTTTCATTCGATTTTCAAATTTTTTTTCCAAATGTACAAAATTTCAAGGACTACAAGATGATATAAAATGTGCTGCCTCCGAAAATACGGTAAGTAGATCTGAATCCCAAAAAAAAAAACTAACCCTCTCTATTGCGATGCACGCCAACTCCGCGAAATGTCTTTCAAGGAGCTCTGGATCATGCTTTTTCCTGTAAAAAAGAGCTATAACTTGGCTGAAATGCATTTTTCAAAAGAGATTTTTATTTCAAAATGTAGATCTTGAAGTTCTCTACAAAATGATATCAAATTTTGATAGAGTTCTCTTAATACTTTTTTGATATAGGTGTTTTTAAAAAGTCTATTTTTTGGATTTTCTGATTTCGCTTCATTTTTGACATTTGGAATGGAAGATTTTTGAGTTTGTTGAAGTTTTAAAAACTCACATAATACCCTCCAAATCTTCGATTTGCCTTATCACCGGTACTGTATTGAAAAATGCGTTCAAAATTGTACCGATGGACCCTCGAATCTTCTTCATAGGTTCTTGAATCCATTTGAGAATTTCAGAAGTTTCAGCATAGAAAATTGAAAAATATGAGAACAAAATTCGACGGAGTTTCTGGAGAAGATGCTCCAGAAGAGCCAAATAAACGTGGAAGATCTTCAGATGAGCTTCCTTGAACTTCTGGAATTCCTTGCCAAGTTTTTGGGTTCTCTGAAAAGTTTTTAAACAAGATATCAAAAATCTGTCAACTAATGAAATGTTGTTGGTGATATTATGATAAAAATTTTATCAGTTAACCACTTTTCGATATCTCTTCTGAAAACCGAGATAAATTGGCTCAAAATGCGAAGAAATCATTTTTGTTTCACAAAATGTGTTCAAACAAATGAGTATCATCATTTTTGAGCCAAAATTCGTTAAAAACATACTTTCTTGACATCAAAATACATTTTTTGAGTTTTTCAGACTACCAAAACCAACCTAAAATCACTTTTTTAGTCCTTAAAACTATCAAAATTCGTCAAAAATGACAATTTTCAAAAAAGTGTGCCAACTGGCTCAGTGGGTTTTGGCACCAAAATTCACGGTCCACAAGGCCAAAAGTTCAATTCCTTTTAGGGGTTAAAGTTTTTTGTTTTCTGTGTGGACCTCGAAAAACTAGTTTTCAGACTTTCAAAGCGGTTAGAAATCAGAAATTTCGGATAGCAAACAATTTTAAAGACAAAAAAACAAAGCAATTCGGTTTTGACCTCAATTATCTCAGTTCCTATGAAAGATATCAGAAATTTGTAAACTGATAAAATGTTTATCATATTATCAGAAATATTTTATCAGTTTATAACTTTTTCTTATCTCTGATAGGAACCGAGATAATAGGGCTTTTAAATCACTCACAAAAAGCTCAATCCTTATTTTCGCACTTTCGAGAACTTCCTTTGAAAATATCTGGAATTTTTGGTATTCCGTCATGAAAGAGTTCCGTTTTGGCTTCTCAATATTTTCCTTGAAATCTCCAGAGATCTTGAGAAGGCTGAAATGCTCCAGATTGTCCAAAATGTGTTGGGAATCGCTTTCCTCATATTCCAATTCTTCCTTAGCTTTTGGCAATTGAAATGTTCTTGAAATTATTTTAAATTTTGTTTCTGGGTCATCAACAGAAGTATTTGGATTGAAAATCCCTTCAAAGTTGAGGTGGGCCGGGTTGGTTTGGGATTTTTCCTGAAAATACGGATTCAGACTACAGAATCTTCAAAATGATTGTTTTCAATAAATTCGTATAGTTCTGAGCTTCAAAATGAGCCCAAACACGACTAGGCTCCGCCCACTTTAAAACTTCCCTTAGATACGTGACGCATGACCGCGTCGCATCGGAAAAATCAAAGTGGGCGGAGCCTAGTCGTGTTCTGGCTTTTTCTTTCTGAATTTCTGAATTTCTGAATTTCTGAATTTCTGAATTTTTGAATTTCTGAATTTCTGAATTTCTGAATTTCTGAATTTCTGAATTTCTGAATTTCTGAATTTCTTTCAAACACGACTAAGCTTTGCCCAGTTTGAACTTTTCCATAGACACGCGACGCACGACCGCGACGCGCCGTCAAAAATTAAAGTGGGCGGAGCCTAGTCGTGTTTAGGCTCATTTTGAAGCTCAGAACAAAGTGAATTCATTTCTAGGCATGTCTAACCCAATTTTTCATCATTTTCACTCACCGATTTTCTCATTTTTCTAAAAACTCCCTTTTTGACCTTCTTCATTTTTTTCTTGGCGTATTTTTCTAATTCGGAGAGATCCATTAGTGACATGGATCTTCCCAGATTCTTCAGGACTGGCTTTTCAACTTTTCTTTTAATATTTCTTCCAGTTCTCGTCTCTCCGGCCCAACAGGACCGTCGTCCAACTCCACGAAATCCGAATCTTCCGAAGAATCGGAAAAATTAGCAAAGATCTCAGCTGGGAGTCCCCGTAAATCTTCCTTACAGCTTATCAAGTCTATCTCTTTTTTTGATAGCTTTTTCAGAAGAGTTTTCCAGTCGATGACAAATTTCCAGATAAGAGTATGGAGGTCGAAAAAGAAGCATCTTGCGATGTTCTTAGCGATACGGAAATTAGGGGGACGTGGCTCCTGGAAAACAAAACATTTAATTGCTTTGAGATTAATTATCCCAGTTCCTATGAGAGATATCGAAAATGTGTAAACTGATAAAATTTTTATCATATTATCACCAACATTTTATCAATTGACAAATTTTTGATATCTTTCATAGGAACCGAGATAATTGAGCACGAAAACCAATATTTGTGTTTTTGGCTATACATTTATTTTACCCAAACTTTCTTGAAACTCTCGATTTTCAGAAACTCTAAAATGGAAATGGTAGCTCTTGAAAAACTTTACGACCTCATATAAAACATGCTCAAGACATTAAATTATTAGATTCCGAAAAATCAGAGATCCCAGAGATCACATTATCCTAAACTATAGTGTCCTCTCCGATAAAACATTCTATAGTTTGAGCTCAATTATCCGAGTTCCTATCAGAGATACCAAAAATGTGTTAACTGATAAATTAATTATAATATTATCACCTATATTTAATCAGTTGACAGTTTTCTGACATCTCTTTTAGGAACCGAGATAATTTCGCTCAAAATTCGAATTTTTTGTTTTTGGCTTTAAAAATTTTTTGAGTCAAAATTTCTAATTTCCAGACGTTCTTAAAGAGTGCAAACTAGTTTTTTGAGGTCCACACAAAAATAAAAAAGTTTTGAAATTGGAAGAAATTGAACTCTTGGCCTTGTGCACCGTAAATTTTGGTGCCGAAACCCACTGAGCCACTTGGCACACTTTTTTGAAAATGGCCATTTTTGACTGTTTTGGACCCTTTTGATCAGTTTTTTGACTATTTAAACAATTTTCAGAGGCTTAAAACGGTTTTTATGCTTTGAAACGTGCAAAATCAAAATTGGAAATTGAGAAAAATGTTTGAAAAAATTCAAAAATTGCTTTTTTTCAATATTCTCAAAAATTTCCTATCTGCTGCTCAAATGTACCTAAAACTATCATTTCTTGGCTCTAAACAAAAATAAAAAGGTAATGACCTTAGAAGGAATCGAACTTTTGGCCTTGTGGACCGTAATTTTTGGTGCCAAAACCCACTGAGCCAATTGACACACTTTTTTGAAAAATGCAATTTTCGAGGTTTTCGGGCAGCTTTTATTCAGTTATTAATGTAAAAATGTGATTAAAACGTTTTTAATGTTTAGAAATTACAAAAATGGAACGTAAATGATGAAAAAAGTTTTAAAACAAAATATCAAATTTTGACTCAAAAAATGATCTCTGCTGATACTTTGAGCTTCATTATCTCAGTTCTTATCAAAGACATAAAAAACTGTCAACTGATAAAATGTTGCTGATATTATGATAAACATTTTATCAGTACACATACTTTTGATATCTCTCATGGGAACTGAGACAATTGAGCTTGAAAAAATCCGCTCCTTTCTCCAAAATTGTGATTTTTTGCTTGCCTGGTCTTTGAGCTCAATTATCTCAGTTTCAATGAAAGTTATAAATAATCTGTAAACTAATGAAATGTTAGTGATGTACTGATAAACATTTTATCAGTTGACAAATTTTTGATATCTCTCATAGCAAGCGAGATAATTGTGCTTGAAAAAACTAACCGCTCTCCAACATTATGATTTTTTGCTTGTGTGGTTTTGAGCTAACATATCTCGGTTCCTATAACAGCTATTAAAAATTTGCAAACTGATAAAATGTTACTGATATTATGATAAACATTTTATCAGTTGACAACTTTTTGATATCTTTCAAAAGAACCGAGATAATTGAAAAAAAAAACTCACCTTTCTCCAATTCATCTCGAAGAACCTATCGATTTTATTATAAAAAATTAGCCCTTTTATTTGGATTTCGAGGTCCTGGAAATTGGAATTTTTGGTTAATTAGTGAGTTAATTACCTCTGGGACACGTTGTCCAATTAAGTTTTCGATTGGGATTTCCAAAAACACATCTTTGGCATGTTTGACCCATTGCTCTGATAGATGGTTGGTCAAGGTGTATAGGGAGATCTGAGGATCCTGAGATGATTCTGAAGGTCTTGGATTTGGGAATTGGGACACTTCAAAATTCCTTCTTCTGGAAAGTTCGGAAAACCATGGATTTTCAAGTTGTCGGAAAGGAGAATTCAGAGCTCGAAAATCTGGAGCATCTGGTGCACGAGCTTCCATACCCACTGATGAGCAAGCATCCTCTTCTGAAGCATCGGACTCCATAGCTTCTTCTGCATCTTCTGGTGAATCTTCAGAATCCGTTGTGTCTACTGAATCTTCTTCTGGAGCATCAGAATCCATAGATCCTTCTTCAGCTGAAGATTCAGATCTTCCGATCCTTGACGCTTCGTGGAAGCCTGAAGCAGACGTGGATGGGTATTCGAAATATCTTACATGTCGAAAATTCCGACGTCTTCTATTCAGGCGGTCCAAATGACGTTGACGGCTGACAGTGAATCGGACTCTTTTTGTTTTGTAAACCTCCGAACCTTCTGGATCAGCTGGATATAGATTCTGAAGCTTCGGAATCAAAAATTTAACACGTGGAGCTTCTGAAACCATTGGACGTGGAGAAATCTTCGGATTTGGAGCTTCTGGAGCAGGATTCTGAAGTTCCTGTCTTTCAGGAGATGTAGGTCTTGACGATCCTGGAGCAGCTGGATTCTGAATATCCAAGGATCCTGGACCAGCTTGAAGGTTCTGGAGCACAAGATTGTGGAATTCAGAATTCGAAAATTCTGGAGACGTCGGAGTTGGTTCAAGAGGTGGTGGGGAAGATTCTCGAAGCTTCTGGATCTCTGAATCCCGAGTTTCCGAACTTGAAGATTCTGAAGACGTCGGATCTGGATTAGAAGATTCAGGAACAGATTTCTTTGGTGCTGATGGATCCTTGGCATCTGGAGAATGCGAAAAATTGAAATTTGAAAATTTCTCATCGAGAGCTTCATCTGGAGCTTTTCTCTTTCGGCTTGTTATTGACTTTGGACCATTTTGGGCAGGTTTTGGCGCCAAAGTTTTTGGTTTCCTTGGTTTTTCTGGTCTTCCTTTTTGTCTTTTCTCTGTGGGCGTGGCTTCAGTGCCAGTTGGGCTGTTGGGAGTCTGGAAAAAGCGGGAAATTTGAATTTTTGGAAATTCAATCCTATTTACTAAGAATTTCAAACAATTTTGAACTAAAACCTCATATTAATATGAATTTGCCTTGTTTTGAGCTTCAAAACGAGCCCCAACACGACTAGGCTCCGCCCACTTTTCCATAGACACGCAACGCATGACCGCGACGCGCCGAAATAATCAAAGTGGGCGGAGCCTAGTCGTGTTTGGGCTCATTTTGAAGTTCATGACAAGCTCAGGACAAGACGAGCTTCAAAATAAACCCAAGCACGACTATGCTAAGCCCACTTCGAAATTTCCCAATGGACACGCGACGCACAACCGCGACGCGTCGGAAAAATTAAAGTGGCCGGAGCCTTTGGGCTCATTTTTAAGTTCATGACAAGCTCAGGACAAGACGAGCTTCAAAATAAACCCAAGCACGACTATGCTAAGCCCACTTCGAAATTTCCCAATGGACACGCGACGCACAACCGCGACGCGTCGGAAAAATTAAAGTGGC
>NC_013487.2:15245043-15258815 GCF_000004555.2 Caenorhabditis briggsae | reverse complement strand
AAAATCCATGGTTTTCCGAACTTTCCAAAAGAAGGAATTTTGAAGTGTCCCAATTCCCAAATCCAAGACCTTCAGAATCATCTCAGGATCCTCAGATCTCCCTATACACCTTGACCAACCATCTATCAGAGCAATGGGTCAAACATGCCAAAGATGTGTTTTTGGAAATCCCAATCGAAAACTTAATTGGACAACGTGTCCCAGAGGTAATTAACTCACTAATTAACCAAAAATTCCAATTTCCAGGACCTCGAAATCCAAATAAAAGGGCTAATTTTTTATAATAAAATCGATAGGTTCTTCGAGATGAATTGGAGAAAGGTGAGTTTTTTTTTTCAATTATCTCGGTTCTTTTGAAAGATATCAAAAAGTTGTCCTAGTCGTGTTTGGGCTCATTTTGAAGTTCATGACAAGCTCAGGACAAGACGAGCTTCAAAATAAACCCAAGCACGACTAGGCTCCGCCCACTTTTCCATAGACACGCTACGCACGACCGCGACGCGCCGAAATAATCAAAGTGGGCGGAGCCTAGTCGTGTTTGGGCTCATTTTTAAGTTCATGACAAGCTCAGGACAAGACGAGCTTCAAAATAAACCCAAGCACGACTATGCTAAGCCCACTTCGAAATTTCCCAATGGACACGCGACGCACAACCGCGACGCGTCGGAAAAATTAAAGTGGCCGGAGCCTAGTCGTGTTTGCGCTCATTTTGTGGCTAGTTTTGTGCTGAGCTTCAAAATGAGCTTCAAAGTGAACCCAAACACGACTAGGCTCCGTCCACTTTTCCATAGACACGCGACGCACGACCGCGACGCGCTTGGAAAACAAAAGTGAGCGGAGCCTAGACAAAGACATTGCGCCAAGTGGTTTTCAAGGTTTAATGGCTCAAATTGAATTCCGATGCTTTGAAGAAAATTTTTACAAGAGTTACCGTATTTTCTACCACTTTTTCTACTAATCCTTCCACCAAATTTGCCACATCTTCAAGAATTTTCTCATCGCCTTCTTGAAAGATCATGGGTATATTTGAAGCGGATGTGTAGATATTATGGTTTCTGAAAATGATGGCTTCTGAAAATTCCGATTTTTGAAATTTTAAAAATTCTGAAATTTTCCACTAACGTTGTATTTTCTCAACTTCCACCGCCAATTTTGGATAGTTTTGTTGCCTTTGGAGCAGTTTGAATCGATTCAGATGCTTCTCGAGATACTATTGATTTTCTGGCGTTTTTGAAATTTCTGGGAATTTCCTCCGTGTAGCTGGTCTTCGGATTTGGATCTTTTGAGACGTCCTGAATCGTCTGGACGATTGCTCAGCTTAGTGGTATCTTCAAAATCCGATTCGATGCTGGAAAAAATTTAGTTTGAAAAATTTGAAAAATATTTCAGAAATTTAGAAACTTAGAAATTCAGAAATTCAGAAATTCAGAAATTCAGAAATTCAGAAATTCAGAAATTCAGAAAATCAGGAAACTCACTCATCAGGAAGATCGGCAGGTCTTATCGGATACGGTATCCTCAAATCATGGCGCTTCAAGACAGCTGTGACTTTTCTGGGGACCCATTTTCTAGCCTTTCTCCATCTGGTTAGTGGTTCCAAACCCATTTTTCGTCTTCTGGCTGAAATTAAACCCATTCTGATCCTCTTCGGACGGGTTGGGTCTGTTGGTCCATGATTTCTAGGGTTCTTACGGGAGGCGCGGCTTTTGGGAGGCATTTTTGGCTGAAAATTTAGAAAATACAATAATTGGACTTGTCGAGAAAAATATCAAAAAGTTAGAAACCAAAATCCATGAAAAATGGTCCAAAATCCATGAAAAATGGTCCAAAATCCATGAAAAATGATCAAAAATCACCGGACCTATCTACATGGCAATGGCCCCCCCTGGGAAGGAAAATTGACCGGTAGGGGATAAACGGACCTAACTGAAGTAAGGAATGCGCATGTTGAGTTAAGTATGAAATGCGATGACAAGAATATGGAGAGATTCGGTTGATTTTGAAGGGACGGTCTGGGAAAAACTACAGTAACCCAGACCATCAGATGGACAGATGGCTAGAATGTAAAGCTAACGAAGTTTGTAGAAAGTGAATTAATAAGCTTGTGAATTAATAAGCTTGTCAAATCGTAAAAAAACAAAATCCAGTAACTTCCTAACATGAAATAAAAATTTGTTGACCTATTATATTGTCGAATTTAAAAAAAGTGGGACCTGAGAATTTGAAAGGCGTAGCTTTTTTTTGATCTACGAAAAAGTGCGGCAAAAACGTAATATTTCAGACTTTTACATCGATCGAGCTACTTTCGCAATTAAGTTCGGTTTTTTGATGAAAAATATATTCTAGAGATGCTAACGATCATTTTCATACCGAGAAATCTAAATTTTGTCTAGAAAATCCTACTAAATTCACAGAAATAATTTTTGTTTACTACCGTAGTGTTTTTGGGGCAAGGCCTCGAAAATTGACCGGGAAGCCGCCCGCGAAATTTTCCAGGTCCCACTTTTTTTAATTCGACAATAATTGGGCTTGTGAATTCTTAAAAAACCAAAAAAAGCCCCCAGGCGGGATTGAACCGCCGACCTTCTGTTTACGAGACAGACGCTCTGCCACTGAGCTATACGGGCGACGTTAGTTATGCAAACATTAAACATACATCGATGAAATAGTCAGCAGGGTTTGTATGGTCGGGTACTTGGTACCCACATGCAGAAAAATGATGAATAGCCTCGTCAATAGCGCCATGGAATGCGATTTGTCCTTGTGCAAGAAACACGACCTGGAAAATTATGAAATTTTTTGGTGAATTCGGTAGGGCGCATTTACCTTATCGAAAATTTCAAAAACTTCTGATGATGGTTGATGGATAGTGCAGATGATAGTCTTTCCCTTTTCCATAGCCATCGCTTCCAGTGTCTGAAATACTTGTATTATTTTTACTGGGATTACTGTAGCTACTCACTTTGACCACTTGAAGGGACATATGAGAATCCAATCCAGTTGTTGGCTCGTCGCAAAATATGATTGGAAGATTGTTGATCATTTCAGTGGCAAACGCTAATCGTTTCATTTCTCCCCCGGAAATTCCTTTTTTGATTCCCGGAATTCCGATTCGACTGTTCTTGGGTTTCTCCAAAAGCATCTCCTTCATCACTTCCTCGACTCTTTTAGTTCTTTCAGATGATGATGTTCCAGGTGGAAGACGAAGTTTCGCTTGGATATCCAAATGTTCTTTTACATAAAAATTTATATATTTTTCTTCGAATTTAAATATTAAAAACAAACTGTCAGTGTTCCCATAAAAAGATCCTCCTGCTGAACATATGCTGACACACTGGTCACTCCTTTTCCAATATTCTGTCCATTCACCAGAATCTCCCCTTCTACTTCTAATCCTTTCAGATTCCTCTGAAGCAATGTATTCAAAAGTGTCGTTTTTCCAGCTCCACTAGCTCCCATCAAAGCGATCACTTCTCCCGGAACAGCACATCCACTAACACCATTCAGAAGAACTCGTCCTGCTTTCGTTGTTACCTGAATTTAACTTTTTGAATAAAAAACCTGAAAATTTTTCTGAAACCTTCAAATTTTTCCATTGCAACGTCACCAAATTGTCCCTTGCACTCAAAAGTGTCTTTGTTGTCTCTGAAATTTTCGATTATTGGGTTCAAAGACCTTTTTGTCGTACCGTTTTTAGAGGATTCCATTTTCTAGAAATAGTGGGATCCTACCAATCCACAAATCTTTGTCAAATGAGAACGTGGCAGCTGTTTGGAAAAATTGGACTCTGGAACCTAGATTTCCTTTTCACATTCTATTTAAGGGGACTGGAATCCTATAATATAGGAGCCCCTAACTTTTAACTTTGAGCAAATTTGCTTTCAAAGATATAAAAAGATGCTAATCGATGAACTGTTCAAATTAATATCAGAAACATTTTATCAGTTGACATATTTTTGATATCTTGCACAGGAATCGAATAGATTCAGCTCAAACTTGACACTGTGGGGTACTTCTATTATTATTTTTTATGGTACCCTCCAAAAACATCAACCAAACAACACTTTTTGTATTTTTGAATTTTTATTCGACTAGTTTTTTAGTGAGTATAAAATCAGATGATGTGTAGAGTTCAATAATTCAAGTTCTTCTTGTAGTGTTAGTTCATCTCCAGCGGATGATAATTCTAAATTAAATTAATAATAAAATTCGTTGATTCAGTGTTTCGAACTCACTTGTTCAGTTCTATAGTACAAATTTTCGAGTTCCATATCTTGTGGAGCCCATATATCATGATGAAATCCTAACAAATGATGTCCAATTTCATAAATATGCTCTTTTTTGCATCCAGGGACAATAATTGGATTCCAACCGTATTCTGGAATGTAGACGTCCTCATTTTCATTAATTTCCACTTCCTCTTGTTGCTCCTCTTGGATTAATTGTTGAATCATCTGACGTTTTATCGGAGCATACTGTATTGGAGTGAAAGGAACAGGGTACTGTATTGCGTGTTGAATGGGATACTGTAGTTGTGGGTAAGGAACGAAATAATCAAATGGATACGCATTTTGAGGAGGAGGATGGTACGGTATTTCTGTCATCCCATATCCTCCATAAGCCGGCTGCCATTGGACAACTTGTTGTTGAGATTCTTGAGGAAGAAGTTTTAGAGAAAGAAGGCTTGCTGGTTTCTCTTCTTCAAGGGGACTGGAAGGAAGAAGAGGACACACTAGATTTGCTTTCTTTGCATGTCGAACTGGTATAGATTGATAGCTTTTGACAGCAATGAATTGAAGTAGATCAAAACGATAATCGATTGAAACTCCAGTTGAAACATTTACGATTGAAAGGATTGGAATGTATTTGTGACCTGGTTCCAAGTATGCCTGAAAAAAACGTTCGATATAGTTTTTAGTTATTGGGTTACTGTAATTTCCCAAAAAATCAGATTAATTTTTGTCACCGAAGTTTTCAAAACTCACCATATTCCGTTTCATTGCCCCAAACTCTCTCGAAATCCGCATTTTATCAAACTGTACAATTCTTGAGTGCCACGTGGCACCTGATTCCTTCCGGCTTTCAGCTACTCCCATTTTACTGTAAAACGCATTCTTGACACACACGGACACTGGAACCCATTGATTTCTCCTGAATGTGTATCTGAAATTGGGTTTTTTTGTGAATGGGGTCTTTTGAAATTATTCAAAATTTTGAAGCTAAAAATATCTACCTTGACTCGTCTACCAATTCAATGCGTAACTTCATCAAATACTCTTCATCATCCACCAATCCACTGATCACAAACTTTGGCTCCGGTTGCAGTTTGGCTCCACTCCTATTCACGATCATCTCGTTGATCGGTTCGAATTCTCTATACTTTTCTTCGTCCACTATGACGACCTGCATTGTTTTGGCAACAGTAACGTATTCTGAAGAACTGTGGGGATTCTCTGTCTCTGTTGAGTAGAACGGTAGCCACACGTGGTTGCCGATGGAAGTTTTGGTGGATTTCCCTTCATCACGTTACTAATTATGGTTTTCTAGAACTTTAGGGCCGGAGCCGACAATTGGGGAGCAAAACTTATGAACTCTTGTGACACAGATCTAGAAATATAGCTTTTTCTAATTCTAGTTATATATTCCGTTTTCCCTATTTTTCTAGAACATTCCCTATCTGCCAACTCGCAAACATCATATCAGGTTACGGTCAGAAGATTAGAATCAGATGACGTGACCGTCTATCCCTCTAGACATCTGAATCCCTTTCTCCCTCTCCTCCAATTTTCCTTTTGTCTGGAAGGAGACGTAAAGTGACATGTTATGTTTTTGTAGCAGCAACATTTCGCGCGCGCGCGCACTCTTGAAAGCTGACCGGAGAACCGATCGTCTTTTCGGTCATGATAAAAGTGCCGCGCGCAACGACCTTGTGTCTCTCATAAGTAAATTGAGATTAGTCACATGTGACTCGTTACGAAATTTTCTGTATATGTTCTGAGATACGAGTCCTCGTCGATCGCGTGATTGAGGTTTTGTAGACAGCGACTTGAATTCTAGCTTGGGTACTGTATTTCATATAACCACTATGTGTTCTATTATTTTGTTACGAAGTCAATGATTCCGGTACAAAAAAATCGAAGCTGTGGGAGAGAAAAGCCGGTGGTCGTCGCCGAGGGTCCCACAACGACAACAACCGTAACCTAGAAATAATTTTATTTTCACGATTTATTTTCTCTTTTTTCACTGATTTTCTTCGAATGTTCTGTTATTTTTTCCCCAAAAAAGTCGAAATTTTCGATAATTGACTGAAAAAGAAGGAAAATCAAGAAAATAAATCCTCGGAATAAAATTATTTTTAGGTTAGAGTAGTCGCCGCAGTGGGACCTTCGGTCACAGCCACCGGCTTTTATCTTCCTCAGCTCCGATTGTTGTTGTACCATGATAAAATATGTTCTATTTTCTAAATTTTCATTATCCAAATTTTGAAAAATCTCCAGACCAGCAGGCCCGTCTGATTTCGGGCAGGCCCCGGAGTGTGCAAAACAAATAATTCGGAAAATTCCAACCGAAATGCTTCGAGAGAAAAACATGTCTTCCGAGTTTGGAACCATCATTCTAGAAGTCCCAAAAACCAAGCATATTCCTATATCGAGCTTTTTGAAAACTCAAAATATTCAGAGATTCTGAAATTCCTAAAAGTTCCATACCGTACCCCATGGTCTCGCCTACGCCCGTTTTTACATATATCGTCGGGAGCCCGCTCTAGCTTCGCCCGCGTACCTTTTTTATGCCCCCCCCTTTTTTTTCCGGACGGAAAACTTTATAGAAAAATCTCAACTCGGTCATTTGCAAGTTTTGAACTAAAAAAATCATCTTATTGACTTCTGTTCACCACCACTCGATTGCATCCACATCTGCTCCCTCCTTTCGGGTCAGTCGTTTTTCTTCCGCCTAAAATATTTACATCATCTCTTCGTTTCAGGCGGTGTGCATGACAAAAGTTTCGCCGCACAGACACTCGAAATGTTTATATTACATTGACAGGAATGCTGGTGGCAGATGTGTGTTCCTGTGGTCGCCTCATTTTTCATTAGATTTTGAAGTTTTATATAGTTTTGAAGAGTAAACAAGATTTTTAGTCATTATATGAGTATCTGCTAGAGGTAGATGGAATCTTGCTTGTCTAGCTTTCCGAAGGAAGGTTTTATAATTTACAACTCTTATACTGGTGCGAAAAAAATCGGAGATGTGGAAGAGAAACGCTAGTGGCAGTGCAGTAAATACGAGAAAAAATCCCGAAAAAAATATATTTGGGTTACTGTAGTTTTCGCTGTGTGTTTGACCAAGCCACCGGAATTTCTCTTTCACGGCTCCGATTTTTTGTACCATGACACTCCTCTGACCCCAATTCCTCGCAGCTGGTTAAACGGACATTTTCTAGGTTCTCTCTTGTTCCGTTCCACGTCACAGACTCCAACTCTCAGAGAGCTCAAAACTTATCATTGTATAGACTCTATCTTTCTCTGAAAAGTCAAATCAAGCAGATACTAATCATAGCCTTCTTCATTCAACAGAGCAAAGAGCTCTAAGCCTCTTTTTGAATATGTTGTCTTCAAGTACAACGGCATTGTGTTCGTCGTGCCAGGTACCAGAGACAGGTTTTGTATTTTTTCGAAAGAAAAAAACAAGATTTTTGTAGGGATACTAGTAATCCAGACCAGTTTTGAAATCTATACGAGATCAGATGTCTCATAGTTTACATTTTCGTAAGAAAATTCCGAATAAAGTACACAAGACCTCATAAAATCAGAAAAAGGTCGTTTTCGGTGTTGAGTCGACTCTCGTCTCAATCCAATGAAAAATTCCGTTTTTGTTTAGAAATTCAGACAATTTCAGTGTAGTGAGGCAAAGAGTAAACCAAGTAGGAACCAATGAGAAGTGTGTCTAAAATGTTTGATTTTCTGAAATTTCGTCCACATTGATAGTCTCACATTTTAACAGAGCAGTTTTTTCAGGTTTTAGAGCTTCAAAGTAGAGAAATTTTGAAAATTTTACTTTTCTAAAACATCATAACGCGCGTTGTGGCAACTTGTGACCAAAAATTCGAGAGTGGGCAAGGTCCGGCAGCGAAATCTTTAAAAGAGCATGTAATTTATGTGATATATTTCTGGCCTATTTTTCTTGTCTTTGGATGACTTTTCGTTCTTGGAAGAAAAACAAGAAATTTGTCGAATCATTGAAAAAATTGGTGAGAAAAAAATAACGAAAATTACATGTTCCTTTAGGGATTTCGCTACCGGACCTAAGCTCCGCCCACTCTCAAATTTTTGGTCATAACGCGCATTGAAATTGACCAGACTAATATTTTAAGATTGTTAAAATTTCAAAATATTCACAATTTATGTACTTTTAAACTCTTCAATCCCAAAACAACTATACTTATATAATCCTAAGGATTTTGCTACCAGACCTAAGCTCCGCCCAACCTTGAAATTATGAAAAATTTGAAGATTTGAAATTTTTTAAATGTTCATTTGAAAAATGGAAAGTTCTGATATTTAAGATTGCTTTTTGATACTCAGAAATTCGACTCATATTAAATTCAGTCATTTCGATCGCTGGAAAACCTTTTTTCCTAAAGTCCCCTTTCCTTCAATATGTGATCCTATTCATGGCCATACTTTCTCATATTTTGACCCAACCTCACGCATTAATGTTCATCCAGAATCCAATCAACACCATCTCCTTTCTCTCCATCTATCTTCTCTCCAACTGTTTCTCTTTTGTCGAGTCCATCCATCACTTGGCTCCAATGAGTCGGATCCTTCGGGGCGCCTCCTCACTCTCTCTTTGACACGGTGGCCTTTTCTAATGAATTGAAAAAAGATGGAATACAGTAGACACATGTTGAAAGAAGAAGCAATTGTCTGTTGTCTCTCATATCTCCCTACTCTCTGCCTGAATTCCTTGGCTCTCCGTGAAATATGGTAATCGTTTCTCTGTGTCTCCTGTTTCTACAGTATCTTTTGTTTGCAATTCACATCAAAGGATTTTTGATCGAATTAGAAAGAACTATACAGACTGTGATGGAGCATACAATGTTTGATTATAATCTCTAATATACAATCAAAAAGTCTCATATTTCGAATGAGAGTTCATTTTTTAGATATATCAGCTCGGAAATCGTAAACTGCAGCAGCAACTCGTTGTGTGAAAAGTGCAATGGCGGAGGCTCCTAACTTTGGCGCATTTCTGTCCTCTTTCAGGCGTGAGTTACATTTTATTCTTTCTAGAAGAGTTTTGATTTTTGGCTCAATGACCCAATCTCATTTTCAGGTTTAGTCACAGAAACCCCAAAACAGGGGGTGAAACATTATGAGGGACTACCTTTTATTATCTTCTAGAGAGATTGTGCGGACATTTGACAGTATGGGGGCCCTTCTATTACAGGTCTTACGCTATACTTTTGGCAAAGTTTGAGCTCCATAGTTGTCTTGTGAATTACCGAGACCGCATTTCTGTGGGCAAATGCGGTACGGTTTCTCTGATAAGACAACATCCAAACATGAAATTAGACTGATCATAAAGTATCCGATCCCCACTAGCTAAGATCCTATCCGAATTCATAGAATAGGGTACTACAGGGAGACTTCATTAGACTCACCGCGGGTGTCTTCTTTCTGAAGATTTATGGGTTTAGAGGAGACAGAAAATGGTAGAGAGGAGAGGGGAGGAGTCAAATACCATTATTCTATGAGAGAGGTGGTCATGTGAATGCACACATTTATGACCCAGTACGGTGAGAACCAGGATCAATTTCACTTGATTTATATCGTAATCTTGATGTATTTTTATGTGAATTTGATGGGGACATTATAGGATTCATCTCACAATCATTGGGAAAGCAGCAAATACGCTTATAGTGTAAAACCTGTATTAGAAGAGCCGGTCCTTTTTAAGGTCATTTTTCCAAAATATTTAATTAAAAAACTCAGTGAATTCTCGCCTCAAATACATGAAAACTCATCAATTTCACCAAAATAGAGCAAAAAATTGTTTCAACAAATTCATGGGAAATTTTGAAATTTAGGGAATTTTTTAACTGAAAAGGTGCTGAAATTTTCAATTAAAAAAAAGCAGTTTTTAAGAACCCTCTCTGTTTTTCGAAGCCCTTCTCGTAGGGCCCTTCTATTAGAGGGGACCTTCTATTAAAGGATCCTCTTTTTGATACAAGTTCTAAGGTAAGTAAAATTTTTTCCATTGATCACTTCTTCTCCATTTGTATTTCTTTCGATTCTCCGAATTCTCTCTATTTCCTACTAGTCATGCTTGTCACCTACTGGCTACATTTTCTCATCCACCCATATCACATATTCTGATTTCTTGTTACTCTTTTTTCCAATTTCCCTTTTCTCTCTTTTTTGTGCCTCACTTCCTATTCATCTCCTGTCTAGATATCATTTGCTCTTATTCCATTCGATTCATCGCCCTCTATTCGAAAGCATTCAGTCAGAAACACAGAGCTCTTTCTATTCTTACCAGCCGGCTGTACTACCCCATTACTCCTTTCTACCTTAATATCCATTACTCTCCTCGGCTACCTATTGTGATTTTAACGACAATTATAAACCATGCCGCGGGAAAAAGGAGTCGTTCCGAGATCATTCCGAATGCAGCATTGGTTGAGCGATCAGAAGCGAGCTCTGGGAATTGGTAGGTTGGGGTGAAATGTGCCATTTTGGGACATGGTACTCTCAGTTTTACAGTATTTTGAGTTTCGTTTTCTATTTCTAAGAGCTTCTAGAGTTAAAAACCGTCACCAAAAAACAAAAAACCAGTTGCGACGAGATTAACTGGTTTATCAAAACTCTCAAAAAACTAGACTCTGAACTACAACTGGAAAAACTCAAATCTAAAATTAGACCAAAAACTAGAAAGTTCCATGCGTATTGTGTGCATTCCATTGGAAAAAATTATTTCAAAAAACGTCCCAGAAAAAAACACCTGTTGATGTGAATCTTAAACAATGTCTCTGAAAAACTAAACTTATGTAAACAATCTGAATTAACGCTAAATCAAGCAATTTGAGCCAGAAAAAATGGCTCAGAGTTAGGAATACCGTATTTCCACTGATGTTTCCTCTGAACCCAAACCTTCGAATTTGAGCTCAACTATCTCGATAATTGAAGAAAGTATATCCGACCTGTATTAGAAGAGCCCCTTTAATTGAGGGACCCCTCTAATAAAAGGGCCCTCCGAGAAGGGCATTCAAAGATATAAGCATGGAAAAATATTATCTGTAGAAGGGCTCTCTTCGAAATGTGTTGTTTGAAAAAATTTCAGTACATTTTCATAGCTTTTCGCTCAAAAACTCGAATAAAATTTTTTTTTGGAAAAATGGCCGGAAAAAATAATTGGAAGGTCCCCCTAATAGAAGGGCCCCGGAGGTACCTTGGAACAATAGAATGGCCGGCGCTTCTAATACACATTTTAGTTTTAAATTCTCTCACTATGAGATCCAGACATCTGTGATCATTGAAAATGTTAAAATTAAAACTGTTAGGCCATTATGTTGAAACCGTCATTCAGTTGTTTTTTTTCAATTTAAAAGTACTCATTATTTTTCTGGAACATTACTCCCTCATTTTCTCTGCTCTCTCCCATATGTACCCTTATTCACCTTCTTATCAGTCATTGTACCATCCCTTGTCTCTGTTTTGAACACCTCTCCTCTTTCCCTTTTCTGTGTTCAATGTCTATAACTTCTGATCTGATTACCCACTTTCGTTTGTTTTTTGTTATTGGTCTCCATTTCATTTCTTCCCAGTGGACCACACGTCTAGATAATAGCGTAGGTATGAAAAACATGTAGGTGGCTAGACACATCGGTACGAATTGTGTTTCCGGGTATGATTTTGAAGATGTTCGTTAGATCCCTTGCTCGGAATTCTGAGGAAGCTAAGCCAGAGGATGTGAACTGAAAAGTCCATGCACATTTCAAAGCTTTCCAATTTATCTTAAAGTGTCACACGAGTCCCTTCAATTTTATGGTGGGACGAAGAAGTCGCTCAAGAAAATTGGCGTGGGACATCTTTCTTTTAGAAAAAAAGGAAATCGGAAGGAGTAAAAGGGGCGTCGCCAGCGGACAAAAAGCGGTGCAGTAAACCAGCCTCATCCATCCATTCTTAGCAGTGCCGCTCCCGCAACATTTTTGATTCATCGCACATTCGGTCGTTCCTCTCTCTCCATAGACCTTATTCTCCTCGTTCCAGTTCCTCGTCTTTTTTTTCGTATTTGTCCAGTGAACTCAGTCCGCGCGACACAGACAAAGTCGAGTGTTTGTTGTTAGCGCTCTTCTCGATTACCAAGTCTTTAAGTATGAACAGAATGGGAAATTGAGAAGCCCAAAGAAATGGGGCCCTATTCTTCAGGACATGTGAATAAAAGACCGAGGGTTTGTGACCCCTCGGACAGGAGAGAAATATTGAGGATCCAGAAAAAGGACAGATGCAGGGATTCGGTGTCTTTTAGGGCAAGCGAGGCAAATTTATAGTTTTTGGAATGACGAGTTTAATTCTCTAATTTCGTTGAAAAAAAAACCTGAAAATAATGGTCAAAGCCTAGAAAATCAGGTACCGTAAAAATGCCTTGGTAATTCAGAAACTATCAGGTCACACTGGATTTCCTTATGTCTAGACGATCCACTTGAAAGTATCTTAAAGTAACAGTCCAACAAAGTTTTAGAAAAAATTCAAAATATTTTTTCCCAGACTCTGAGTTCCAGCTTTTCTGTCAAACTTAACATTGCATTAGACATTGAAATATACCGTATTTCCTTTAATTGAAGCCCACCCAGATCGTTAACTATGACCTTGATTATCTCGATTCCTGTGAAAGATATCAAATATTTGTCAACTACTAAATTGTTTATCATAAAATGATCAATATTTAATTGGTTGTCAATTTTCGAATATCTTTCACATGAATCGAGATAATCAATCTCAAAGTTGACGGTTTGAATGTGCTTCTATCAGAGAAAATACGGTATTCTACGGTAAATACGGTATTAAACGAAATGCTTGTCAAGTTTTTTTTCTGAATTTTCACAGTCTGACGGAGCGAAAAAATAGTTCTTGAGAGAGTGGGAATGTGAAAAAAAAAATTTTCTAGAAGGATCTACGGGTCTGGGAGTTCCGAGCAAGACTGGAAACCCAATCTCTCCAGGACGATTCCTAAATCCTCTACCTTCTGAAAATCCTTGTCCTAACCTCACTAAGCACTTCTTGTCCCTAAACACAATATCAAAAGAAATGTCCCTCTCGGTTAGTATAATCGTCACCTGCTTTCCGATTCTCCCGTCAAAATCCTCCTCCCACATTCAATCTTCATTTGTCTCATGGGTCCCTTTTACCAAATACCGCCTTCCATGTTAATTCTTATCAATGACACGATCACGGAATAACACCAAGAGACCTATACTATGGTTTTTTATGTCTTTGTCCGGTGGATCGTAATCTAAATTTACTGGGAGATCCCGCGGGCACAGTATCAGTTTCCACAGATTGATTTTTAAAAATATGATCTCAATTTGAAGCCATTGAGTTATCAAAAAATTGAGAACCACATAAATAGTACCTCCACGCTTTCTCAACCACCGTCACTAATCGAAATGACCTCCCTTAAAAGAGACCATTTGGGTAGAAAATGTGTTTCTTTTAATTCTCTTCTCGATCTTCGTTTTTTATTTGATTCATTATCTATTCTGCTTAAGA
>NC_013487.2:15241460-15244043 GCF_000004555.2 Caenorhabditis briggsae | reverse complement strand
GAATTTCTGAATTTCTGAATTTCTGAATTTCTGAATTTCTGAATTTCTGAATTTCTGAATTTCTGAATTTCTGAATTTTTGGATTTCTGAATTTCTGAATTTCTGAATTTTTGGATTTCTGAATTTCTGAATTTCTGAATTTCTGAATTTATGAATTTCTGAATTTATGAATTTCTGAATTTCTGAATTTCTGAATTTCTGAATTTCTGAATTTCTGAATTTCTGAATTTCTGAATTTCTGAATTTCTGAATTTATGAATTTCTGAATTTATGAATTTATGAATTTCTGAATTTCTGAATTTTTGGATTTTTTGGATTTCTGAATTTCTGAATTTCTGAATTTCTGAATTTATGAATTTCTGAATTTTTGGATTTCTGAATTTCTGAATTTCTGAATTTCTGAATTTCTGAATTTCTGAATTTATGAATTTCTGAATTTATGAATTTCTGAATTTCTGAATTTCTGAATTTCTGAATTTCTGAATTTCTGAATTTCTGAATTTCTGAATTTCTGAATTTCTGAATTTATGAATTTCTGAATTTATGAATTTATGAATTTCTGAATTTCTGAATTTCTGAATTTCTGAATTTCTGAATTTCTGAATTTCTGAATTTCTGAATTTCTGAATTTCTGAATTTCTGAATTTTTGGATTTCTGAATTTCTGAATTTCTGAATTTCTGAATTTATGAATTTCTGAATTTATGAATTTCTGAATTTCTGAATTTCTGAATTTCTGAATTTTTGGATTTCTGAATTTCTGAATTTCTGAATTTATGAATTTCTGAATTTATGAATTTCTGAATTTCTGAATTTCTGAATTTCTGAATTTCTGAATTTCTGAATTTCTGAATTTCTGAATTTCTGAATTTATGAATTTCTGAATTTATGAATTTATGAATTTCTGAATTTCAGAATTTCAGAATTTCAGAATTTCTGAATTTCTGAATTTATGAATTTCTGAATTTTTGGATTTCTGAATTTCTGAATTTCTGAATTTCTGAATTTATGAATTTCTGAATATATGAATTTCTGAATTTCTGAATTTATGAATTTATGAATTTCTGAATTTCTGAATTTCTGAATTTCTGAATTTTTCCAATTTTTTTATTCCTCCAGATCCTCAAAACATAAATCAGAAAAATCAGAAAAACATGGTCTACAGGTGCTAGAAATATTAAAAGAAATCCAATTTTCGTCATTCTTGTTTACTGTTTTTTTTTGGGGTACAAAAGCCAAAAAATTCGAGGAAAAATGTCGGTTTTTGGTTCAGATTTTCAGATTTTCAGGAAAAAAGTAAGGTCTAAAATCTCAGAAAATGTGATATTTTGTTTTTGAAAACAGGTGAAAATTTTTGGTATTTTGGAAATCAAGTAAAACTTGAAATTTAATTTTTTTTTATTTTTTGGTGGAAATTCTAAAAAATTGCTGCAAAAATTGAATTTGAAATGTTTTCCAACGCGAAATTTTTGAAAATTCAAAAATTCCATGTTCAAAACTCAATTTTCTGAAATTCCAACATAATATTCATATCAAGCGCACTCTCAGCATCAAAATGAGCCCAAACACGACTAGGCTCCGCCCACTTTCATTTTTCAGACGCGTCGCGGTCGTGCGTCGCGTGTCCATCAGGAATACTCAAATTGAGCGGATCCTAGTCGAGTGTGGGCTCATTTTAAAGCTCTCAATGTGTTGAATGCAGCGTTGACATCAAAATTTGAAAAAAAAACCATATCCAGCTTTTTGAACCAAAAAGTCAAAATTGCCATGTTTTTTTTTGTTTTTTAAAAATCTATTTTTTCGAGTTAACTCCAAAAAACAAGTCACTTTATTTGCGAATTTCTAGTCAGTTTTGTGTCTTGATTTTTCAATTTTTTTTCCCCAAAAATTCATGTGGTCATTTAAATTTTTTTGTGCCAAAAACATTTTCCCACGCCTTTGCTCATATGATTCCAGGAAAACGATTCTAGACACAACTTTCCCCATGTTTTTCAGTTTCACTCTTTGAATGATCATCGATTTTCTGTCGTTTCGAGATGTTTATGTCGTCAGGAGTACAGTACCACGGCCGGTAAAAGGTCAAAATGCCAACCTAACTATATCTGAAAATGTATTATTCTTAGGCAGAACGCTTAATGACAATATTTCCTCCATTTTGCGCTAAAATTCAAGTTTCTAGCTTCATTTTGAAGCGAGTTATAAGACAATTTGTTCGCGGGGCATGGTTGGACGCTTTTAAGGTAAAAAATATGGTTTTGAGGTGCTTTTGAAAGCCAAAATTGTCAAAAACGTTCTTTTTTAGTCGAAAAAATACCAAAAAAGGTTTTGAACTTTTTTCAAAAAAAATATTTAAAAAAATACTTTTTAGACATTTTCATGATCTAAAAACTGCATTTTCGAGGTTCACACAAAAATCAAAAAATTTAGACCCCAGAAGGAATCGAACTTTTGGTGTTGTGGACCATACAATTTGGTGCCAAAACCCACTGAGCCGTTTGGCCCACTTTTTTGAAAATTGCTATTTTCGAGCGTTTCGAACCGTTTTTGATGGTTTTAAGGTAAAAAAAATATGGTTTTGAAGTGC
>NC_013487.2:15237529-15241450 GCF_000004555.2 Caenorhabditis briggsae | reverse complement strand
GCGCCGCTCATCACCTCCGGCCGACCGCGTCCTCCGAACAAGTTGAGTCATAACTCGCTTCAAAATGAAGCTAGGATTTCCATTTTTAGAAAGGAATGTAGAGCTAAGTTTAGCGGACACACTAAAACTCCAAAACCATGATTTTTTTTTTAAATCTCTGAAATTTTCATTGTTTGTTTTTTCCACCTGACAAGTGCCTGCTTCTTTGTCTGGTGACGCACCTTTCCTGTTACTTTTTTCACACTGCATATCTATGAAAAACAGGAGAGGTTTTCACCTGACCAATCTGTCTCCGGTCCGGAAATCCCAAAAGATCAGCGACTAATTAGATTGGTCATAAAATAATGCACATGGGGGATATTATTGACCAGCACAACATGTTCATAAACATGTCAACTTTATTAGTTTCAATCTAGATAGACATCGGATATCTCATTGATCATTATTAGCCAGCCGGCAGTGAATTACGGTGACTGCGTAGCTCAGTTGTCCTTCTTTTCTTAAAGTGAACATTTTCAGTTTTTTTTTTCAAATTTTAAAGAAATTCTAATTCATTAAGAAGGACTTGAAATTTGCCACAAAACGGTCTGAAAATCAGTTTTCCAGGACAATTTTGAGTCGAGTTATAAGCATTTGAAGTTTTAGAAGAGACGCAGAGACTCTCGTTTCTCTGCGTCTCTCATACAAAGTTGAAAGGGTCATAACTCGGCTCAAAATTGTCCTAGAAAGCTGATTGTTGGTGCGTTTTGTGGAAAATTTCATGAGTTTTCTTAAAATATAAAAATACAGTAATATAGTGCCCAGCTGAGATACGCGTTCCAGGCAAGTACAGTCAAGATTGGTATCAATTTGTAGATCATCTTAAGTTCTATATTATACTTATTAGTTTTAGCAGAAATTCCAAGTATGAACCGAACCTTGTAAGAGATATCAAAAAGAGGTCAACTGATAAAAATTAGCTGATAAAGTAATAAATATTTTATCAGTTGACAACTTTTTGATATCTTTCACAGGAACCGAGATCAATTGACTCGGAATTTGATTAGACCAAAAATGAACTTGCCCTCTTCCTCAACCTACAGACATATGGAATTTTTCCTCGAATTTCCCCTGGTTTCCTAATCAAATGCTGAAATTTGATCATATTTTCTTTTTTGACCACTCCCCAGTCTCTAATGAAATCATTTTTCTTTCCCTCCCCCCGCAATACTACTCCATTCTTATACATTTTTCCCATTTATACATAATTTTTTGATCATTTCCCTAATTTTTTATTATTTTTTGATCATTTTCCTCTGGTTCTCTGAAATCATTATCTTGATTTTTCTAGTTCATTTGATCATTTTTCTGATTTTTTCCCGATTTTTTGGAAAACAAACAATTTGGAATAATTGTTTAATGTCTGATCTTATCAAAATTGTTTTGAGAGCCAAAAAAATCAAAGACAATTGAATTTTTAGGAGGCTCTGATGGGTTTTTGAAAACTTCTGAATTCCTGAATTTTTGAATTTCTGAATTTCTGAAACTGGGCGGAGCCTAGTCGTGTTTGGGCTCATTTTGATGCTGAGAGTGCGCTTGATATGAATACTATGTTGAAATTTCAGAAAATTGAGTTTTGAACATGGAATTTTTGAATTTTCAAAAATTTCGCGTTGGGAAAACATTACAAATTCAATTTTTGCAGCAATTTTTTAGAATTTCCACCAAAAAATAAAAAAAAATTAAATTTCAAGTTTTCTAAAATTCTAAAATACCAAAAATTTTCACCTGTTTTCAAAAACAAAATAACACATTTTCTGAAATTTTAGACCTTACTTTTTTCCTGAAAATCTGAAAATCTGAACCAAAAACCGACATTTTTCCTCGAATTTTTTGGCTTTTGTACCCCAAAAAAACAGTAAACAAGAAATGACGAAAATTGGATTTCTTTTATTATTTTTAGCACCTGTAGACCATGTTTTTCTGATTTTTTCTATTTTTCGGTACCTGGAGGAAATAAAAATTTCATTCAAAAACCGAAATTTGGGATTTATGAAATTCATAAATTCAGAAATTCAGAAATTCAGAAATTCAGAAATTCAGAAATTCAGAAATTCAGAAATTCAGAAATTCAGAAATTCATAAATTCAGAAATTCAGAAATTCAGAAATTCAGAAATTCAGAAATTCAGAAATTCAGAAATTCAGAAATTCAGAAATTCAGAAATTCAGAAATTCAGAAATTCAGAAATTCAGAAATTCAGAAATTCAGAAATTCAGAAATTCAGAAATTCAGAAATTCAGAAATTCAGAAATTCAGAAATTCAGAAATTCAGAAATTCAGAAATTCAGAAATTCAGAAATTCAGAAATTCAGAAATTCAGAAATTCAGAAATTCAGAAATTCAGAAATTCAGAAATTCAGAAATTCAGAAATTCAGAAATTCAGAAATTCAGAAATTCAGAAATTCAGAAATTCAGGAATTCAGATTAAAAGATTCTCCTGATGTTTGAAGTTTGAAGTTTGATGTTTAAAAACTTAATTTTCCAATTTTCAAAATTCAATATTTTCCAGAAAAAAATCTCCAAAACTGATCACACTGACATCGTGAGAATACCTCCCACATGCTTTTTCTCATGTACTTACACACATCTTCCGGACTCTTTCTGACCATTCTGAGCTGTGTTTTGTGTCTAGTTTGATATTCAAAAGTCTGAAAATCAGCAAAAATCATATATTTCCCTATACTTTTTCGTTTGAATACTTAATTTTGCCAATTTCAGAAATGATTTTTCAGATTTTCTGCTAAAAATGTCGTTCGCAGCGAACATGTATCTGTATCTAGCAGAAGGTGAGTTGGAGCGCGCCAAAGGCGCACCAGACGATTTGGAAATTATATGAAAATAAGAAAATGGAAAAAAAGTCAAAAGATTTCCAACATTTTGAGCTAAAACTTTGAAAAATTGAGTGAAAATAAACTGAATTAGACGGATTTTAAAAATTGAGAGATCAAAAACCGAACAATTTCAGCTAGGACTTTATAAACGCGCCAAAGGCGCCCCAGAGGTTGGATAATTTTTGAAAATTACTATTAAAAAAACACTGGGATCTTTTTCTACATTTTGGTGTAAAGATCATAAAAATAGCTCAAAAATTATGAAAGTTGTGATTTTTTGAAAATTTAAAAATTTTCGAAAAAAAAATTTATTTTTCAAAAAATCAAATGATTATATCTCGGTTAGTTTTGAACGGATTTTCATGAATTTTAGCTTAAAATGAAGGATTTTCAGTCATTATTTAGAATATGTAGCAAGAAACGGGGTTTTTTCACTAGTTTCTTCTAATTTACTAGCCAATTAAAAAAGGATTCCAATTTTTTATCCCAATTTTTAATTCCTATGTTAAATTTCAAGTTTCCAGGTGTGGTGATTTGTGTAACCAATTTAACGCTTCTCTGGTGTATCTTATCCGATGCGAGAAATCGAAAACGTCGAGAATTTCTACTAGTCGCTGCTCAATCGGTCACCGATATCTTCTACGGCGTCGCTTTTATGCTGATCGCCAATTTGAGATTGGGCCTTTTTTATGAGAATAAATGTGAGTTTGAATAGCTACAATTGTTATATTCCGATTTCTGAGGTTGTTAGCTTTAAAATGAGCCCAAACACGACTAGGTTCCGTTCACTTTGATTTTTCAGGCGCGTCGCGGTCGTGCCTCGCGTGTTAAAGGGGGGAATTCAAAGTGGGCGGAGCCTAGTCGTGTTTGGGCTGATTTTGAAGCTTAGAACGTATTAAACCTGGTTAAGCCATCTTTAGCGCTTCAAAATAAGCCCAAACACGACTAGGATCCGTCGACTTTGAGATTAGACTACGCCCCCAAAATCCCCATGGAAAAATCAAAGTGGGCGGAGCCTAGTCATGTTTGTGTTCATTATGAAGCTGA
>NC_013487.2:15231065-15236970 GCF_000004555.2 Caenorhabditis briggsae | reverse complement strand
GATAGTTGAAGGTTGTCAGAACCTAGACGTGTTTAGGCTCATTTTGAAGCTCTCAACCTCCCAAACTCAAATTGAATATTTTTAACTCAAAATTTCTCAAACTACAGTAACCCTGACCGTTCCAACATCTCAATGCGCGTTTATTCCCGCCTTATGGTTGCACAATATGGCCACACCACTACTCGGATTATTGCCATTCACAACTTCAATCAATTTTTTGGTGTGCTCTGTTGCTCCGTTATGGTACATGAGAGCCACGCATTTGTACACATTTTTCTTACTGTCAGGTAGGTGAAAATTTGGGAAAAATAATTTTTTTTCTGGATTTTTCTGGAATTTTCTCAACAAAAAAAGCTGAAAATTTCAGCTCCTGTCACCATTGCCATGTCCTTGACATCTCTAAATGCACTGATATTGATTGATAACGAATCTCCAACTGCTATCATTTGTATCGCCGCAAATGGCGCCGCCCATCACATCGTTTATCATATTATGCTATTTTTTCGGATCATCGCCAATTTGGCATCGGCTGTGATATATTTTATCATTATACTGTATTTGAAAAAGGTACAAAAACTAAAAATTTGGTCCATAGCCAACCAAAATCTATCAAAATTGAGCAAATTTAGGCCAATTTGAAATTTCAAGGAACATCCTTTTTTAATTTTTCAAAAAATCTCAAAAACTAGAAATCCAGCTAAAAATACGATGCGATTTTTTGAATTCTGAGAAAATTTCCTACATTTTGAGCCCAATATCGACCCATTTCGGTGAATTTTGAAATGTGCCCATACCTTGCCCATTCCTTGCCCATAAGCGCCAAATTAGCCAATATTGACCGCAATCGGTCAATTTTAGGCTCAAAATGCTTGAAATTTTATGAAAAATCTTAATTTGATTATGAAAATTAATGAAAATCAATCTTTCAAGGTCAAATTTCCAAAATTTGCCCATTCCTTGCCCTTCCCTTGCTCATGAGCTCAAAATTGGTTAAAATTGGTCAAAATGGGTTCAACTTTGACTCAGATTGTTTCAAATTTTTTGACGAATTCGGATTTAACAATAAATTTTGATAAAAATCAAGTTTTCAGTGATAAATTTGGAATTTGTCCATTCCTTGCCCATTCCTTGCCCATGAGCTCTACATTGGCCAAAATATGCCAAAATTGGTCAAACTTAGGTTCAGAGTGCTTTAAATTAAATGAAAATTACAAATTTTGCAATGAATTTCAGTAAAAATTAAGTTTTCATGATGATATTTCAAAACTTGCCCATTCCTTGCCCAAAGGCTCTAAACTGGTCGAAATAA
Source organism: Caenorhabditis briggsae (assembly GCF_000004555.2). Taxonomy (NCBI): domain Eukaryota; kingdom Metazoa; phylum Nematoda; class Chromadorea; order Rhabditida; family Rhabditidae; genus Caenorhabditis; species Caenorhabditis briggsae. The sequence continues at coordinate 15,235,661 of NC_013487.2, read as the reverse complement.
GCACAAATCGGGCGAATTCAAGCACAAAATGCGTGAAATATCATGAAAAATTTGAATTTAATAATAAAATTTGGTACAAATTAAGCTTTCAATGTGAAATTTCCAAATCTACCCATTGCTTGCCCATTGCTTGCCCATAATCCTTAAATTGGGAAATATGGGTCAAAATTGGTCAAGCTTGGGCTCAGAATGCTCGAAATTTACAAGAAATCTGAATTTAACAACGAAAGCGGATAAAAATCTAATTTTTGTTGTATAATTGCCATACTTACCCTTTCCTTGCCCATCCCTTGCCCAAAAGCCCCAAATTGGGCAATATTAGTCAAAAAAAGTCAAATTTTGGCTAAAAATGCTTGAAATTTTATGAAAAATACAAATTCAACGGTGAAACTCTATAAAAATCAAGCTTTTGATGCGAAACTTCAAAGTTTGCCCATTGCTTGCCCATCCCTTGCCAATGAGCTTTAAATTGACCAATATAGGGTCAAAAATAGTCAAATTTGGGCTCAAAATATTTGAAATTCGATGAAAAATTTGAATTTAACAATGAAATTGGATAAAAATCAAGTTTTCACTCTGTAATTTCTTAATTTGCCTAATCCTTGCCCATGACTGAGCTCTAAATCGGTCAAAATAGGCCAAAAATTGCCAAATTTTGGCTCCAAATGTTTGAAATTTTATGGAAAATTTAAATTTGGCAAAAAAAATCCGTAAAAATCAGGTTTAAAATATGATATTTGCGAATCTGCCCGCTCCTTGCCCATGCCTTGCCCATGCCTTGCCCATAAGCTATAAAACTTCTCAAAATTATCCGAACCTTTTGGAATTTTTCCAAATTTTATTTCAGAGTCACGGTGGAACACTAAAAGACCTCTCTCCACAACAGCTAAAAATGCATAGGAACGCAAAAATCACTCTGGGTCTGGTCACCACCAATTCTATGATTCTTCTTCTATTCCCAGATATTTTGCTATTTTTCAACCCCTGGAATATTACCAAATTCTATTCCACCCCGCTATATTCGATGACATTGAGCAAGGTAAGCAGAATATTTAAATTTGGCGCGTTGATAGCTTTAAAATGAGCCTAAACAAGCCTATTTTTAGTCTGAATTAGACCTAATTAGGCCCCGCCCACTTTCTCAACAAAAATGAACGGAGTCTAGCCGTGTTTGGGCTCATTTTCAAGCAGGACACTTGGCGCATTCAAGTGTCTTATACTGTTAGCTTCAAAGTGAGCCCAAACACGATTAAGCTCCGCCCATTGTGAGATTCCCCTTGCTCAAGCTACGCACGCACGCGACGCGCCCGAAAAGTCAACCTAGTCGTGTTTGGACTTTTTTTGAAGCAGAGAGTTTTGCGAATTTGAATTTATCATGCCTCGCGCTTCAAAATGAGCCCAAACACAACTAGGCTCCGCCCATTTTAAATTATCGCACACGCACGCGACGCATGACCGCGACGCAGTCGAAAAACCAAAATATGCGGAGCCATGCCGTGTTTGGGCTCATTTTGAAGCTCTCAACACCCTAAATTCAAATTTTTATTTCATTTCAGACTATGATCAACTTCATGATCTATATGATTCGATATCGTGAACTTCGAAACATCATTTTTCTGAAAATCATCGCTTGCCTACCGAAAAAATGGGCGATCCCGCTATCGATGAAAATCCGAAGTGCAAATGAGCAATCGAACGCTCCAAAAGGTACATTCGCCACACGATCATCGATTCAGACAGATCGGATTCCGTGTGAGTTTTTAGGGAATAATATTTGGGATTTTTGAAATTTTTAAAAATCTCAAAAAATGAACCCCATGCTTAAAACAAGTTAAATCTTAAAACAAGTTAAACAGTGAAATTTCCAACATTTTGAGCCCAATATCGACCCATTTCGGCCAATTTCGAGATTTGCCTTTTTCTTGGCCATGCCTTGCCCTTAAGCTCTAAATTGCTCAAAATAGGTCAAACTTAGGCTCAAAATGTTTGAAATTTTACGAGGAATTCAAATTTAACACTAAAATTCCATGAAAAATTTGTCTAAAACTTGAAAATTCAAAATTTCCAGCTTCCTTTGACCAGCCGCGAAAAAGTCTGGGACGTCGATCGAGCTCAATTGTGAATTTCAACAAATCTCGAATTTTGCCAAAAACTGCTGGGCCAGTCTCTGCCGGACCTCTCCATCTACCTCCTCTACCGCAGCGAACTCAGAATTTTTGAATTGTAAAAATTGAAGATTACTGTATTTGTATTATAAAGTTGTTGACATACTTTTTTTTTGATTTTGCAAATTTGAGATTTTCATATTTTCAAGCTTTTACAGTTTTTAGGATTAACACACTTGTGCTTGGCTCGTCGAGAGCTTCAAAACGAGCCCAAACACGACTGTCCCGCAAAAAAATTAAATTCAAATGTCCCGCACACTTTCATTTTTCGGCCGCGTCGCGGTCACGCGTCACGTGCGCAAGGGAAATTTCAAAATGGGCGGAGCCTAGTCGTGTTTGAGCTCTTTTTCAAGCGCTCAACATGGTTAATTTGAATTTGAAGCGCTCTACGCTGCAAAATGTGCCTAAACACCACTAAGCTCCTCCCGTTCTTCGAGTTTCGTGACCCTTAAAAGTGGGCGGAGCCTAACTTCGAAATGGGCGGATCCTTGTCGTGTTTGGGCTTATTTTGAAGCGCTATACATGATTCATTTAAATTTGAAACGTTCTGGCCTGTCAATTTTCCATGAATTGTTCTGTGACAATGTCATTTTCATCAAATTTGTGAGAAAGTTAGCTTCGAAATGAGCTCAAACACGAGTAGGCTCCGCCCACTTTGAAATTCCCCTTACGCACGCGACGCACGTCCGCGACGCGGCCGAAAAACTAAAGTGGGCGGAGCCTATTCGTGTCTGGACTTATTTTGAAGCTGAAAACGTAGCAAATTCGAATAAAACGATTTCGGAGCTCTGAAAAGAGCTCAAACACGACTTGGCTCCGCCCGTTTTGAAGTAAGGCTCCACCCACTTTTAGGGGTCCCGAAACTTGAAATGGGCAAAGCCTAGTCGTGTCTGGGCTCATTTTGAAGCGCTGAACATAGGTCATCCAATTTTGATACGTTCTAAGTCTCAAAATGAGCCCTAACACGACTAAGCTCCGCTCACTTTCAATTTACGCAAATGCACGCAACGCATGACCGCGACGCGGCCGAAAAACGGAAGTGGACGGAGCCTAGTCGTGTTTAGGCCCCTACCGTATAGCCGTGATGCCGTTGCTGCAACCTGACCATTTTTTCAATTTAAAGTCTAGAAAAAGAGGTTAATCCCTCAATTGTCTCTATTCATTTGGTCCGTTGATTGCCCGTTTCTAAGCCGATGAAGCCCCGAGCCTCACTGAATTGTCCTCCTTCGTGTTCACCCGGTTGGCCCGGTCCACGAGCCTCAAGCGGTTGGGAAGGACGGGTTAGCGATATACGTGTGTGTCCTTTGTCCTTTGTATGGTCCCTTGAAGGACTCCCATTCCGGGGGGTGACCCGTTCTCATTTGCCTCCCCCTCTTCCCCCTCCATACATTCATATGTGGTCACGTGCTTTTCCGCATTCGTGGGGTCTTCTGTTTCTATGCATTTGTACATATGTGTGTTGTTTATTCATCTGCGTATCGATTTTCGTGGACCACGGTTGACCAGTTCTTGGCACCTACGCGGTTAGAAAGCTAAAATCCTACTTTGGACCGTTCTAGGGCCGCTTTTGAGCCGTTTTGACTTATTTCTGGGCTGTTCAGAGCAATTTTGATCATGTTTTCCGCTTTTTTTAAACCGTTTTGCCATTTTAGCAAATTTCAGAGTGACGTTCGTCGGTTTTGGACCATTCTAGACCACTAATTTTGAGTGTTTGGGGCCGCTTTGGAACCGAACTAGACCAATACGGGTCATTCTGGGACAGTTTGAACTACTTTTGAGTCATTTTTCAGATTCAGACTAATTTTCAATTAATTTTACTGATTTTTCAGATCATATATCACTAATTTTGGGTCGTTTCAGATTATTTTGCGAGCATTTTTAACTGTTTTGGGCTTTGAACCGCCGCTGGACCGTTCTAGACCAATTTGAACCGTTTTTGAGCATTTTGGACCGCTTTTGAGCTGTTTTTGGTTTTTTACTAATTTTTCACAATTTATGCTATTTCAAATCAGTTTTCTCTGTCTTATCCCTTTTTTCTATGTCCGTCCGGATTTCCGAATTTCCAGATGTCCGCCGGACCCCCTAGAAACCTGTCTTCCTTCACCTTATCACCTCAACAATCGAATGAACTCGAAAAAGAATATCGGTTTCGATTCAGAAGACATGTCAGAGAAACTATCGAGCTGTCCCAAGAACTTGGAATGGAGCAGGCGGAGGTGAGCAGACTTTTTTTAAAGGCTTCTAACTTTTTCGGATTTCGGAATTTTTTGAAGTTGTTACTAGTTTTATTTTTGTCTCAGCGAGAGCTTCAAAATGAGCCCAAACACGACTAGTTTCCGACTATTTTAAGATTAAGCTCCGCCCACTTTTAGGGGTCCCAAATCTCAAAGTGGGCGGAGCCTATTCGTGTTTGGGCTCGTTCTATAGCTTA
>NC_013487.2:15225462-15230954 GCF_000004555.2 Caenorhabditis briggsae | reverse complement strand
AAATGAGCCCAAACACGACTATGCTCCGCTTACTTTGAAAATTCCTGCAGACACGCGACGCACGACCGCGACGCGCCGGATAAATCAAAGTGGACGGAGCCTAGTCGTGTTTGGGCTCATTTTGAAGCTCTCAGCTGGACAAAATCAAAATTTTAAATTTCAACTCTCAACTTTCACAAATACAGTAACCCTGACAGTTTCAAAATCTCAATTTAAGCTCCGCCTACTTTGCGGAGTCCCAAATCTCAAAATGGGCAAAGCCTAGTAGTGTTTAGGCTCATATTGAAGCTCTCAACCTCACAAATTCTAACTTTCGAATTTCTACTTGACATTTTCAAAACTACAGTAACCCTGACCGTTCCACTCTTTTAGGTAGGCTCCGCCCACTTTGAGCTAGTCACATTTTTTAAAAAATCTGAGTTTTAGGCTGAATTTAGCTGAAAATTTTGATATTCCGACTTAAAAATCTTTATTTTCAGGTTTTCGACTGGTTTCTGGCTCGTCAAAACTCGCCAAAGTCCCAAAAATGCTCAATTTTGAGCCAAAATACGGAGAAACAGCGAGAAAATTTGAAAATCGTGAGCCAAGGATTAAATCAGCTGCCGTCAATTTTTATGAGATGTGTCCCACCGAAAATCGGCGAAAAATCAATGGAATCAATCGATTTTCTGGAGACGGAGCTTGTGAATTTGACCCGAAAATTGGAAAAATCCAAAGAAATTCAAAACAGCCAACAATCGAGAATTTTGGAATTGGAGGCGGAGCTTGCGAGAGCAGGCCACGCCCACTTTTTGGAAAACGAGATTTCGGAGAACAGAAAGCGGCTGGAAGAGCTGGAAGAGTTTTTGGAGGTAGGAGCAATTTTTGAAAAATCTGAAAAAATCTGGAATTCCAAAATTTCCAGCTCTGTCACTCCAAATCATCGGCTCTTCAGCGATCAGCGGAAAAGGGGGCGGAGCCTAGCCAAAAGTGGGCGGAGCCTAAACGTTCCAAACATCAGTTGTTTCAATCCCAACCCCAAATCGAAATAGACAAGGAGGATGGATCAAAAGGGGCGGAGCCTGCGGATACTGTAGTTCTTGTCAACCAAATCGAAACGTATGATGCGCAGGTGGATACTGTAGTCTTGGAAACGGACACTGTGGATTACTGTAGCTCATCCGAATCTTCCGAGTGGGACGACTTGGAGGATACTGTAGTTGTCAATGAAGCAGATTTGGAGGGATTACTGTAGCTCTCAAGGGATACTGTATGTCGCCAAGTTTGATGTGCAGATTTCGTTGGATTACTGTATTTTTTGTATTTGTATATTCTGAAAATTTTCCAATAAACAATTTTTTTCAAAAGATTCAAATTTATTACAAACGAGATTACTGTAGATGTTGAAAAAATAAAATGGATTACTGTAGTTCCTGGGGATTACTGTAGGTAGGTTATTAGGAGGGCTTTTAAAGCAAAAAACAAAAGGAAAAAAGTATACTGTAGGGATTACTGTAGCTGGTACAAGAGAGGGCTACTGTAGTTCAAGATTACTGTAGTTGTCAAATGGGTACTGTAGTTACTAGACATTACTGTAGTTTTTTACTGTAACTACAAAAAAAAGGAAAAGAGGGATTACAGTAGATTTCAGAGGGTTACTGTAGCTCCTGGATTACCACAGCTGAGCTTCAAGGGGTACTGTAGTCACTAGGAATTACTGTAGCTACAAAAAACGGAGAAAAAAGGGGATTACTGTAGATCAAAACCAGTTTTTTACGAAAAAGGAGGTATTGGGTTACTGTAATTTTCCGAGAACTCCTGTAGCTCCAAGATCACTGTAGCTAACTTAAAAATGGATAATTTTAGATGGATTTTCGCGGGAAAAAGGAAAAAAACGGATTACTGTAATTCCCGAATTACTGTAGCTAGCTCAAAAAAGGATACTGTGGATGGATTTTTGTGGAAACAAATTCTACTCGTTACAAGCTTCAAAATGAGCCCAAACACGACTAGGCTCCGCCCACTTTGAAAGTTCACATATGCACGCGACGCACGACCGCGACGCGGTAAAAAAACCGAAATGGGCGGAGCCTAATAGTGCTTGGGCTCATTTTGAAGCTCATAACGAGTTGAATGCAAATCAAAAGCTAGAAATCAATTAGAGATTGGATTACTGTAGTTGTGCTGAAAAAATGGGTTACGGTAGCTCAAAAAAAAAAAAGGCGAAATCGGTAATTCTAAGTGGATTTTTGCGGCGAAAAAGAGGATTTTTGACTACGATGGTAGTTCTTGGATTACTGTAACTCATCATCCTCGTCAAACCACCCAATCTCCTCATCATATCGATTTTTGAGCTCCGTCAAATCGTCTTCCAACTGCAAAATTTGGCGATCCTTCCGGGCCAGTTTACGCCGTAATTGTCGATTCTCCTCCTTGAAATTGTCCAAATCCTCGTCCATCCTTCTGACTTTCCGTTTCAGACGGTTCACGTATTCCGGATCGTCCACGGATTCTCGAAATTCAGCGTGCTCTTTTTGGAGCTCCAAAATTCTGGATTCCAACTTTTTTATCGTCGATTTGAAGCCCTGAAATTGGGCTGAAATTTTCAGATTTTCAGTTTTTTCTTCGACACGTCGCTCATGCATTTTCAGCATCGTACTGTAATTTTCAGCCAATTCCTGGTCCTTCTCTTTTAGCTGAAATTTCAGATCCGACTCGATATAATGGGTGAGGGCTCGAATTTTGGCATTTTTTAGGTCCAATTTTGATTTTTCTGCATTTTCAGATGTTTCCGAATCCAAAACATTCTGTAATTTTTGAATTTCCCGCTCGCCAGCCTCTTTTGAGTACTCCAAAATGCCAATTTTCAACTCTAAATCGCGAATTTTCCGATCTTTAGCTAACATAGCTAGATTTTGCTCCTCTTCCTCCTGGATTATCGATTTCTTAGAAGACTCCGCCCCCTTTTTGAGCTCCTCAATTTGCTTCGATTGCTCAGAAATCGTTTGGAGAAGTGAATCGCAAGTCTGTTCGGATTCCCGTAGCTTTCGTCTCAATTTGTTGGATTCCGAGGAAGTGGTGGGCGGAGCTATCGGCGAGAAAAGGGGCGGAGCGTCAGATGTCTTTTCGTCGATGAACGATTCATGGAGGTTGAGTCTGAGAATTCCAAAAATTTTGACTTTTTTCTTTGAAATTCGGCTAAAAAACCCGAAAATTCGTGCCTAAAAATTCTGAGAAAATACTAAAATCGCAAAAAGTGGGCGGAGCCTAATCTTTTATTGCATTTTGATTCCAAATTTAGATTTGGCTTGTTATGCGCTTCAAAATGAGCCCAAACACGACTAGGCTCTGCCCACTCTGAGTTTTCCGGACGCGTCGCTGTCGTGCGTCGCGTGCTTCTCTGAAATTTCGAAATGGGCGGAGCCTAGTCGTGTTCGGGCTCATTTTGAAGCTAGTATCAAGCGAAATTCAAATTCAGCCAAGTCAGGGGTTTCAAAATAAGCCCAAACACGACTAGGCTCCGTCCACTATGAAATTCCACCTAGATCCGCGACGCACGACCGCGACGCGCCAGAAGAACCATAATGGGTGAAACCTAGTCGTGTTTGGGCTTATTTTGAAGCTCTGATTTTGTTCTTTTCGAATTCCAAAAAATGGAAAATTCAAAACTTCAAATTTCCAAAAAAAAAACCAAAAAAGTTGAAATTTCGAAAATTTTGATTTTTTCTCATAACTTTCTAAATTTTGCATCAAACTCAAAATAATTTATTTATTCGTTCCAAACAACTGCAGAGCTTTAAAATGAGTCTAAACTCGACTAGACTCCGTCCAGTTTGCTTTTTCAGACGCGTCGCGGTCGTGCGTCGCGTGCCCTATGTGAAATTTCAAAATGGGCGGATCCTAGTCGTGTTTGGGCTCATTTTAGAGCTGAAAACGAGCCGAATTCTAAAATCGTAATCAACAATTAAAGTAATAAACGCACTCGTCGGATTTTAGGACTTTTAGAAAAGTTCAGCTTCAAATTCTGATAATTTGATTTTTTCCGCTCAAAAAAACCCAGGTTTTCAGATTTTTTTGGCTCAATCTAGCGTAAAATTTATCTGGAACTTCGAACTTCAGCTAATTACCACACTAATTACCCTTAATTACCCCTTAATCACCTTTTCTCATATTCCTCTTTCAATGAAATTGAATTCTCCTTTTGCCGACACATTTCCTCTTCGTTTCGCTGATTTTCAAACCAGTTGCTGACCTGGAGAAATTTAATTAGTTAATTGGTCAATTAAAAAATAAATTGACCAATTAAAAAATATCCCTAAAAGAGCTTTAAAATGGCTCAAAATCGCTCAATTTCGGCTCATTTTTTCCTTTTCAATTGTTCTGCCTAATTAATTACCCTGATTAACTAATAAACTCACAAATTCAGAACTGGCACCAACAAGAATTCCAATATAATCGATTTGAACGTCATCTGGATACGGATTCTGATCGAAATGCATTTTCAAAGTTTCCAATATTTCATCAGAATTTCGAAATTTCGGATTTTCGATATTCTCATTTTGATCCATCGATTCGTCATCGGTATTATCGATTGATTGGGATGGGGAGAGATATGGATCATTATCCATGATTTTGCTGAAATTTAAGAACTTTTTTTTTTTTGGAAATTTTCAAAAATCTGAAAATCGAAAAATCTGGAAAAAAAATCCAGAAAATGATGAGAAATCAACAGAAAATGAACATTTGTTGGTTTTTTTTTCCGCAAAAAGTGAATTTGGAAAATTTTTGGCTCCCAAAAATTTTGATCTACTGAAAAAAATTTTTGGGAATTTTTTTTGGAAAATCTGGAAACTACAGTAATCCATTATTCAGATCGAAGTCAGCAAAAACTGAAATTAGATTAGAAACAATTCAGAAAATCAGAAAATCAGAAATTCAGAAAATCAGAAATTCAGAAATTCAGAAATTCAGAAATTCAGAAATTCAGAAATTCAGAAATTCAGAAATTCAGAAAATCAGAAATTCAGAAATTCAGAAAATCAGAAAATCAGAAATTCAGAAATTCAGAAATTCAGAAATTCAGAAATTCAGAAATTCAGAAATTCAGAAATTCAGAAATTCAGAAATTCAGAAATTCAGAAATTCAGAAATTCAGAAATTCAGAAATTCAGAAATTCAGAAATTCAGAAAATCAGAAAATCAGAAATTCAGAAATTCAGAAATTCAGAAATTCAGAAATTCAGAAATTCAGAAATTCAGAAATTCAGAAATTCAGAAATTCAGAAATTCAGAAATTCAGAAATTCAGAAATTCAGAAATTCAGAAATTCAGAAATTCAGAAATTCAGAAATTCAGAAATTCAGAAATTCAGAAATTCAGAAATTCAGAAATTCAGAAATTCAGAAATTCAGAAATTCAGAAATTCAGAAATTCAGAAATTCAGAAATTCAGAAATTCAGAAATTCAGAAATTCAGAAATTCAGAAATTCAGAAATTCAGAAATTCAGGAATTC
>NC_013487.2:15222419-15225210 GCF_000004555.2 Caenorhabditis briggsae | reverse complement strand
CAGAAATTCAGAAATTCAGAAATTCAGAAATTCAGAAATTCAGAAATTCAGAAATTCAGAAATTCAGAAATTCAGAAATTCAGAAAATCAGAAAATCAGAAATTCAGAAATTCAGAAATTCAGAAATTCAGAAATTCAGAAATTCAGAAATTCAGAAATTCAGAAATTCAGAAATTCAGAAATTCAGAAATTCAGAAATTCAGAAATTCAGAAATTCAGAAATTCAGAAATTCAGAAATTCCGAAATTCAGAAATTCCGAAATTCAGAAATTCCGAAATTATAAAATTCTAAAATTCTAAAATTTTAAAATTCTAAAATTCTGAAATTCTAAAATTCTAAAATTCAAAAAAAAATAAAAAAATGAGAAATTATCAATTTATCAAATAATTTCATTATTGAACAACTGGGAAAATTATGTTTTACAAAAAAATTGGAATTCTGAAAACTTGAAAAATTCAAAAATTCAAAAAATTTCAATTTTCGAAGAATTGGAAAAACATGGAGAAGGGGAAGGGGGGGGGGGAACAATAATTTTTTGAAAAATCAGATAATATTTTAAAATAGATTTTCATAAAAATTTTAAAGGGACAAGGATTTTGGATACAAAAAACAGGAAGGTAACAATTTTTGAAAAAACAAATTTTCAAAAAAAAAAAGTTTCAAAGTTTCTCCAAAACCTTCTTCATGTCCGATTTGACGCCTTCAATTGTCTTCTTGGCCGCTTCCAGCTCCATGGTCTTCTCCTTCCGGTCCAAATCCATCTCAAACAGATCCGACCGGGCCTTTTCCAAATCTTCTCGAAGCTTCTGAAACTCCGCCTCCTTTACTTTTTGAACATTTGCCGTAATTGACATTCTCAACAATTCTTCCACCATAACCCTTGAGCAGAAAACCGTTTTTCGTAGTCCACAATAGTAGCTCGGCACTCTTGAAGCTCTGATTTTCTGAAAAAAAATCATAAAATTATTGAGTTTTTAACTTCAAATTTGCATTCGGCTTGTTATAAGCTTCAAAATGAGCCCAAACACGACTGGGCTCCGACCACTTTGGTTTTTTGAACGCGTCGCGGTCGTGCGTCGCGTGCATATGTGAATTTTCAAAATGGGCGGAGTTTGGTCGAGTTTGGGCTCATTTCAAAGCATTTTATAAACCAAATTGAGATTTGACAGATTCTGAGCTCCAAAATGAGCCCGAACACGACTAGGATCCGCCCACTTTGAATTTTCGGGTGCGTTGCGGTTGTCGTCGCGTGCGTATCGAATAGGCGGAGCCTAGTCGTGTTGGTGATCATTTTGAAACTTGGAAACTGTCGAATTTGAATTTGAATAGTCAATCGCTCCAAAATGAACCCGAACACGGCTAGGCTCCGCTCATTCCGAGTTCACGCGACGCGACGCATGACCGCGACGCACCAGACAACTCAAAATGGGTGGAGCCAAGTCGTGTTTGGGCTCATTTTAAAGCTCTTTTTGTGACAAATCCAATGAGAATTAGAAATATTAAAGAATACATCAGGTTTTCTGGAAGAAAAACTCAAAATTTCTAAAACTTACGTTTTATGGTGCTCCTGGGATTCAATGTACCATTTTTGTGCTTGCTCTTTGTTTCCTATTACAAGACCTATCTTTTCCGCGTCGATTGACGCAGTTTGCTGACTGAAAAATAAATAGTAATCCAGAATTTTAGCTCCGCCCACATTTAGAGGCCCCAAACTTCCTAATGGAACAGCACCTAGTCGTGTTTGGGCTTGTTTCGAAGCTTTGATCACAATGATTTTGAATCAAACATGTTTTCAGCTTTAAAATGAGTTTAAGCACGACTAGGCTCCGCCTATTATGAATTTTTGCATGCGCACGCGACGCACGACCGCGACGTGCTCGCAAAATCAAAGTGGGCGGAGACTAGTCGTGTTTGGGCTCATTTTAAAGCTCTTGAGAAGACAAATCAAACGACGTATGTAATTATAGAATACAGTTTCTGGTTTTCCAGAAAAAATGCAAAAATCCTAAAATTTCCACTACTTACGTTTTGATGTGCTCCTGACGTTCCAATTCCAGTTGTTCTTTGAGCTGTGTTTGGGCATACTTTTTTTGAGCTCTCTTTCCAATTTACTTGGATTGAACACGTTCTTAGCTTTAAAATGAGCCTAAACACGACTAGGCTCCGCACACTTTGAAATTTTACATACGCACGCGACGCACGACCGCGACGCGCCTAAAAATTGAAAGTGGTCGGAACCATGTCGTGTTTAGGCTCATTTTGAAGCTCTTGACAAGGCAAAATTAATATTGCTTAGCATAAATTTCCCCAACTCACTTTTCCTGTTTTTCAGCTCTCTTTGCTTCTAGATATCGTAGATATCCTGTGTCACTTCTGTTTGTCATTTGATCAAGGACGATTCGTTGCCATGAGATTCTGAAATTTGTATTTTTTATCGATATTTCTTGATCAGCTAATTTAGCGCTTCAAAATGAGCACAAAACACGACTAGGCTCCGCTCATCCTAGGATCCCTAAAAGTGGGCGGGGCCTAATTTCAGAATGGACGGGGCCTAGTCGTGTTTGGGCTCTTTTCAGAGCAAAAAAAAACTGAATGATTTGAATTTAACACGTATTCAGCTTTCGAATGAGTCCAAACAGGACTAGGCTCCGCCCACTTCGACTTTTTGGGCGCGTCGCGGTCGTGCGTCGCGTGCGGTTGAAGTGGGTGGAGCCTAGTCGTGTTTAAGCTTATTTTGAAGCTCAGAATCTGTCAAATCTCAGTTTAGTTAGTAAAATGCTTCAAAATGAG
>NC_013487.2:15217657-15222116 GCF_000004555.2 Caenorhabditis briggsae | reverse complement strand
GCTCCAAAATGAACCCGAACACGGCTAGGCTCCGCTCATTCCGAGTTCACGCGACGCGACGCATGACCGCGACGCACCAGACAACTCAAAATGGGTGGAGCCAAGTCGTGTTTGGGCTCATTTTAAAGCTCTTTTTGTGACAAATCCAATGAGAATTAGAAATATTAAAGAATACATCAGGTTTTCTGGAAGAAAAACTCAAAATTTCTAAAACTTACGTTTTATGGTGCTCCTGGGATTCAATGTACCATTTTTGTGCTTGCTCTTTGTTTCCTATTACAAGACCTATATTTTCCGCGTCGATTGACGCAGTTTGCTGACTGAAAAATAAATAGTAATCCAGAATTTTAGCTCCGCCCACATTTAGAGGCCCCAAACTTCCTAATGGAACAGCGCCTAGTCGTGTTTGGGCTCATTTTGAAGCTAAAAATGAGGAGAATTCGAAAATACTCCTTGTAATAGAATATAGTAAACGTACCGTTGGAATTTTGGCTCTTCTTCCTCTTCTGGTTCCTCCGAATACTCAGAATCGATGGATTCAATGAAGACGTCGGATTGGTCGAGAACGGAAAATTCAGAAACAGAAGATTCTGAACTTCCAGAATCACAATCTCCGGAATCTTTGGATTCAGGTTTTTCGGCAAAAGTTTCTTGTGGTGGCAAGTAGAGTGGAAGGCTTTTGACATTTTCAGAGTTTTCCAGAATTTTGGAATCAGAATCCGAATTTCCTGACATTTTGCTGAAAAAACAGTTTTGGGGAAAAATCGAAAAAACACAGAAAATCAATATGGGACATTGCATTCATAATGACACAAAGAAAATGGGGGCTACTGGTGTACAACGTTGGGTGGGGCGTCTCAAGTGAGAGAGTACCAATAAGAGAGACGCAGAGAAACAAGGAAGAGAGATTAGATAGGCTAAAGGTCAGCCAAGGGAGGGGGAAGAGGCCGAATGGCCCGTTTTGTGTGTAAGGAACACACAAAACGATGGACCATCCAAATACTTCCGACCTCGGTTAGAGAGTGAAAGGACGCAGAGAAAAATCAAATAGCCATGTTGTCTTTAAAGGCGCAAACCTCCAAAACTACAGTAGCTAGAAAAAAGTGGTAAACTACAAAAATGAGTAAAATAGAATTTCAAACATTTTCGTAGTTTACAACTTCTTAGTAACTACTGTAGGTTTTGAGATATACGCCTTCAAAGTTAGGGTGCCCCTGAGAACGGAGGCCGCACGCTGAAAAGAGCGATAAATCTTTAAAGCCGCATATCTCAAAAACTAGGTTATTTATCAAAAGTTTGTCAACTACCAAATTGCTCAGCGTAAAATTTTTCACATTTTTGTAGTTTACCATTTTTCGCTAGGTACTGTAGTTTTTGAGATATGCGCTTTTGAAGATATGGAGCCCATGGGCTGCGCGGTGCCCACTGCCGACCTTCTGAAAAAGTGTAGAAAATTTTTAAAGGCGCGTAACTCTAAAACTACAGTATTTTTGAAAAAACGGTCAACTGCAAAATTGCTCAGCATAAAATTTTGCACATGTTTGTAATTTACACCTGTTTTCTAGCTATTGTCGTTTTTGAGATATGCGTCTTTAAAGTAAGAGCGCTCTACTTGATGAATGCCCGCTGCCAACTGACGGACATCGAATGGTCACCTCAATGAGTTCATCGATTGGAAAATGGCGTCCGAAACGGGAACCATTGAATATTAGACCATTGGAGCAGATTGACAAAAATCCGCTGGGTTTTTATAGAGATAAGGTACGAATTTTAGCAAAAAAATACGAGAAAATTTGGTCCAAAAGGAGCCATTTCAGTAAGAAAATTCAAAATTTTGACTTCTTATCTTTAAAGGCGCATATCTCAGAAACTAAAAAAGCTAGTAGAAAGTTGTCAACTGGTAAAATGTGCGAAATAAAATTTCCAACATTTTTTTAGTTTACAACTTTTTTCTAGCTACCGTAGTTTCTGAGGTATGCGCCTTTAAAGTTTACTCTCTCCTTCCTCACTCTTTGAGCACAGGCCTTCTGGGGGTGTGTGCAATTTTGAAAGCCGCATATCTCTAAAACTACTGTATATATCAAAAAGCTGTTAATTATTAAAATATGCAAAATCAAATTTCCTATAATTCTGTACCTAGAAAGTTTTTCTAGCTACCGTACTTTTCGAGATATGCGCCTTTAAAGTTTACTGTCCTCTTGGCACATTGCCAACTCTACGTTTCTGATCTCTCTATGGAGACGAAACGGTACCAAGGGCAAATAACGGACCATTTCGGTGGTCCGTGTGTTTTGCTAGGTGAGAGAGAGTGTGGAAAGAGAAAGAGACGCAGACCATATAAAGAGGGCTAGTCGCTCATCGACCTCTTTTCTATGTATAACGAGGACCATTTTGCTAGCAAAAAGGTCCCCTTTTCCAGCGTTATTGATTTTATCTAATCTCATCTTTTTTCCTTGAAGGTCAAAAAATGACCTGGGTCCGGGTCCATCTACCTCCATCTAACCACTTCCCGACTAACCTACTTAACCTACCCTTATCCTAGTACTTATTTTCGGCATTTTTTTAATGATTGATCTCTTACTAAAAATAGATGAACTTTATACAGTTTTGTAGACAATTTCAAATCCTACATTTTCCATTTTGATTTGTTGAAAAATATTGATTTTGAAGAAAGTTATGAGGCAAAAACTGACCCAAACTCAATTTTAGCCTGTAATTCCCTTCAAACTCAACATTTTTGAGCTCCTTTTTATTATTTCTGACATTTCTCATTATTTTTATTAAATTCAAAATAAAAAATGCTTTAAAATGAGCCCAAACACGACTAGGCTCCGACCACTTTGATTTTTTAGATGCGTCGCGGTGGTGCGTCGCGTGCCGGTGAAATGGATGGATCCTAATGGTATTGGGGCTTATTTTGAAGCACAGATTACGCGAAATATGAATTTGGCTTGAAAAATGCAGAAAAATGAATCCAAACACGACTAAGCTCCGACCACTTTGAGGAAAGCTGCGCCTTTAAAAGGGGGCGGAGCCTACTTTTCAGAGTGGGCGGAGCCTAGTCGTGTTTGGGCTCATCTTGAAGCTCAAAACTTGACAAATTCAATTTCGAATCTTCTAAATCAGTTTTTTGAGTCCCATGTCCCTTTATAGGCCATTTTTTTATCCCCTACGTCATCTTCCTAATCCCCACATCCACCTCTCGTTCATTTTTTCTCTGCGTCTCTCAGTTTTCACACTCTCTCATCTCTGAGCAATACACCAAAGACTTTTAGTGAGATTAGGAATCACATGTTTCCCCTTTCCCCTAGAATTATATGCATATTAGTATTTTTATATTATATTTCGTATAGCAAACATTTTAGAATTTCTCTTAAAATTTTTAAGCTGAGCAATCCTTTGAAAAATGCGGTTTCCCGCCTAATTTCCAAGTTTTATCGCTTTTTTTCAGGGTTAAAAAATGTCTAAAAAGTTGAGACTTGATGAGATTTTGAAAAAAAAAGATCTCAAATCCGTCGATTTGAAAGGCTTGGAATCGGATGATGACGTGAATAATGGTCCAAAATCACTAAAGTGAGTGCTTTCATTGGATTTGGCTTGACTAGAGCTTCAAAATAAGCTCTCTTCGCAAACAGCTCGATGGTTCAAATTTAAAAAGTTCTGCGCTTCAAAATGAGCCCAAACACGACTAGGCTCCGCCCACTTTAAGATTCCCCATCTGCACGCGACGCACGACCGCGACGCGCCCAAAAAGACAAAGTGGGCGGAAACTAGTCGTGTTTAGGCTCATTTTGAAGCTCGCAACAAGACGAATTCATTCGGAGCACTCTCAAACCAAAATTTTGCAGAATCGACATGGAAACGAAGTTCCAAAACTTGCTCAAAGAGCAATTTCCGACACTTGAACAAGTTCTCCTAGTCATCTCGTCTCAATTGAACCATATCCAAAATGAGAATCTCAATAATTTTATGGATTTGTGGGCGGAGCTTCGTCAGAAGTCTGGAGAAGGGTGAGTTTGGAGTTTGGTGGCCTAGAAATCTTTTTGATGATCTAGAAAACCCAAAAAATGCAAATTTTGTGATTTTTCAGTGCCGACTTCAATATGGTGATTTCTGAGAAGGAATTGGCGTCGATGGAAATCTCATTCAAAAAAAAGTTTGAAATTTTGAAGAACGATTTTGAGCGAGAGAAGATGGCTCATAAGAATACGTAAGTTTCATTGTTCATATTTTTTCTAATTTTTTAGATTTTGAATTGATTCTCAAAAATTGAAAATTATGAATTTAAATTTGGAGTGTTGTGCGCTTCAAAATGAGCCCAAACACGACTAGGCTCCGCCCACTCTGAGTTTTTGGGCGCGTCGCGGTCGTGCGTCGCGTGCGCGCTGAAAATTTCAAATTGGACGGAGCCTAGTCGTGTTTAGGCTCATTTTGAAGCTTAAAATCTGTTAAATTTGAA
>NC_013487.2:15214623-15217647 GCF_000004555.2 Caenorhabditis briggsae | reverse complement strand
CCCATTTTAAGGATTTTGGGATCCGTAATTGTGGGCGGAGCCTAGTCGTGTTTGGGCTCATTTTAAAGCTCAGAAACTGTCAAATTTGATTTTGGCTTGAAAAATGCAAACAAATGAGCCTAAACACGACTAGGTTCCGTCTCTTTAAAAATCTCCAATCTGCACGCGACGCACGACCGCGACGCGCCCAAAATTTCGAAATGAGCGGAGCCTAGTCGTGTTTGAGCTCATTTTAAAGCTCTTCTCAAGCCAACTACAAATTCAACGTTTTCCAAAGGAGAAATCTAATGATTTTCAGCCAATTCACGCTTCAAAAATGTCAAATCGAGTTGTTCGCAAAGAATCGAGAGATCGAGAAGCTTCAGGAGCGGATTCAAGAGTTGGAGAAAACTGAAAATGAGCAAAAATCGATAAAATCACTAGCTGAGGAGTTTGAAAAGCTGAAAATTGGAATGCTGGGAGACCAGGAGCCTTCAGAATCAGCTAGAATCGAAGAGCTCGAGGATCTTTTGGAAGAATCTGACGCGAAAATTCTGGATCTTCAGGAGGAGCTAGAAGACGTCAAGACGAAGATGTTCAAAGTAAAAACGGAAAATCATCACTTGAAGATTGAGGCGGACGAGCTGGGCGGCGAACTGGAATCTGAAATTTTCAGATTCTCTGAAAAATTAGAATTCGCCAATGGCAAAATTAAAATGATGGATTTGAAGATTCGGAATCTGAGGAAGGATTCAGATGAGAAGATCCAGAAGCTCAAACATTCAGAATTCAAGAAAGTTCAAGAAATTCTGAAGCTTCATCATCGCCTGCAAACTGAGGATTTCGGTTCAGACCACAAAGTTCAAGAATCGCTGAAACTTTTGGAGAATCAGAAGAATCTGGAAATCGCCGAGCTCAAAGATATGCTGAGCAATCAGGGAAAGAGGTTTCAGCTGGAAGTTGAGGAAAAGATGATTCTGGAGGCGGAGCTTCAGAAGCTTCAGACGACGTTGGAGGAGAAAAATGAATTGCGGAAGAAGTGGGCGGCGGAGCTTAGTTCGTCTTTTGAATCGACGCGAGCAGCATTGAAGGAGCAGCTCAAGACGGTCCCGATGTCATCAAATTTTCCAACACTTCAGAAGACGTTGGAGGAGAAAAAAGGGGCGGAGCCTAATTTGGATTTAAAGGCGCTTCAAGCGACGCTGATGGAGCAGATGAAGATGTATCTGGCACATTCGAAAAATGCTGGGGATAATTCTCTAAGTTCTTCGAAATGTTGAAAATCTTGAGAATCTGAAAATCGGACTTTTTTTTCAAAAATTTTCAAAAATTCATAAAAATAAGATTTTCTTTATTTTTCAGAACCTCTGTGTTTTTTGTCTGAAAATATTTAACTCTTTATCTGTATCACACACTCCTCCTTTTCATACTGTATTCCCCTTTTCCTACTGTATCCACCAAACGCTAATTTTTCAAACATTCGAAAAATTCGCATTGGAGCGTTTTTGCATTATTTTTCCCCCATTTTCTCATTTTTTAAAACTTAATCGTTTTTTCAAAAATCAATAAAATTCTGTGATAGACATCCAAATTTGATTCAAATTTAGTCTGAAAAATTTCAGCCAAATTTCAGATTTTCCGAAAAATTCAAAAAATATTTTCTTTTAAATTTTATTAAAATTCCAATTGGAAAAAAAGAAAAATAAAGTAATTAAAGGGAAGATTACTGTAGTCAATATTGGGTTATTAGGATTACTATGGTTTTTATAGGTTACTGTAGTAGGAGTGAGATACTTACATATGGCAGAACAGGTAAATGAGATCTTTTTAGTGGATTACTGTAGATCTTGAATGGGTTACTGTAATGGCTAGATGATACTGTAAGGAATTGCTATAGTTGAGATATGGTAACTGTAGAAAGGATTACTGTAATCAATATTGGGTTATTAGGATTACTGTAGCCTGGATTAGGCTACTGTAGCTTAAAGGGTTACTGTAGCCATATAAGGCGCATTGCAAAAGTTAATGTAAAGGGATTACTGTAGAAGGGATTATTGTAGTCAATATTGAACTACTGTAGCCTATAGGACTTCTGTAGTTCATAGGATTACTGTAGTTTCGAATCTCAATGCGAATCCTGACATCCACACATGCATTCCTTCGGTTTTCTGACTCGCTTTTCTCCTGGATTTTCGATTTTTTCGGTTTTCAGATTGCGATTTCCAGAATTCTGCTTTTCAGAAGTTTCAGGAACATTCTCCTTTTCAGCTTGGATTTTGTTGAATTTCTGGAAAATTGGACTTTAAAGGGACATGGGACTCAAAAACTTGATCAAAAATTTTGAAAATCAAATTCGCCGTTTTCTGACTTGTCGTGCGCTTCAAAATGAGCCCAAACACGACTAGACTCCGCCCACTTTGATTTTTCAGGCGCGTCGCGGTCGTGCGTCGCGTGTTTTCAGGAATTTTCAAAATGGGCGGAGCCACGTCGTGTTTGGGCTCATCTTGAAGCATTTAAGTAGCTAAATCCAAATTAGAAAGTTGCTGAGCTTCAAAATAAACCCAAACACGATTAGGCTCCGCCCATTTTGAAGGGAGCTGCGCCATTAAAATGGGCGGAGCCTAAATTCTGCGTTCGGGCTCATTTTTAGCGATTTCTCAGGATATTTCTGTCATTTGTCGATTTTTCTCTCACCTCCAATCTCATTGAAATTCTTCTTCGCCGCTCCATCACTGGCACCATATCAAACATTGCTTGTTCATTTGTCTGAAAAATTGTTTTTTGCAATTTTTTAGGTTTTAAGTTTATTTTCAAGGTTTGAAACTTTTGAATTCAAAATTATCAAGCCGTTTGCCTCAAAATGAGCTCAAACACGACTAGGCTCCGCCTACTTTAATTTTTTCGGACGCGTCGCGGTCGTGCGTCGCGTGCGTCTGAAATATGCAGATCCTAGTCGTGTTTGGGTTCATTGTGAAGCTCAGAATCTGGAAAATCTGAATTAAGCCTAAAAATGCAGAAAAATGAGCCCAAACACGCATAGGATCC
>NC_013487.2:15198734-15213388 GCF_000004555.2 Caenorhabditis briggsae | reverse complement strand
CCCAAACACGCATAGGATCCACACATTTTGAAGATTTTGGGTTCCCTAAATGTGGGCTGAGCCTAGGTGTGTTTTGGCTCATTTTGAAGCTCTGATTTTGAGAAATCTTGATTTGGTTTTAAAAATGCGCAAAAATGAGCCCAAACACGACTAGGCTCCTCCCACTTTGAAATCTCCTGCAAACACGCGACGCACGACCGCGACGCACCCAAAAACTTAAAGTGGGCGGAGCCTAGTCGTGTTTGGGCTCATTTTAAAGCTCTTTTTTGCCAAATACGAATTTAATATCATTTAATCAAAAAATCAACTATTTTCAGCAAATTTGGTCCAAAGACTTACGCCATAAACAATTTCTCGAATCTCCTGGCAATTATCCTTGATTTCGATTTCTCGTTTGTTGATTAAAAATAGCCATTTTGGAAATCCATCGCCAATTTGTTCGTCGTCGTCGCATTTGGGAATCTGAAGATTAAGCGTTGTTTTGGACGATTTTCAGCCTTTCCAGACGAATTTTCAGCTTATTTTGCATATTTTCAACATTTTCAGCCAAATTTTCAGCCAAAAAATGCTGAAACTCACTCCTTCTCGTTTTCTCCATGCCTCATCAATTGGCTTCATCATTGCCTCCCTTTCATCCATCATTTTATTCACAAATTCGCTGACTTCCATGTCTTCCGGGATGTCATAATCGTATTCTTTGATTACTGTAGATTGCTCATCCAACATTGGTTGGGAGAATTTTCGGTAGATATCCTCTACAGTATACGAAAAGCTGGGAGAGGAGGACATGGGCTTAAAAAAACTGAGAATTTCTAAAAATTTCATTGGGAAAAAGTGTGAAATTTGGAAAAACGATTTTAAGAATTTTTTTTTCAAAATGTTCAGATTTTACATTGATTTTCAAGATTTGAAAAGCTAGAATATGAATTTGGCTTGTCGTGCGCTTCAAAATGAGCCCAAACACGACTAGACCCCGCCCACTTTGATTTTTCAGGCGCGTCGCGGTCGTGCGTCGCGTGTTTTCAGGAATTTTCAAAATGGACGGAGCCTAGTCGTGTTTGAGCTCATTTTGAAGCATTTGGGCAACCAAACTCAAATATGACAAATTCCGAGCTTTAAAACGAGCCGAAACATGACTTGGCTCCGCCCACTCTAAAATTAGGCTCCGCTTACATTAAAGGCCCTCAAAATGGGCGGAGCCCAATCGTGTTTAGGCTCATTTTGAAGCATTTTTTTAAACAAACTTGATGGAAATGTTCAAAATATCATTGGAAACAAATAATTTCAGAAAATTTTCGTGTGGTGACCCAAAGTATACAAATTTTTCAGAATTCAAATTTTTCAACTATAACAAGAGACTAAACTCATCTGGTGCTTCAAAATGAGCCCAAACACGACTAGGCCCCGCCTACTTCGACTTTTCGGGCGAGTCGCGGTCGTGCGTCGCGTGCTTTCAAGAAATTTCAAAATAGGCGGAGCCTAGTCGCGTTTAAGCTCATTTTATAGCTCAGACTTTGAGAAATTCGAAAATTGTTCAAAATTAGCGAAACAGGTCTAAAATTGTGTAAATGCGCTGGATATTGACCATTTACTGGCCCACAAGGCCACCAACACACAAAAGAATAAGAATAGTCGGGCCCATCCATCTGCCACGTCATCATCCTGGCAGATGGGGACAGCTGGACCCTCTCCAAAAGACGTGCTAATTGATGTAGGTCTCAAAGATAGCTGTAGGGATACTGTTAGGTCATTGAACAGCCTTAAAAATCATTTTTTGGCTTTAAACGGTGTTTGGAACTTTCTGGGACCAATTTTTGCTATAAAAACCCATAAAAATAGTCAAAACTTAAACAAAAATCAAGTTAAATTAACTCAAAACTGCCTAACAATAGGAGAACCCGATTTTCAGCCATTTTCAGTTCATTGAAGTATTTTCTCTCTCTCTCTCTCTCTCTCTCTCTCTCTCTCTCTCTCTCTCTCTCTTTCTCTCTCTCTCTCTCTCTCTCTCTCTCACTGCCATTAAATTAGTATTCAAATTGAACCCTATTTTAGTATGTATGCAACATGCGCCTCCTTATTTCTTCTTCTTTTGTCTGTCTGTGTGTCTGTTTGTCCTTATAAAGGAGTATCACTTTCATTGAAAAGGAATTTGGACGAAAGAAGAAAATGAAAATTTGCCACACCCTTCTTCATCTTCTCAGCCATCTGACGTCTTCATTTTCCTATTTCTCACCCCTCCTCTTCTTCTTGAGATCCCTTTACACATCCTCACACTTCCTCCGTTATATACTAATTTTAGGTTTCTTGAGCACTAGAGCACATGAGCTAATTATTCTAGGCCTTCATTTAGCTAAACTTTAAAGGGGCATATCTCGACGACTACGGTAGATATCTGCTTATTTCAAATTGATTCCATATAGAGCATAAAATTTTACACATTTCATTAGTTTTTAACTTTTAAATAACTACTGTAGTTTTTGAGATATGCGCCTTTAAAGTTTTGTTCCTTTTTGCCGTTACCCCTCTTACGACTTCTAAGCGCGCACTAACTTCAAAGGCGCATATCTCAAAAACTACGGTAGCTAGGTAAATATTGTAAACAAACAAAATGTGTGAAGTTTTATGCAAAATACTTTTGTAGTGAACAACTTATTGATAGCTTATACGGTTCTTGAGATATGCCATTTTAAATGTTGTCTTCCCTCTTGCCGAGCCCTACAACTTTGCAGCGTGATAACTAAGTTCAGCATTGAGGAAATTACAAATTTCTTGGACCATTTTAAAGGAAAGTTTAAGAGCTTCAAAATGATATACAACAGTAATACATGTGGTTTGGGTTTTCAGAGGAAAATCGGGATTTTTCGAGACACCCTCCGAAAACAAAGAGGCTTCGCGCTTCCCAAACACACAGAGAGGCGTCGCTAGTCAAAGCTAACTTCCAAGCTCTATATCTCAAAAACCAAGCAACCTAGAAAAGATTAGGCAACTATAAAATTGTAGAGCATAAAATTTCCTACAATTCATCAGTTGAAAAATTTCAGCCATCTCTTCTCCTTCCAAAGTTACAAGCTTTCCAAAATTTCCCATTTTCCTCCCCCTTTATTATCGCCAATCACTTCGAAAGAGAGGGTGTGGGGGTATAGCTCAGGGGTAGAGCGCTCGCTTTGCATGCGAGAAGTCTGGGGTTCGATTCCCCATACCTCCAGATTACTTTTTTTTCTTTTTGCTTCATTTTTAAAGATAGGTGAGACAGTGTGGAGGGCTGAGAGACGCAGAGAAGCTAGATTTCTCTGCGCTCTCTAGCCTTATAGTGTATCTCAGCTCCCAGAACAGCTAGAACTAAGTTTCCAACAGATAAAATGTCTAAAATTTGAGAGGAATCTTATGAACCTAATTGAAACCTTGCTCAAAAAATACGCTTGCGGGGAAAAAGATGATAAAGGTGGTGTACGCTGCGTCTCTCGCTCTCTCGATCTTCCTGCGCAAAGAGAAAGAGCAAGAGCTCTTTTCGGGGGAGGGGAGTTGCTTTTCACTCTCCTTGCTCATTGTGCTCTCTTCCTCTCTTCTCCTTTTCCCACCATCCTCCCTTCGTCTTCCTCCTTCTTCTTCTTTTATGTAGTACTATGGACCTTCTTCTCCCTTTTTGGGACCCCAAATCGGGACCCCCCCCCCCTCCTTCTTTCTATTGCTCATTTTTGTTTTTAGCTTTTTGTTTAGAAGGTGGAGGTAGAAAAAAGTTTGCGTTTTTTTCTAGGTGGATAACTTCAAAACTAAGCTAGCTAGACTAAAATTGTCAATTATCAAATTGCTCAGCATAAAATTTCACGCAATTTTTTAATTTATAAAATTTTGATAGGTACTGTAGATTTTGAGATATGCGCCTTTAAAGTTGCAAAACCCTCTGAAACTGGAAAATTGTTTTTTCTTGTTCAACTCTCAATTTTTAAACATAAATTCAAAATTATACTCTGACTATCATATATCATTTAAAAGTCCTTATAATTTCCTTCAAATTGATATAAAATTTTTGTAGTTTTGCAAATGATCAACTTAGATATGACGCTTAAAATTCGCAGGGGGGGGGGGGGGGGAGGTGAGCACCGGCAAGAAGGAGGTGCGAACTTTAAACACCCGTATCTCAAAAACCAAAAAAGTTATTGAAAAATTACCAACTAACAAATTGCTCAGCATAGAATTTTACGCATTTTTTCAATTTGCAATTTCTTGATAGATACTGTAGTTTTCGAGATATGCGCCTTTAAAGTTATGCGCACTCTGAAGACCCGTTGGAGAGGGCGCACAATCTTTAAAAAATGCTCAAATATAAAAATGCTCAATTAACATATGAAACTGTTTTTGAACATATTGAGCCAAAATTCAGCTGAAACGGATCAAGAACGGACCAAAGACGGAACAAATAAAAGCTGTCTTTAAAGGCGCATATCTCAACGACAACGGTAGCTAGTCAAAAATTGTAAATTACAGAAATATGTAGAATTTTATGGTCTATATTTTCGCCGTTTATAAATTTTAGCTAGCTACCATAGTTTTTGAGTTATGCGCTTTTAAAGTAAAGAGTACCCTCGCTACTGTCAGTGGGGGGGGGGGTGCCCCTCTTTAAAGGCGCATATCTCCAAAACCAAGAAAGCTATCAAAAAGTTGTAAAGTAACAAATTGCTCAGCATAACATTTTAAACAGTTTTTTAGTTTACAAATTTTTGATAGATACTGTAGTTTTTGAGATATGCGCTTTTGAAGTTATGCGCGCTTTGAAGCCTTGTTGTAGAGGGGTGTCTCTTTAAAGGCGCATATCTCCAAAACCAAAACAACTATTGAAAAACTGCAAAACACAAAATTGCTCAGCATAACATTTTACGCATTTTTGAAGTTTACAACTTTTTGATAGATACTGTAGTTTTGGAGATATGCGCCTTTAAAGTTAGAGGTATATTCATCTACTTAAAAATATTGTTTTTAGTTAGCTAGAAATTCTAATTTTTAAATCGAATGTGAAAGAAATTGGAAAAACAGAAACGAGAGAGTATTAGAAATTGAGAGAGTGCCAGAGATGACCGCCCATCATCCATCCCACCATCAAAACATGCAATTTCATCATTTGTTTTGCTCATATTTAGCCAAGAAAATAACTTAAAATGGAAACATATTTTGGAGGCAAAAAATGGCTGAAAATGGCACTAAAACAGGCTTAAAATAGACCGAAATAGGCTTAAAATGCCTAAAATGTACTGAAAACTCTCAAAAATCGATTCAAAATAACAAAAAATAAGTTTCATAGTTCTAAATTTGTCCCATCTTTTTTTCCCATAATTTTAAACCAAAAATAAGCTTAAAACAAGCCAAAGTGTGTCTAGAATTAATAAAAATCGACAAAAAACGGGTCAAAAACGGACCGAAAAATCTCAAATTTACAAACCGAAAATCATAACCTAGAATAGTTGGAAATGAGCCAAAAATACTATAAAAAGCGTCGTAGGGACCAAAAAACCACCAAAAGTAGAAAAATGTGAACCGCCGGAAACTATGAAAACCAAAAACTTCAAAAACGCATAGTAGCTTCTTTCAAAATCAATGCTTTTGTTTCATCTTAATTGAATATGATAAAAAACTCATGAACTACAAAATGATACTAATTGGAATACTGTAGCTTGTCTATGAGCAAAGTTGCGAGCCAAAAAAGCCGTCCGCGAGGATAGTTTTGTTAAAATAATCATAACTTTGTTCATAGCTAGGATACAGTAATTTAATTGGTATCATTTTGTAGCACTTGAATTTTTCTATCAGATCCAATTTAGTTTGTTCAAAAATATTAATTTTGAAAGAAGCCATGAGCGGGCCCGTAAGGGCCCGCATGCTGGAAAGTGTCGAAAAAAATGACACCAATACAAACACAAATCTGCCGTCGTCCAAATGACCTTCTTCCTTTTTTCGCCCCTCTGACGGTCAAGCAACACATACAGTCCCTTTCTCTGCGTCTCTCTACTTCTCTATCTCTCTCTCTCTCTCTCTTCTTGTCCCTTGAATCCTCTTGTGTTGGCCACCCTCAACCATCATTGCATGTCCCCTCCTGCCTTTTGTGCTCTCCCTCTTTTTCTCTGCGTCTCTCACTTTCCACACTCTATCACAGTTGCGCAGCTCTCTAAAGAAATTGAGGGAACATTTGGTGTTTCCTTTTCTCTCTCCGTTTCTTCTTTTTTTTTGATTTTTCAAGATTTCGAAATTGGCTTTTTTTCGGAATTTTCGAGCCAAAATTCTGATACCTTATGGTCGAAAATAGCCAATAGTGATCTGAAAAATTAGCCAAAAACCCCGAATTTCAGTCGAAATCACTGTTTTAAACAAATTTTGGACTATAGAATCCATTCTAGGCAATTTTTCATGGACCAATCTCTCAAAATTTCAAATTTCCCGCCAAACCAACTACCCGAAAATCTCAATTTTTGCAGACAAAAAGCTGGATCGTGGTGTCGGATGGTACGGTAATGGCCTCGACGGCGACTGGCCGTCATCCTACAACGAACATCAAGTACCCGGACCATCGAACTACCCGGATCAACATTCCATGGCGCCAGGTGGGTCTTAAAATTCGGCCAAAAATCGCCATTTTGAGCCTTGAAGACCCACATTTTTAAATTCAGCGTATTTTAAAAAGTCAAACTTAGAGCAGCAGAAACTTCCAAAACTTTTCAAAATTATAGTTTTTGCAGGCCCCGCCCCTTACAGTAGCCGAACGTCGGTGATGAATTCGACGGGACGAAACTCGATGGGATATCCGTCGGTGCCCCCGAACACTTCAATTTCAGCAGCTTCTAGACGGCAACCATTGCAACGGTAAGGATTTTTGAAATTGCCTAAAATGGCCGGAATTTGGTCAAAAAATGCTTGAAAACGACCCGAAATAGCTTGAAGTAACTTGCAAAAGACTTTAAATGAGCAAAATTAAGCAGAAAAATGACTCCAATGGCCTGAAAAACCTAAAACTAGGCCTCGAACTGATGCAGCTGTGGTTGGTCCGTTTTTTTTGCCTGTTTTTGATCTGTTTTTGGTTTATTTGGCTGTAAAACAGACCAAAGTATCTAAAATTAAGCCTAAATTTCGAGAAGCTGGGCGAAGACTATATTGAAGCAAGACATCCATTCTTGATCCGTTTTTGGTCCGTTCCAGCTGAATTTTAGAGCCAGTCTTAGAAAAGAGGTCATAACTTGAAAACCAAAAATTCTAGGAAAAATTATTAAATATCGAATTAAAAAGCAGAAAATTTTACACATTTTTGTAATTTACAATGTTTAGCTAGCTACTGTAGTTCTGGAGTTCTGCGTCTTTAAAGTTGAGCGCACGCAGGAGAATGATGGCCGCCTTGGTGCCCTCGCGCAACGCCCAACTTTAAAGGCGCATAACTCTGAAACTACAGTAGCTATTCAATAATTAAAAACTTTGAAAATGTGTAGAATTATATGATCTATATTTTTCCAGTTTTCAAATTTTACCTGGCTTGTTTTTTTTATAGTTATGCGCCTTTAAAGTTAAGCGCGCGCAGGAGCTTGGTGTCCACCTCCCCTGTGCGTGCCTAATTTTAAAGGCGCATATCTTGTAAACCAAAAAAGCTTTGAAAAATCGCAACTTATGAAATTGAAGAGAATAAAATTTTACATATTTTTGTAGTCTACAATTTTTAGCCAGCTACTGTAGTCGTTGAGATATGCGCTTTAAAGTTGTGCGGCTAGGAGCGCTCTTTTGGTCATCTAGGTGGTGCGCGCTAACTTTAAAGGCGCATATCTCAAAAACTACGGTAGCTAAGTGAATTCAAAAATAATCAAAATGTTTCAAATTTTACGTTGAGCAATTTGTTAGTTTACAACTTTTTGATAGCTTTTACTGTTTTCGAGATATGCGCCTTTAAAGAGGGGCACCCCCCCCCCCCCCACTGACAGTAGCAAGGGTACTCTTTACTTTAAAGGCGCATAACTCAAAAACTATGGTAGCTAGCTAAAATTTATAAACGGCGAAAATATAGACCATAAAATTCTACATATTTCTGTAATTTACCATTTTTGACTAGCTACCGTAGTCGTTGAGATATGCGCCTTTAAAGACAGCTTTCATTTGGTCCGTCTTTGGTCCGTTCTTGATCCGTTTCAGCTGAATTTTGGCCCAATATGTTCAAAAACATTTTCATATGTTAATTGAGCATTTTTTGGCTATTTCAAGCTGTTTTAGGACCATTTTTGGCATTTTTTCCGTTTATTTTCAGCCTCTTTCGAGAGAATTTCCACAAATTCCAGTCCAATTTTCCCTTTCTTCCAGACAACACCGCTCAATGGACGGTCTCGGTGTGCTGGATGCTTATAAAGACTCCCTAGACTATCCGGATACTCTAATGCAACCAGTCGGAACATCCGGAAAGCCCATTCATCAACCATCCTACCTTCCACTGGAGATTTCAACGAGCCACCCACACCACGGAGCTCATCAGTTCACACGTGGCAACTCGTTGGCGCTTTCAAATCCTGTTCCGACACAGAATGCATTTTGGCAGAACAAGTAAGAAATTGAGACTTGAAATAGTCTGAAAATCAAGAAAAAACATAAAAAATGAGCTGAAAAGAGCTGTTTTAAGGGGAAATTCGTTTCAGGTCCGTTTTTGGTCCGTTCTTGGTTCGTTCTTGATCCGATTCAGCTGAATTCTTGCCTAGTATATAAAAAAAACGCTGAAAATCTTGAAAACGTCAATTTCAACATTTAAAACAGTTGAAAAAAGATTGCAAACCCTCAAAAATCCTAGATTTTCTATTTTTTTATGCCTCCCACCAAAAAAAAGTGGAAAAAATGTCCCACCCTCTAATTTTTGACCAAATAGCATTAGTCGACCTCACACATAAAACAATTTGGACCCTTTTCCCACTTTCTCTTCTAGCTTCCCGTTTTTGGCGCCTTTTTTTCTACTAGGACACTAGAAAACCCAAAAAAAGTTCTGCTATTTTCAGAAAAGTAGTTATAACTTGAAAACCAAGAAAGCTAGAAAAAACTGTTCAATATCAAATTAAAGAGCATAAAATTTTACATATTTTTCTAGTTTTCAATGTTTTGCTAGCTACTGTAGTTTCAGAGATATGCGCATTTTAAGTTAAGCGCGCGCTGGAGCTTGGTGGCCTCTTCCCCTGCGCGGGCTTAATTTTAAAGGCGCATATTTCAGAAACTATAGTAGTTATGTGATAATTAAAAATTATAAAAATGTGTAGAATTTTTTGATCTACTTTTTTTTAGTTTACAAATTTAACCTGGCTTGCTTTGTTTTTAAGTTATGCGCCTTTAAAGTGGAGCGCGCGCAGGAGAATGGTGGCCGCCTTGGTGTCCTCGCGCACGCCCAACTTAAAGGCGCATTACTCAGAAACTACAGTAGCTATTCAATAATTGAAAATTATAAAAATATTTAAAATTTTATGATCTATAATTTTGCAGTTTTCAATGTTTTGCTAGCTACTGTAGTTTCAGAGATACGCGCATTTAAAGTTAAGCGCGCGCTGGAGCTTGGTGGCCTCTTCCCCTGCATATTTAAAAAACTACAATAGCTAGCAAAACGTTGTAAATTTCAAAAATTTCAAACATTTTAAAATCTACATCTTTGTAGCTTACAAGTTCTGACTAGCTACCATTGTTTTTGAGTTATGCGCCTTTAAAAAAACATCCCCTCCCTTCCGACGCCCGATGTCCGTGCGCTTTAATGACGCATAACTCAAAAACTATTGTAGCTAGTTAATCATCAAAATGTTTCAAATTTTATGTTCAACAACTTTTTAATTAACAACTTTTTGATAACTACTGTAGTTCTGGAGTTATGCGCATTTAAAAAACATCCCCTCCCTTCCAATGTCCGATTTCCGCGAGCTACCCTTAAAGGCTCATAACTCAAAAACTACGGTAGCTATCCAAAAGCTGCAAATCACAAAAACGTGTAGAATTTGGTGATCTATATTAAGACTCTGTACCAATTTTATCTAGCTATCATCGTTTTTGAGTAATGCGCCTTTAAAGTTAGCACCCACTCTTTTTTAAGGCGCAGACAACTATATCTTTCAAAAGAAGAAGTAAACACTTTTTGGCGCTTTTTTCCTAGATCTTTTTTGCTCAAAGATCCCCCAGAGACTATAATATATGCATTGAGTTTTTGTGTTCCATCAAAAGAGACGAGCTATTTAAAACAAACATCTAAGAAATAGGGACCAAAACGTTCTAGACTCTTCTGGAAGCTTCTAGGATCCTTCAGGCTTTACAAGAGCTTTCCGAACAGTCTAGGACCTTCTGTAACCCTAAAAAAGCTTCTAGACCCCTCTAGAATGTCCTAGAACCTTTCAAAACCTTCTACAATCTTTTCAGCATGGCGACCACCTCTGTTCCAGCCCCTGGTGTCCAGGATTACGACCTAATGCAGCCTGGAATGTCTCGATTGAACTTAAATAGTTTAAATCCAAGTGGAATCAATTTGGCTCGAGAATATGAGCAGTTGAAGGTCGAATATGATACAATTATGGAAAAACTAAACCAAACAATGAATAGTATCAAGACGTTTTGGAGTCCCGAGCTTAAAGTGAGTGTATCGTTCAAACCAAAAGAGAAAGGGGCTGATTTCCAGCTATATAATTGCTCAGCATAAAATTCTACACATTTTTTAAGTTTACAGGTTTCCAATAGCTACAGTAGTTGTTGAGTTATGCGTCTTGGCCGTCAGAGGTCCCTTGTTAAAGGCGCATATCTCAAAAACTACGGTAGCTAAAAAAAGAGTTGTGAACTACAAAAATCTGTGAAATTTTACGCTAAGCATCATTGCAATTAGAATGTTTAAAATATCTACCGTAGTCACTGAGATATGCGCCTTTAAACATAACCAAGCTAATTTTTCAGAGAGAGCGTCAGATGCGTCGTGACGAAGCTAATCGGATTGCTCATTTGGAGAGAATGGTACAGTCGGGAGGGATCGGTGGTAATGAATATGGATTAGGATCCACAAACGAAGGTAATTATCTATTTTTATAAATTTAAAAATATGTAAAACCGCTTAGATTTGAGCAAGGGGCCTTCTAATAGTTCTATCGCTTTTTTTAGGGCTAGAAAACGCTGGAAAAGAAGAGAGTGCAAAGAAATCTAGCTTCTCTGCGTCTCTCACTCCTCCCCAGTATTTCAAAAATCACTAAAAAAAGAAGCAAAAAGAAATAAAAAGGTAACTGGAGGTATGGGGAATCGAACCCCAGACTTCTCGCATGCAAAGCGAGCGCTCTACCCCTGAGCTATACCCCCACACTCTCGTTCGAAGTGAATGGCGGTTATAAATGGAGAGGAAAATGGGAAATATTGGAAGGGTCGCAACTTTGGAAGGAGAAGAGATACTGAAAATTTTTCAACAAATGAATTGTTGGAAATTTTATGCTGAGCAATTATGTAGTTAACAACTTTTTTGTAGCTAAATTGATTTCAGAGATATAGGGTCTTGAAGATAGCTTTAGTTAGTTGCGAGGTTCTCTGTGTTCGCTTAGGTGGTGTGCGTTAACTTTAAAGGCGCATAACTCAACAAGTACGGTAGCTAGGTAAAATGTTTAAACTTATGAAATGTGCAAAATTCAATTTCACACAACATCATATTTATTAATTTGTAGTAGATATTGTAGTTTTCTAGATATGCGCCTTTAAAATAGGGTTCATCCCGAAGCTAGACGTCAGCGGGGACCCTCTCTTTGAAGCCGCATAACTTAAAAACTACGGCCGGGTCAAATTTTAAAATAAAAATATATAGCCCATAAGATGGTAAGCATTTTGACAGATTACAGCTGTTACCTAGCTAATGTAGTTTTGAAGATATGCGCCTTTAAAGTAGAGGGCGCCCAAGACCAGGACTTTGGCGGGTACTTTTTCTTTAAAGGCGCATAACTCAAAAACCATGATAGCTAGGTAAAAATTTTACATCACAACGTTATAGCACATGAAATTTTACACATTTTCCTAGTTTTGTGATTTTTTATAGCTGGCTTAGTTTTCGGGTTATGCGCCTTTAAAGTAGACAGTACCTCGGAGCTAGACGTCGACGGGGACACTTCCTTTAAAGGCGCATAACTCAAAAACTACAGTGTAAAAATATAGAACATAATATTTTACACATTATACAGTAGTTTGTTACAGCTCTCCAACTCCGTATGGAGCTACGCGAACGCGACGAACGAATCCGTCAACTCACCACCGCCCTAGAATCTGGTAGCAGTCATGGAGCAATGGATGGAAGAGTCAGAGAACTGGAAGACACTATAATGAGACTTCAAGACCTTCTAACAACAAAAGAGGCTCAATCAATGATGGCATCACAAGATCCATCAGGACGGCAAGCTATAGAGAACGCATTACGACGAATTGATGAAAAGCAGGCGAGAATCGTGGAGTTGGAAGATGAGCTAATGAGACAGCGAATGGGAAGAAGTAATCAGCCGAGAGATTTCACTGATAAGAATTTAAGTGGACATGAGATGAGCACAATGAGGATGAAAATGGATCGAAGTGAAGTTGAGCTGGCTGAGAAGAAGCAAGAGCTCATGGGATGCCAGAGTAGGATGCAGACTGCTGAACAGACGGCTAACGAGATGAAGAGTCACCTTCAAGTGCTCAAAGATCAATTGACGAATCGAGAACAACATAATACTTTGTTACAAGGCGATGTTGATGCATTACGACAGAAATTGGACTCGAAGAATAAGCAATTAGAGCAGAAAGATGAGAGAATAGCGGTGCTGGAAAGAGATCTGTCGAGTGCCAAGGCCGATGTATCGGATAAAACGGAATTGATCAGGCAGACCGAGATTAAGGTGAGCATTTTAAAATTGAGGATGAAATGAGCTTCATAACGAGCCCAAACACGGCTAGAATCGGTCAAGTTTGAGCAGCTTTGTTTTGGGCTCAAAAGTTAGGAAACTTGAATTACCCACATCTCAACTAGTTTTGAAATTTAAACATTTTTGGCTATACTTTCTTAAATAGCTTAAGGAGAGCTTCAAAATGAGCCCAAACACGAGTAGGCTCCGCCAATTTTTAAATTTCACCTAGACACGCGACGCACGACCGCGACGCTCCTAAAAAGATCAAAGTTGAGTGATTGTTTTAGTGTCGATGCTTATTTTGGAGGCGGGGATTAGTGGGATTCCGAACGGATATCTCTGTCCGGCAACTCCTCTCGGTGATTCTCAATGGTCCCTCTCAACTGTGTCATCTCGTTTTGATACGTCTTCTGTTGCTCCAAATGCTCTTTCTCAGAATTCCTTCTTAGCTGATCGATATGCTCTTGTAGCCTTATACGTTCTCTCTCCCCTTGCTCAATTCTCTCGGTCATTTCTTTCTCCTTTTGAACGTCTGGATGAGATAGAAGGCGGATTTTCGCGCGGTCCAGGTCTTGTTCCTTCTCGCGGACCGTGTTTTCAAGACTGTCGATTCGTCCGATTAGTTGGGAGGTCTGCAAAAAAATCGGTTATTAAGATCTGGTTTGTTTTTAAAGCGTCTAAACTTATCTTGAAATTTTGAAAGTTTTGAAGTTTTGAAAAATCACTATCTGGCAGTGTTTAGGCTCATTTTGAAACTCTCCACATAAGGATTTTGAGTCATATCTCGGCTAGTTTCGGAAATAAGCATTTCAAACGATTCTAGTCGTGTTTGAGCTCATTTTGAAGTCCTCTACGGTCTCAATTCAGATCTATTGTGTTTCAAGCGTCAAATTGAGCCCAAACACGACTAATAATATATTTATTTGCAATGCATGGGGGTGAAATCGATAGATAATTTGGCAAGAAGTGGGACCTGTACAAATAAAAAAAGTAAAATGACCAGACGGACCGACTAGAGTACTGTAGGTCAAGTGGGAGGGATCAGAATATCATAAGGAATCGCTCCTACTCGCTTAGCAAACGCCACCGGACTGAGCTTAGAATTTATCACCTTACATACACGGTTCCACATAGACAAGTTTCTGTGAAGGAAGCAGTCAAAGTATTGACCGTTGATTCTGAACAAATACGGGGCTCTGTTAGAATGGCTGGGAAGAATGTAGGACGACATAGAGGGAGGCTTCGCACACTTTGGATTTTCCCCCGAGGCACGCGACGCACGACCGCGACGCTCTCGAAAAATAGAAATTGCGCGATTCTAGTCGTGATTGGGCTTATTTCAAAGCTTAGAACGTCCCAAATTCAGATGTATTGTTTTTCAAGCTTCAAAATGAGCAGAAAAACGCTTAGGCTTCTCCCACTTTGAAATTACAGGCAAGTACGCGACGCACGACCGCGACGAATCCAAAACTTTGAAATTTGCCTTATTTCGAAGCTTTTGACCTTACTAAATTACAATGTTCAATTATCGGAAAGTTTGAAACTTTTTGGAAGAAGGAAAATGCAGAAAATCGTGATTTTTTAAAAATTTGCTTTATTAAAATTTTCATCAGAGACAAAGTGGTCCAAATGTTAGGGAGAGTTTGAAGTTATCACACCAAACTGACTACCAATCAATTTGTTTTGTCTTGAGCTTCAAAATGAGCCCAAACACGACTAGGCTCCGCCCACTTTGAAATTTCACCTANACACGCGACGCACGACCGCGACGCACCCCAAAATTCA
>NC_013487.2:15174772-15197734 GCF_000004555.2 Caenorhabditis briggsae | reverse complement strand
TCGTTTCAGGTCCGTTTTTGGTCCGTTCTTGGTTCGTTCTTGATCCGATTCAGCTGAATTCTTGCCTAGTATATAAAAAAAACGCTGAAAATCTTGAAAACGTCAATTTCAACATTTAAAACAGTTGAAAAAAGATTGCAAACCCTCAAAAATCCTAGATTTTCTATTTTTTTATGCCTCCCACCAAAAAAAAGTGGAAAAAATGTCCCACCCTCTAATTTTTGACCAAATAGCATTAGTCGACCTCACACATAAAACAATTTGGACCCTTTTCCCACTTTCTCTTCTAGCTTCCCGTTTTTGGCGCCTTTTTTTCTACTAGGACACTAGAAAACCCAAAAAAAGTTCTGCTATTTTCAGAAAAGTAGTTATAACTTGAAAACCAAGAAAGCTAGAAAAAACTGTTCAATATCAAATTAAAGAGCATAAAATTTTACATATTTTTCTAGTTTTCAATGTTTTGCTAGCTACTGTAGTTTCAGAGATATGCGCATTTTAAGTTAAGCGCGCGCTGGAGCTTGGTGGCCTCTTCCCCTGCATATTTAGAAAACTACAATAGCTAGCAAAACGTTGTAAATTTCAAAAATTTCAAACATTTTAAAATCTACATCTTTGTAGCTTACAAGTTCTGACTAGCTACCATTGTTTTTGAGTTATGCGCCTTTAAAAAAACATCCCCTCCCTTCCGACGCCCGATGTCCGTGCGCTTTAATGACGCATAACTCAAAAACTATTGTAGCTAGTTAATCATCAAAATGTTTCAAATTTTATGTTCAACAACTTTTTAATTAACAACTTTTTGATAACTACTGTAGTTCTGGAGTTATGCGCATTTAAAAAACATCCCCTCCCTTCCAATGTCCGATTTCCGCGAGCTACCCTTAAAGGCTCATAACTCAAAAACTACGGTAGCTATCCAAAAGCTGCAAATCACAAAAACGTGTACAATTTGGTGATCTATATTAAGACTCTGTACCAATTTTATCTAGCTATCATCGTTTTTGAGTAATGCGCCTTTAAAGTTAGCACCCACTCTTTTTTAAGGCGCAGACAACTATATCTTTCAAAAGAAGAAGTAAACACTTTTTGGCGCTTTTTTCCTAGATCTTTTTTGCTCAAAGATCCCCCAGAGACTATAATATATGCATTGAGTTTTTGTGTTCCATCAAAAGAGACGAGCTATTTAAAACAAACATCTAAGAAATAGGGACCAAAACGTTCTAGACTCTTCTGGAAGCTTCTAGGATCCTTCAGGCTTTACAAGAGCTTTCCGAACAGTCTAGGACCTTCTGTAACCCTAAAAAAGCTTCTAGACCCCTCTAGAATGTCCTAGAACCTTTCAAAACCTTCTACAATCTTTTCAGCATGGCGACCACCTCTGTTCCAGCCCCTGGTGTCCAGGATTACGACCTAATGCAGCCTGGAATGTCTCGATTGAACTTAAATAGTTTAAATCCAAGTGGAATCAATTTGGCTCGAGAATATGAGCAGTTGAAGGTCGAATATGATACAATTATGGAAAAACTAAACCAAACAATGAATAGTATCAAGACGTTTTGGAGTCCCGAGCTTAAAGTGAGTGTATCGTTCAAACCAAAAGAGAAAGGGGCTGATTTCCAGCTATATAATTGCTCAGCATAAAATTCTACACATTTTTTAAGTTTACAGGTTTCCAATAGCTACAGTAGTTGTTGAGTTATGCGTCTTGGCCGTCAGAGGTCCCTTGTTAAAGGCGCATATCTCAAAAACTACGGTAGCTAAAAAAAGAGTTGTGAACTACAAAAATCTGTGAAATTTTACGCTAAGCATCATTGCAATTAGAATGTTTAAAATATCTACCGTAGTCACTGAGATATGCGCCTTTAAACATAACCAAGCTAATTTTTCAGAGAGAGCGTCAGATGCGTCGTGACGAAGCTAATCGGATTGCTCATTTGGAGAGAATGGTACAGTCGGGAGGGATCGGTGGTAATGAATATGGATTAGGATCCACAAACGAAGGTAATTATCTATTTTTATAAATTTAAAAATATGTAAAACCGCTTAGATTTGAGCAAGGGGCCTTCTAATAGTTCTATCGCTTTTTTTAGGGCTAGAAAACGCTGGAAAAGAAGAGAGTGCAAAGAAATCTAGCTTCTCTGCGTCTCTCACTCCTCCCCAGTATTTCAAAAATCACTAAAAAAAGAAGCAAAAAGAAATAAAAAGGTAACTGGAGGTATGGGGAATCGAACCCCAGACTTCTCGCATGCAAAGCGAGCGCTCTACCCCTGAGCTATACCCCCACACTCTCGTTCGAAGTGAATGGCGGTTATAAATGGAGAGGAAAATGGGAAATATTGGAAGGGTCGCAACTTTGGAAGGAGAAGAGATACTGAAAATTTTTCAACAAATGAATTGTTGGAAATTTTATGCTGAGCAATTATGTAGTTAACAACTTTTTTGTAGCTAAATTGATTTCAGAGATATAGGGTCTTGAAGATAGCTTTAGTTAGTTGCGAGGTTCTCTGTGTTCGCTTAGGTGGTGTGCGTTAACTTTAAAGGCGCATAACTCAACAAGTACGGTAGCTAGGTAAAATGTTTAAACTTATGAAATGTGCAAAATTCAATTTCACACAACATCATATTTATTAATTTGTAGTAGATATTGTAGTTTTCTAGATATGCGCCTTTAAAATAGGGTTCATCCCGAAGCTAGACGTCAGCGGGGACCCTCTCTTTGAAGCCGCATAACTTAAAAACTACGGCCGGGTCAAATTTTAAAATAAAAATATATAGCCCATAAGATGGTAAGCATTTTGACAGATTACAGCTGTTACCTAGCTAATGTAGTTTTGAAGATATGCGCCTTTAAAGTAGAGGGCGCCCAAGACCAGGACTTTGGCGGGTACTTTTTCTTTAAAGGCGCATAACTCAAAAACCATGATAGCTAGGTAAAAATTTTACATCACAACGTTATAGCACATGAAATTTTACACATTTTCCTAGTTTTGTGATTTTTTATAGCTGGCTTAGTTTTCGGGTTATGCGCCTTTAAAGTAGACAGTACCTCGGAGCTAGACGTCGACGGGGACACTTCCTTTAAAGGCGCATAACTCAAAAACTACAGTGTAAAAATATAGAACATAATATTTTACACATTATACAGTAGTTTGTTACAGCTCTCCAACTCCGTATGGAGCTACGCGAACGCGACGAACGAATCCGTCAACTCACCACCGCCCTAGAATCTGGTAGCAGTCATGGAGCAATGGATGGAAGAGTCAGAGAACTGGAAGACACTATAATGAGACTTCAAGACCTTCTAACAACAAAAGAGGCTCAATCAATGATGGCATCACAAGATCCATCAGGACGGCAAGCTATAGAGAACGCATTACGACGAATTGATGAAAAGCAGGCGAGAATCGTGGAGTTGGAAGATGAGCTAATGAGACAGCGAATGGGAAGAAGTAATCAGCCGAGAGATTTCACTGATAAGAATTTAAGTGGACATGAGATGAGCACAATGAGGATGAAAATGGATCGAAGTGAAGTTGAGCTGGCTGAGAAGAAGCAAGAGCTCATGGGATGCCAGAGTAGGATGCAGACTGCTGAACAGACGGCTAACGAGATGAAGAGTCACCTTCAAGTGCTCAAAGATCAATTGACGAATCGAGAACAACATAATACTTTGTTACAAGGCGATGTTGATGCATTACGACAGAAATTGGACTCGAAGAATAAGCAATTAGAGCAGAAAGATGAGAGAATAGCGGTGCTGGAAAGAGATCTGTCGAGTGCCAAGGCCGATGTATCGGATAAAACGGAATTGATCAGGCAGACCGAGATTAAGGTGAGCATTTTAAAATTGAGGATGAAATGAGCTTCATAACGAGCCCAAACACGGCTAGAATCGGTCAAGTTTGAGCAGCTTTGTTTTGGGCTCAAAAGTTAGGAAACTTGAATTACCCACATCTCAACTAGTTTTGAAATTTAAACATTTTTGGCTATACTTTCTTAAATAGCTTAAGGAGAGCTTCAAAATGAGCCCAAACACGAGTAGGCTCCGCCAATTTTTAAATTTCACCTAGACACGCGACGCACGACCGCGACGCTCCTAAAAAGATCAAAGTTGAGTGATTGTAGTCGTGTTTAGGCTCATTTTGAAGCTCAAAAAGAGTTAAAGACAGCGCAAAAAAAGTTTTGAAGATTTGAAACAAGATGAGTGAGAAAAATACGATTTTGGAAAAATTTTCACAAATTTGAAAAGTTTGAAACGCCCTTTTTACGATTTTTGTGATATTTTTTTGATTTTTGTCATTTTTTGGGGCGTTGTTTTGCGTTGAGCTTCAAAATAACTCCAAACACGACTAGAATAGCTCCACCTTGAATTTTGGGGTGCGTCGCGGTCGTGCGTCGCGTGTCTAGGTGAAATTTCAAAGTGGGCGGAGCCTAGTCGTGTTTGGGCTCATTTTGAAGCTCAAGACAAAACAAATTGATTGGTAGTCAGTTTGGTGTGATAACTTCAAACTCTCCCTAACATTTGGACCACTTTGTCTCTGATGAAAATTTTAATAAAGCAAATTTTTAAAAAATCACGATTTTCTGCATTTTCCTTCTTCCAAAAAGTTTCAAACTTTCCGATAATTGAACATTGTAATTTAGTAAGGTCAAAAGCTTCGAAATAAGGCAAATTTCAAAGTTTTGGATTCGTCGCGGTCGTGCGTCGCGTACTTGCCTGTAATTTCAAAGTGGGAGAAGCCTAAGCGTTTTTCTGCTCATTTTGAAGCTTGAAAAACAATACATCTGAATTTGGGACGTTCTAAGCTTTGAAATAAGCCCAATCACGACTAGAATCGCGCAATTTCTATTTTTCGAGAGCGTCGCGGTCGTGCGTCGCGTGCCTCGGGGGAAAATCCAAAGTGTGCGAAGCCTCCCTCTATGTCGTCCTACATTCTTCCCAGCCATTCTAACAGAGCCCCGTATTTGTTCAGAATCAACGGTCAATACTTTGACTGCTTCCTTCACAGAAACTTGTCTATGTGGAACCGTGTATGTAAGGTGATAAATTCTAAGCTCAGTCCGGTGGCGTTTGCTAAGCGAGTAGGAGCGATTCCTTATGATATTCTGATCCCTCCCACTTGACCTACAGTACTCTAGTCGGTCCGTCTGGTCATTTTACTTTTTTTATTTGTACAGGTCCCACTTCTTGCCAAATTATCTATCGATTTCACCCCCATGCATTGCAAATAAATATATTATTAGTCGTGTTTGGGCTCAATTTGACGCTTGAAACACAATAGATCTGAATTGAGACCGTAGAGGACTTCAAAATGAGCTCAAACACGACTAGAATCGTTTGAAATGCTTATTTCCGAAACTAGCCGAGATATGACTCAAAATCCTTATGTGGAGAGTTTCAAAATGAGCCTAAACACTGCCAGATAGTGATTTTTCAAAACTTCAAAACTTTCAAAATTTCAAGATAAGTTTAGACGCTTTAAAAACAAACCAGATCTTAATAACCGATTTTTTTGCAGACCTCCCAACTAATCGGACGAATCGACAGTCTTGAAAACACGGTCCGCGAGAAGGAACAAGACCTGGACCGCGCGAAAATCCGCCTTCTATCTCATCCAGACGTTCAAAAGGAGAAAGAAATGACCGAGAGAATTGAGCAAGGGGAGAGAGAACGTATAAGGCTACAAGAGCATATCGATCAGCTAAGAAGGAATTCTGAGAAAGAGCATTTGGAGCAACAGAAGACGTATCAAAACGAGATGACACAGTTGAGAGGGACCATTGAGAATCTACAAAAGGAGTTGGCGGACAGAGATATCCTTTTGGAATCCCAAAATGAGAAGATTGGTGATATGAATCGAGATTTGAACCAGGCAAAGAAGCGACTGGATGATGCGATGGTTGATAAGGGGACTGATGAGCTTAGGATGGATGTGGAGGATGCCAGAAAAGAGGTTGAGAAACTTCTGAAAATGGTTCATTCGCTGGAAAAGGAAAACTTAAATTTGACAGCCCAAATTAAGCAGAATGCCGAGAAGACTACAGTACCCCCTTCTTCTGGAAGTGTAGCTGGAACCTTGACAAAGAGCTCTAATCAACAATCAAATCTTCATAAACGTATCGAGGAACTTGAGGAAGCCCTTCGAGAATCTGTTTCGATTACTGCGGAGAGAGAAGTTCACTTGTCGCAGCAGAAACATCACTTACAACAAGTCTCATCGCAATTGAATGAAGCCCGGAAGGAAGTAGGTTTTCATAGCTTCAAAATGAACCTAAACATGGCCATCAAACAATGGTTTTTGTTCTCAAAAACAGCAAATTCGTTTTTAACCCCAATTTTTGCTTATTTTGACATTTTTTGAAATTCTACGAACTCCTATTCGAAAATTAATGTCACCATTGCCTTAACCTTGTTCAGAGCTCCAAAATGAGCCCAAACACGACTAGGCTCCGCCCACTTCTATGTTCACCCTTGCGCACGCGACGCACGACCGCGACGCGTCTAAAAAATCAAAGTGGGCGGAGCCTAGTCGTGTTTAGGATCATTTTGAAACGCTTATAGAGCTAAACATAACTATGTATAGTAATTTGTAGATATTTCGAAATTTTGGAAAAATGTCAAAATGTTCGGAAAAAAATTTCCCCGGAATTTTCTCAAATTGCCCATATTGAGAATGTTTAAACTGTCTAAAAATAGGTTATTGACAATTGTGAGCTTTTTAGCTTTAAAATGAGCCCAAACACGACTAGACTCCGCCCACTCTGAATTTTCGCCCAGGCACGCGACGTACGACCGCGACGCACCCAAAAAAGAAAATGGACGGAGCCTAGTCGTGTTTAAGCTCATTTTGGAGCCCACTCAAAAATACGTAGATTAGTACTGATTTGAAACGGCTATCTTCCGAACTAGCCGAGATATGACAGAAATTCTGATTCTAACAGGGAACAAATAATTTAAACTCAAAATTATTTTATTTTGACTTTTTTAAAGGTTCTGCAAGCCAATAATTTGAGTTTAAAAGGGTACGAGCTTTAAAATGAGCCCAAACACGACTATGCTACGCCCACTTTGAATTTTCACTTATGGCACGCGACGCACGACCGCGACGCGCCGGAAAACTCAAAGTGGGCGGAGCCTAGTCGTGTTTGGGCTCATTTTGAAGCCCATGATGAAATAAAAATGATTTTGATGTTTGTTGTCAAATAGCAGTCTGCAGAATTTCAAAAACGGTGAAAAATATTTTTTGAAAAATAAAAGAATGTAAAAAAATTTTAAAAATCCACCGATTTTATTGATTTTTTCCAGATTTCCGATCTCCGAAGAAACAAACAAAGCGTATCTGAGGGTGGTGATCGAGATCAAATGATTCGAGCCATCGAAACCGAAAGAAGGCAGCATCTGGAGCAACTCTTCCAGCTAAAGTACCCATTTTTCTGGAATTTTCCCCAAAAAATCGATAAATTTTCCAGACAAGAAGCCTTGTTAGCAGCGATATCAGAGAAGGATACTCATTTGGCACTTCTGGAAAAATCTCGAGGTCCTCGAGATGAAATTGAGACAATTCGAAGGCACAAAGACGCGTTGATAAGGAAGTTGAAGCAGGAAAATGAGAGGTTAGTTAAGAGAATCTATAGAAAATTTTGCAATTTTTGATTTGCGCTTGTAATTAGCTTCAAAATGAGCCCAAACACGGCAGGAATCGGCAATGTTTGAAAATTTTTATTTTTGGGACCCAAATTATAAAACATTAAAGGCTCATATATCATCTAGTTTTTCGCATAGAGATTTGAACTCAGCAGCTATCTGCGTATTTTTCAATGCGCTTCAAAATGAGCCTAAACACGACTAGGCTCAGCCCACTTTCATTTTTCAAGCGCG
Source organism: Caenorhabditis briggsae (assembly GCF_000004555.2). Lineage (NCBI taxonomy): Eukaryota > Metazoa > Nematoda > Chromadorea > Rhabditida > Rhabditidae > Caenorhabditis > Caenorhabditis briggsae. Next base: position 15,189,855 of record NC_013487.2, on the reverse strand, counting down.
TCGCGGTCGTGCGTCGCGTGTCTGTGGAAAATCTCAAAATGGGCGGAGCCTAGGCGTGTTTGGGCTCACTTTGAAGCTCTTTAAATTTGACATTAAGAAAATTAAGTTTCAGCTTGTGAAAATGAAAATTTAAAAAGTTATCGACAACATTCGGAAATTTCGGAGAGTTCGAAATTTTTAATTTATGGCATATTTTGTATAATATTGCCCCGGAAAACTTGAAACTAGGATTTTTAGTTTGAGCATGCTTAGTGCTTCAAAATGGGCTTAAACACGACTAGGCTTCGCCCATTTCGAAAATTCACGCCAGCACGCAACGCACGACCGCGACGCGACTGAAAAACCAAAGTGGGCGGAGCCTAGTCGTGTTTAGGCTCATTTTACAGTTCTTCTCACGACAAACACGTTAGTATAATTTACAATAGCCGAAAATGAACTTCTAGGCCACCAAGAGCAAAAATTCGGTACCAACAACATGTTTCTCAGTTTTCACGATACTGTAACCCTTAAAATTTTTGTTACTCGCTGACGCAAGATTTATTTTTAAACTTTTTGTAGAAAGTGCTTCATAATGAGGCTAAACACAACCCAATTTGACCGTTTTTTAAGGATACTGTACCTTCTTAACGTTGATGGCCCAACATTAGCCTATTTTTGCACCTGGTGGCGTAGAAATGCATTTTCAGCCTAAAATAACTATAGGACTGTATTTGTTATAAAACGCGCTTTGAAATGAATCTAAACACGACTAGGTTCCGCGCATTTTGAAATTCGACCTAGATACGCGACGCACGACCGCGACGCACTCGAAAAATCAAAATGGGCGGAGCCTAGTCGTGTTTGGGCTCATTTTGAAGCTCTTGGCAAGCCGAATTCGAATCTAACAATATTTTTCAAGAATAATGATGCTGTCTTCCAGAAGAGCCATGGTTGCCCATCCGGATCCGACCATTTCAATGAACGCGATGGCTAGCGTTATCCCTGGAGCGCCGTTGCCAGCACCAATTATTCCAGGCACCATTGGACATCCACCACAAAGTCATCAGAATCCCCACGACGATGATGCCGATGGAATTTGGGCTTGAATTTAGATTTTTAATTTTTCTAATTTTTCAAATTTTTTGAAGATTTCATATCTTTTCACTTTTTATATTCTGAAATCTCACACAATTTTTCCCATGTCCCTTTGAATATTTTAAGTCTCGCCCACAATTTTCTTTCACTATTTAATTGGGTCTTTTATGCCGAAATTTGCATTTTTCAAATTTTCAGATTTTTTGAATAAAATTAGTTATTTATTTTGCAAAAAAATTCAAATTCCCGCCGGCTGTACCGTAGTCCGCGCGGCTTCCACAACACCGTTGGATTTGCCGGCCGACATGAGTGCCTTCAGAAAATTTTCCATGATTTTTGAAAAATTGGAAATCCAGGAATCGGAATTTTCGGAATTTTCTAGAGCCAAAGTGGTCCGGTTGGTTTTAGGCTCCGGAATCTGAAATTTTCAGATTTTTTAGGCTTTTTTAGGCTTTTCCAGGCCTGAATACCTTAATTTCCTTGTTTGGCGTTGACATTGGTACTGTAGTAGTCTTCATACGGCGAGATTCAACGCGCGTATTCTGAAAATTGGTGTTCTTAAAACACTTTTTGAACCTTTTAGGTCCCTAAAACTGAAATTATGTCAACTTTGTTATCAAACTCGTGTTTATCACATTGAGAGATTTAAAATGAGCCCCCACACGACTAGGCTCCGCCCACTTCCATTTTTCCTAGAGACACGCGACGCACGACCGTGACGCGCGGGAATATTCAAAGTGGGCGGAGCCTAGTCGTGTTTGGGCTCATTTTGAAGCTCATAACGAGACAAATGCAGAATTCTGATTAAAACTTACATGACCTGAACCTGTTACAACTTTATCGGCATTCATCAGAGCGATGAGAAGAAGGATTAGAAGGACCAGTTTCATGGTTTTTTTTTAGGAAAGTGACATCTAGAAGAACCTGGACCATTTTTGAATGAAAACTTCTATCTTCCCAGAGTTTAGAATTCATAAAAATTGGGAAAATTATGATTGTTTTCTAGGTTTTGTGACTGAGATTTTGATCAGTGTTCGTGTTTTTTTGTGATATTTGAGTTTATAACAAAAAAAATCGGCATTTAGAAGTTAAAATTCTTATCGAAACTTTACCACATCGTTTTCGTCCTGTTAAGAGCTTCAAAATGAGCCTAAACACGACTAGGCTCCGTTCACTTCAAGCTCCGCCCCCTTTTAAGGGGTCCAGTGAAAATGAGCGGAGCCTAGACGTGCGGGGGGGTGCGTTTTTGAGCTTTCAAAATAGCAAATTCGAATTTCTCATGAAAAAACTCTTTGAAATGAGCCCAAACACGATTACGCTCCGCCCATTTCGAAAGCCCACCCAGACACGCGACGCACGACCGCGACGCGCCCAAAAACAGAAAGTGGGCGGAGCCTAGTCGTGTTTGGGCTCATTTTGAAGCTCACAGCAAGAAAAGTCAAATAAAATAGTTTTCAAACTTCAAAACTCAAAAAATAGGCCACAATGTGCAACAGTTAGGCCATCACAGAAAAGTTGACGAAAAAAACATTCCTCTCAGGAAATTTTTCTTTTTCGCGACCACTTTTTGCCGGCCAATTTTAGCGACCTAAAATTCCCACATCTCCTCATGTGTGGGGATAATTGTAAGGAGACAAAGGGGTGGGTGTGAAGAATGGGTTACTGTAGACAACACAAAATGACTCATGGGAAGGACATGACTTCTATCTACTTCTATCTTGTTTCTTCTTCCTGGGAGCATAGGGAACGCTGTGGAGTGTCCCTCCCATTAGGGGTAAATGCCCTCATCTACAGTAACTCATTGTTTCAAATCCATCCTTCCCACCAACTATGAGTCATTACGTGTCATCTACAGTAACCCCAATTAACACCTTTCCTTTCTTGCTATTCTATTCCACCCTCGTTCTCATATTTTCCCTCTATCATCAGAATATCATCAGAATCTATTATCAGAAGGTGTCCCTCAGAAAACAGCCGATTTGGGCTCTCATATATTTAATAAGAAACAAAATTGGATCAAAGTTGAAAAACTACTCCTTCGCTTGCATTATCACTTTATAGGAAAATTTCGGGAAATTTGATATTTTCGGTTTATGACATTTATCGTAAAATATTTTCTTACAAAACTATGATTTTCAGTTTGAGCATGTTCCGCGCTTCAAAATAAGCCCAAACACGACTAGGGTCCGCCCACTTTGATTTCTTCGACGCGTCGCGGTCGTGCGTCGCGTGCTTTCAGGAAATTTCAAAGTGGGCGCAGCCTAGTCGTGTTTGGGCTCATTTTGAAGCTCTTGGTGTGCCCATTCAGAATCTAAAACCGAATTTCAAGAAAATCCAAAAACAAAAAAGTTATGAAGCCGCAAAAAAATTCTGGAAATGTCAAAAAAATTCCAGGTAAATCATTTTATTCGGGGTAAATTGGGAAAAAATCGTTTTTCAGCTTAAAAAAGTACATTTTCAGCTGGAAAAATCACTTAAAAATGGTGCATTATACATTAGAAACGGGGGAGTGCAATTATAATACAGGGAAAATTGGGGAAAAATTTTAAAAATTTGAAAAAAAATTTTTGTCTGAAATTCCAGAATATTCTAGAAACAATTCTAATCCATGACAATCGTGTCGAAAATTCTCGAATACTGTTGCTCTTCCATCTCCTCATCGCTATCGTCTTCTGCACCATCATCATCGTTGGGACGTCTTCTTTTCCCTCCGAGTCCTTCGCGAGCTCCCAATCCAGCCATAGATGCTCCAGAGGGGGGTCCATCGTCACGTCTCCTGATGCCTCTGACGTCTTCTCGAGCTCCAGCTGCTCCAGAAGCTCTAGATGCTTCGCGAGCATTACATCTACACCTATGGCTGTCTTCAGAATCCGTCGTCACGTCTTCTGAATCCTTCTCCAGAATTATGAACATCCGGCTGAGCAATGACGTCTTCGTGGCGTCCGACATAGAAGAGTAGTATTCGGATTTCGAGATTTTTTGAATTTCTGCTTGCGTTTCGAGATTCTGAAAATTAGAATTTTCGATTTTCAGAATTTCAGAATTTCTGAATATCTGAATTCCTGGAATTTGTGGATTTTCCGAATTTCTGAATGTCGGAATTTTCAAATTCCTGAATTTCTGAATTTCGAAATTTTGCCAAATTTTCAGACAAATTCTCACTTGAATAACGTAGTTTTGAAGTCCGGCCAGTCCGTATCTCTCCGACATGATCAATTTCCACGCGGGACCCATCCATTTGACATCCATCAGCCATTGCTCAGCCTTAAACGCCACCAATGAGCAATCGAAGCGTTGTGACATCCTCAGAAGTGATTCGACATTGCGTGACGTCACCAACGAGTGGGCGGAGCTTAAAAATTTGGAGACTTGGGGAGGAAAAGTTTTTTTTTCCAAAATTTTCAAGATTGTCGGATTCTGATAAAAATTGATTTCACGACCTGAAATGACTTAAAAAAGAGGAATCTGTTAAAAAAATTCCAAAAAATTCAACATTTGAAAAAAAAATTTTAAAGAAATTTTTCAAAAAAATTTTTTCTTCAATTTTCGAATTTTTACAATTTTTTTGACAGTTTCCTCATTTTCAAGTTGTTTCATGTCGTGATATCAATTTTTATCAGAATCCGACAATTTTGAAAATTTTGAAAAAAAATTTTTAAAGAAATTTTTCAAAAAATTTTTTTCTTCAATTTTCGAATTTTTACAATTTTTTTGACAGTTTCCTCATATTCAAGCCGTTTCATGTCGTGATATCAATTTTTATCAGAATCCGACAATTTTGAAAATTTTGAAAAAAAAATTTTGTCAACATTTTCCAACCAAAACCATTTTTTCACTATTTCTTGAGCATTTTTGGATCATTTTAAGCCATTTTTATACATTTTTTCGAGCCTAAATAGGCCATTTTCAGCATGTTTTCAGTCATTTGGAGCTCACCTGAAATCCGGATAAATGTGATGCAGAAAATCGATAAATTCGGTGAATTTGATTTGAGAATCATCGATCGAAAATTCAGAATTCGGTGGATTTGACGAGGTGAAGAGAGTGTGGAAGTATGGAGAGTACAGAGACAGCAGCTGGAAAAAATTTTAAACAATTAAAAAATTTTTTTCGAAAATCTGATTTTTGAGCTTTTCAGACAGATTCAGACCATTTTCAGTTTCTTACCCGTCATTTTCTGATCATTTCGGGACATTTCTACCAATTTTTGGTGATGGCCGAGTTTTGGTGGCCTAGAAACCCCCAAATTCGATTTTTCAATGTTTATTTTATTTTGGATACAGAATGAGACTTTTCAGCCGTTCTAAAGTCAAAATCGAGCTGAAAATCATCAACTACAAGGCAAATTTGAACGCGGTCGAGTTTTTGGCTTTCGGTGACCTAGAAAACCAAAAATGTGATTTTTCGTCCTTTTAAGATTGTTCTAGATGAAAACAAACGCAAAATTCAAATTTCTTGCAAAAAATTAATCTAGGAACCATCAAAAAACGGCTCGTGGCCGAACTTTCCAAATGGTGGCCTAGAAATCTCAAAACTCGGCCGCGTTCATTTTTAGTCATTTTCGGCCGTTTTTCGTCATTTAAAATAGAACATTGGGATTTCGGACCTTGGGAAATTCGAATTTCGGCTTTATTTCAACTAAAATAGTCATTTTTAGGCTGTTTTAGGTTGGTGGCCTAGAAAATTCAAAACTCGGCCACGCTCATTTTCCGCCATTTTAAACCGTTTTCATTGTTTTAAAAAGGGATTAGGGGTTTTGAGCTATGGGAAACTCGAATTTTGGTTTTTTTCCTGTCAAAATATCAAATTTGGGATCGTGGCCTAGAAATCCAAAACTCGGCCACGTTCGTTTTTAGTTACTTTAGACCATTTTCATCGTTAAAAAAAAGGAATAGGTGTTCATGCTCGTGAAATTCAAAAATGCGACTTTTTATTTCAGTCAAAATGCTCAATTTCAGGATGGTGGCCTAGAAACCCAAAACTCGGCCATGTCGGTTTCCAGTTAGTTTTGGTCTTTTTTTGACGTTCAAAGATGGCTCTAGATGAAAACGAACACAAAGTTCGAACTTTTGGCAAAAAATTGGCCTAGAAATCACCAAAAAGCGAGCGTGGCCGAACTTTCCATTTGGTGGCCTAGAAAATTCAAAAACTCGGCCACCATGAAAATTCTTGTTTTTTTGGGGTTTCTGGGGTAGTTTTTGATGGGGAATTTGAATTTCATAGTCTCAACTGACAAAAATATGTGTTTGTATATGAAAAATCGATTTTTCGGATTTTTTTTTTTTAATTTCTGCAATTTTCAGCCATTTTTCGCTATTTTTCACAGTTTGAAATAGAAAATAGATGTTTTCGGCTATGGGGAATTCACATTTCAGCACTATTTTCAGCCCAATCTCACCTGTTTCTGCACGAAGACTTTGCGTCCTTCGACCACCAATACCGTATCGTAGAATCCATTTTGTGGCTCTTCAAAGTTCAAAATTGGCGCCAAAACCAGTCCGCTCACATTCAAAATGCGAATTTTGAATTCCACAAACAGGAAGTCCCCTCCAATCGAACCTTCTCGATTTTCTTCACAAAAATTATGTTCCGAGTCGAAATCCACATGGCGAAATTGCTCATTTCCATGGGTTACTGTAGTGGGCGTGTCCTGTTGGAAGCATACATCGGCTGAGACCTTCCAGAGGCGACTCAGATTCTCAGGCATGCAATATACCCGGGTACTGTAGCCATTTTCAGTGGTACGGAGCTCAAAAATCATCGAAATTCCTCGGAAATCCGCTTTCCACTGCTTCTTTTCGCCGAGATTTTTGAGCGATTCGCCATGGACACTGCGGAATTCGAAATCCGAATTTTCTTCCTTATATGATGGTCCAAACAAGCAGGTCGTCGGCGAATTTTGGAGATTTCGAGAAGTTTCTCTCATCTGAAAATTCGAAAAAATGAGAAAATTCGACGAAAAATGACTAAAAATGGCTAAAAATGCCTGAAAAATTACTGAAAAAGGCGCAAAATAGCTAAAAACTAAAAAAGACCCCACTCGCGCGGGTAGATCAAAAATATTTTATCAAAAAAAATTTTTTTTTTTTGATCTATGAAAAAAATTTTTAATCGATTATTTCAATGATAAATACAGATTTTTGAAAGTTGAAAACAAAAAAATCAAGTTCCCCATCAAAAACTACCCCAGAGACCATAAAAAAACCAAACATTTCCAGGTGGCCGAGTTTTTGAAATTTCTAGGCTACCATTTGGAAAACTAGGCCATGTTTGTTTTTTGTGGTTTCTAGGTCAATTTTTGGTGTAGAATTCGAATTTATGGTTTATTCTCTTTTCAAATGATGGAAAAATCACTAAACCGCTAAAAAAAGATTAGGCCCCGCCCACTTTAAATGTTAGAAGTGGAAAAAAAACAATATTTCAAGCGGAAAATAGAATTTGTCATAGTTTTTCATAATGAAGATCAAATTTCCCATCAAAAACTACACCAGAAATCACGAAAAAAAACAAAAATTTCATGGTGGCCGAGTTTTTGGATTTTNTAGGCCACCATTTGGAAAAGTAGGCCATGAGCCGTTTTTGTGGTTTCTAGGCTAATTTGTAACGTAGAATTCAATTTTATAGTTCATTTTCATTTTAGACCGCCGGAACGTCACTAAACCTCTAAAACATGATCAGGCTCCGTCCACTTCAAATGTTAGAAGGTGAAAACTACATTTCAGCGGAAAATGGAACTTCTAGAAGTTTTTTGTTCTCAAAATCGAATTCTCTACCTCGAATTTACTACCCCAAAAACCAAGAAAAAACCAAAAATTCCATTGTGGCCGAGTTTTTGGATTTTCTAGGCCACCATTTGGAAAACTAGGCCACGAGCCGTTTTCGATGGTTTCTAGGCCAGTTTTCAGCGGAAAATCAATCAGGTTGATATGTATGTGGAAACGTCAACATGAAAATTTGCAATTCCCATTCAGATTGTGTAATCAAGGCTCTGAAGTTATCATTTTATAATTAAGCTCTAGTTTTTCTGATGGCCCATTATTTCTCCCTTTTTCTGAGAATGGCTTGTCTACGTCTCCAAAATATTGAAATATTGAAAACAAAAAAAATCATAAAATGTGTATGCGATGGTGATCATAAAATATGATCATAAACAATACCTTTTTTCGTTTTCCCAGCAAATTCTGTACAACTCTCCTGATAGCCAGGGTTGCAATCTGTCGGGTTGGCCAACGGGTCGGCCCGGCCCGGCCGGTAAAGCCCGGCCCGCCGGCCGGGCCGGCCCGAGGGAAAAAAAACCAGGGCCCGGCCCGGCCCGGCCGGCCGGCAATTAATTAATATTTGAACGCGCGCCATTTTTATTTGCAACGATGCTCCGATATGACAAGGCGCGCATTGTTTAGCAGCCCGTGTCGATTTACGGGGGTTTGTTTTGTTTTTTTTCGACGATTTTTTGCGTTTATCAACCGATTTTTCTCCTTTTTTGTCGCGAATTTCCTGATAATCCCTATTTTTCATAAAATAATTATTTTCAGAGCAAACGACAACGGTAAAACAAGAACAAGATTACTGTACAAGCGTGTGGAGATGGTCGTTCTGGGTTCGCAAATAGCCACGAAATTTCCACACTGGCTCGCTGATTCTCTCACTAATTGTAGTGATTTTTCTAGTTAATTTTATGTTATTTTTCTATCTTTTTTGTTGGATTGGTTGATATGAGCTTTAATTTTCTCCCCCGGTTTCCATTTCTTTGTTTCCCCTTGTTCATTTATACGGTTTTTACATTGTTATGCTACTTGTTAAGAAATAAATTCAAATAATTCTTCAATAATTTCTGTTTTTTCTTAAATTCGAACGGGCCTAACCGGCCGAACCGGCCGGGCCGGGCTGGCCGGGGCTTCCGGCCGGGCCGGGCCGGAGAAAAAATAATCTCGGCCCGGCCCGGCCGGTTGCAACCCTGCTCAAAGCTCACACTATCTCTTTACATTTCCCTACCACTCTCTCACTCTCTCGCTTTACCCATCCCAAACCATTCCTTTTCATTATTCTATTCTACTCTCCCTCACAAATGGCTGGTTCCTGATTTTCCACCGGCCTAAAATTTATCGATTTTTTTTCGATATTCCCCTCTGGACATTTAGAAGTGTATTCCCTATTTTTCTGAATATTTTTTGCTGATTTTTCAAGTTTAAAAAGGTAAGATAATGTTAAAGCTTTCAAATAACCCTTGAAACACAGAAATTCGGATTCCCCATCAAAATCTACCCCAAAAACCATCAAAAAACGAAAATTTTCCTGGTGGCCGAGTTCTTGAATTTTCTAGGCCACCATATGGAAAGTTAGGCCATCGCCTATTTTCTATGGTTTCTAGGCAAAATTTTAGTGTAAAGTTCAAATATAAAATTCATTTTGTGTTAAAACACGACTAGGCTCCGCCCACTTTGAAATTTTACCTGGAGCACGCGACCGCGACGCGCCTGAAAAATAAAAGTGGGCGGAGCCTGGTCGTGTGTGGGCTCATTTTGAAGCCCAGAATCTATTTAATGCGAAAATCCTAAGTGAAAATTTGCCAGAATGAGTTTAAAACATTCAAGCTACTCTAAAACTCTCTTCCAGAAAAGAAATCGTCGGTCGTTTGTCTCGAATCCCACCAATTACTAAGGATCAACTACATTGTGGACATCAATTGGAATTCGGAGAGGTTGCGACTTGCCAGAAAAGAAATGAAGACTCGAATACGGTAGTTCAACCAAATACGGTAACTCGCAGTTCTAAAAATTTGAGAAAAGTGGTTTTTCAGAGACTCGCTGATGGACACACTTACGTGCTCCCGCCACCACCAAAAGCAGGTGATCGTGTTGTGCCATCCGGAAAAATGGTAGAATGCATCTGCACAATAGGCCTCTTCGCTCTTCTATTCATGTTTTTGAATAAACGTTTTTGCTTGAAAACCGTCGTGTTATTCTCAATTTTTCAGATTTTTTAATTACAGAATCTTTGGCATTTTACAAATATTGAAATTTTTACTTTGAGTTCATTTTTTTGAAGTTTAAACATTTTCGATGGATTTGGCTAATGGAGAGCCATTTTGACTGAAATAAAGTCCCATTTTTGAATTTCACGAGCATGAACACCTATTCCTTTTTTTTAACGATGAAAATGGCCTAAAGTAACTAAAAACGAACGTGGCCGAGTTTTGGATTTCTAGGCCACGATCCCAAATTTGATATTTTGACAGGAAAAAAACCAAAATTCGAGTTTCCCATAGCTCAAAACCCCTAATCCCTTTTTAAAACAATGAAAACGGCCTAAAATGGCGGAAAATGAGCGTGGCCGAGTTTTGAATTTTCTAGGCCACCAACCTAAAACTGCCTAAACATGACTATTTTAGTTGAAATGAAGCCGAAATTCGAATTTCCCAATGTTCTATTTTAAATGACGAAAAACGGCCGAAAATGACTAAAACTGAACGCGGCCGAGTTTTGGGATTTCTAGGCCACCAATATTAGATAAATTCATTTATTTTTACAGATTCTCAAAGGAATTCGTTTTGCAAGCGCCACGAGAGTTTAGGGACCTATTCGCTTGTGTTAAACTCGAATTTCTGGACATTTCTCAAGAGTAAGTACCGTACTTATAGAAAACAGAAAATTTGGTGGTGGCCGAGTTTTTGAATTTTCTAGGCCACCAATTGGAAAATTAGGCCATGAGCGTATTTTGATGGTTTCTAGGGTAGTTTTTCATGAGACAATCTATTTTTTGGTTCATTTTCATCTCAAACCATCGGAAAATTTTGAAACCACTAAAACACGAATAGACTCCGCCCACTTTTAATTCCACTCATTTCACAGGTCTCTCGGAGTTCATCGCCATGCTTTTCACAACAATGGAGGATTTTTTTTAATTTTTCAAAGTTTTTCAAATCTTCCTGATGGCCGTTTCAATTTTTTATTATTGTATCTGTTACTCACTGCCTTAAATAAATTTTTTGCCTTTAAAACTGTCTTGAAAACTTCTAATTTTCAGATTTCCCAATTTCAGAATTTTCGAATTTTCATAAAACTCGAATTTTTCATTTTTCAGTTCTTGTTTCTGAACTTTGAGCATTTTTGTTAGATTTATCTCGTCAAGAGCTTCAAAATAAGCCCAAACACGAATAGAATCGCTCAACTTTGATTTTTCAAGTGCGTCGCGGTCGTGCGTCGCGTGTCAACGTGAAATCTCAAAGTGTGCGGAGCCCAGTCGTGTTTGGGCTCATTATAAAACGCAAAACATGCTGGACTCAGATTTTGTCAAAAATTAAGCTTCAGAATGAGCACAAACACGACTAGGCTCCGCCCAATTTCAATTTTCCGTGGAGGCACGGTACGCGACGCGCCCAATAGGGACGCAGCCATGTTTGAACTCATTTTGAAGCTCTTGACATGCGAAGTCAGAATCTACAAGAAAATTTCAAAAAAGCCTAAAAATAAGAAAGTTATGACACCAAGTTGAGCGATTGTTTCTCTTACGTGTTGGCTGGTACACACAGGGGGGGGGGGGTCAAAATGACCGTCTCTGCGTCTCTCTCTCTTTGGAACACTCTCTCCTCCTTGTCTACTGCGCAGGTAGACAAGAGGGCGGAGTCTCACTGTCGACCCCTCTTTTCCTATTCCTCCTCATTCCATTACTCTACTCCCCCTACCAAATGGCTGGTTATTGATTTTCCACCGGCCTAAAACCCCCAAAAAACGCTTCAAAATGGTCCGGTAACTGAATCTGGACCTTTTGAAGTGTGTATTCTTTCTATTTTTCTGAAAATTCTATCTGTTTTTTTGCGGATTATTCAAGTTTAAAAAGGTGAGCTAGTTTTAAAAAATCTGAACATTCGGAAAATCAGATTTTTGCAGTCGTTTCTGACTTTTGAAACACAAAAATTTGAAATCCTCATCAAAATCTACCGTAGAAACCTTGAAAAACAAAAATTCGCCTTGTGGCCGAGTTTTCGAATATTCTAGGCCACCAATTGGAAAGTTAGGCCATGAGCTGTTTCTGATGGTTTCTAGGCTATTTTTTTGCAAGAGGTTTGAATTTTGCGTTCATTTTTATCTAGAACCATTTTTAAACTACAAAAATCTACCTAAAATGACTAAAAATGAATGTGGCCAAGTTTTGGGTTTCTAGGCCACCGATTGGAAAGTTAGGCCATGAGCCGTTTTTGATGGTTTCTAGGCTAGTTTTTCATGGAGAGCTTGAATTTTTGGTTTGTTTTGTGGTTGCATCAACTAGAAATACTGAAACATTAGCATTCATAATCTTCGTTTCGTTTCATGTACCAAAAAGCAGAGGATGGTCGATTTGAAGTTATGAAGCGCCTCGTTCACAGAACATCCAAACCGGATCTCATCTATTTTGCGATTCACACCGTTTTTCCAAAACTCTGCCTCAAATATGCTTCTTCGGATGGTTTGGAGAAGTTGTGCCGATCCAGAAGTTCTTCAACACTTCATTGTGGAGCACATGGATTTGAAAGTCGAGGATAAGGATGAAAGATGCTCAGAGGATTGCTTCAGAAAAGAAGGTTCTGGATCCGAGGTGTTGCTGTATGTCGCCAAAGCGTTTCTGAACGATCTGCTGCTCCGATCAGAAACATTGATCACTGGATTCTGCGAACGAGAGTTAATTGAAAAGCTCATGGAATACTCGACACAACCAGACGGCCGATTGTACACTGAAGAACAACAAGAAAGACCAAGCGTAAGTGGTTTGTGGGGTTCAAAGATGAAATAGGCCAATTCGAGATATTGGGCTTCATAATTTTCAATTTTTTTCATATTAAAATGTATCAAAATACCAAATTTCAGGGAATTCAAAAATCGGCTAACCAGATTCCAATGAGCCGACTGTTCCACATTGCTCATGCAAGAAGTACTGCAAAAGACGATAGAGCAATCGGACGTGATCAATGTGAAGAGAACAAATGTCCCTTTTTTTTTTGAATAAAATTGTTCTGCTTAAAAACCGTCTTGTTATTCTCAACTTTTCAGATTTTTCAATTTTAGAATCTTTGGAATTTCAAAAAACTTGAAGTTTCTCACTTCATAAGTTCATGGCTCCCAATTTAGAGCATGTCTGCTAGATGTGGATTGTCAAGAGTTTTAAAATGAGTCCAAACACGACTAGGTTTTTCCTACTTTGAGTTTTCGGCGCGTCGCGGACATGCGTCTTGTGCCATACGACGCCACCGCACATGGGACGCGGCTCATTGACTTGTCCAGTCGGCCTAACCCCCTCAAAACGCTTCAAAATGGTGCGGTAACTGAATCTGGACCTTTTGAAGTGTGATCTCTATTTTTCTGAATATTTCTAGTATTCCTAGCTTCAAGTTTAAGAAGGTGAGCTTATAATCAAAATCCGACTTTCTGAGTCATAAATCATCTTTGAAACACAAAAATTCAAATTCCCCAACAAAAACTACCCCAGAAACCCAGAGAAAACTGAAAAATCCGAGGGGGCCGAGTTTTTGAATTTTCTAGGCCACCATTTGGAAAGTTAGGCCATGAGCCTTTTCAAGTGGTTTCTAGGATAATTTTTCGCGGGAAATTCAATTTTTTAGTAATTTTGGTGTATCGTGTCATTTTGGCAATGAACTTGAATAGTGGCTTAAATTTGCCAACGTTGGCCAAAATGTGCCCAAATTGCCCAATACTCCCAATTTGCATAGAAATATGTAAAAAGTTTTGCAGGAAACCATGGCGAATGTTCCCTACATTCTTCATACAAAGCGGATCCAGCTAAAATTGTCAGAGTGAAAAAGTAAGTTCCTTCGAATCAAAAAATTGAAAAAAAAACTTATTTAATTCTAGATGTGACAATGAGGATTGTGATTGCAGTACAAATTCTTGTGACAATTATAGTATGTCCAAAGTCGTGTGCTCTGAAAAAGGCTGGATGTAAAAACCAAGTCTTCGAAGAATACCGACAACTACGAGGCAAACGCTTTTTTGCCAAATCCTCTGAAGACAAAGGAACTGGACAAAATGAGTTCATCATTCCTTACAACGGAGAAATCATCATTTCTATTCCTGAGCTTCAAATTCGAATACAAGGAAAATGGTGAAACCCATACGTACCCGTTCAAAACTGGTCGTAGGTTTTACATCGATCCTACAAAATGTGGAAACTCCGTTCGATTTGCCAATCATAGTTGTGAGCCAAACATGATTGCGAAGAAATGGATGGTCAACAATCGAAAGGAAGGACCAAAAACAGGCGTCGAGAGAGAGGGGGGGATGACACCACAGACACGCGGAAGATACAGTACCTACCGAGCAATAGGTATCGAAGAGCTATCGTTGCGCAATTAAAGATTCCGATGGACTACGTCTTCTTGCTGCTGTAGCCTTCATTTACACGGGTATCGACAGGTGTCCTATCAGAGCATCAGTGTTGCTATGAAAAACCTTCATACGAATCCAAGTCCGTTTTTTCCACCTTCTCGCTGCATTGTTTGAAGTATGGAAGATCAGCTGGGAAATGAGAACAAAAAAATTAAAAATGACCGAACAATTTTGACTTTTATAGGAATCCAGACAGTGATGCCATGTAAACGCGGTCCCAGACAATTGACGTTGAAGTCTGGGAAGGTAGACCACTAGAAATATCAATACACAAATACGATGGAAGCTACAGAAAACTCCACCTCGCTAGTGCATTTGATCTATTTTTCCGCAAAGAAAACATAAATCATAGGAATGGACTTTGAAACTTTTATTTCTGATTAAAAATAGATTAGATTCTGTTAGTTTCTTGTTCGAGTTGTTTCAGCAAAAAAGATGAAATGAACTCCTTGATTCTGTCCTTCGAGATGAACCACTGCAAAAAGAAACTTGTACGGAAAAAACAGTTTTTTCTTTGAGTTCAACTATAATGTTTTGACGCCCATAATTTGGCTTCTAGACGTGAATTACAAAGTCTGAATTGTTTTAAAAAGCTGTAGTGTTTTCATATATCAACCCATTTCTTTATTTCTG
>NC_013487.2:15130505-15174484 GCF_000004555.2 Caenorhabditis briggsae | reverse complement strand
TTCAAGCAAAAACGTTTATTCAAAAACATGAATAGAAGAGCGAAGAGGCCTATTGTGCAGATGCATTTTACCATTTTTCCGGATGGCACAACACGATCACCTGCTTTTGGTGGTGGCGGGAGCACGTAAGTGTGTCCATCAGCGAGTCTCTGAAAAACCACTTTTCTCAAATTTTTAGAACTGCGAGTTACCGTATTTGGTTGAACTACCGTATTCGAGTCTTCATTTCTTTTCTGGCAAGTCGCAACCTCTCCGAATTCCAATTGATGTCCACAATGTAGTTGATCCTTAGTAATTGGTGGGATTCGAGACAACCGTCCGACGATTTCTTTTTTGGAAGAGACTCTTACANTACGCGCCAAAAGGGCGGAGCCTAGTCGCGTTTAGGCTCATTTTGTAGCGCTCAACAAGTTGAATTTAATAAAAATGTAGAAACTTAGTGATTTGAACATTAGTTTGAGGTAAATTTGATTTTTAATTTTAAAAAGTTGTATTTTCGAACTTCCAAGTTTAACGTTGTGTCGTTCAAAAGTGGGTTTTAGAATCTTGCCAAGGTAGATATCATTTTGTAGATCTTCTCAAGATCTACATTTTAGTTTTTGATGCAATTTAAAGTTCCAATTTTGAGCCGAGTTACAGTACCTATCAATCAGAAACACCAGGTCATTTTGGCTATTTTCAGAGGTCTAGAACTCGGCTATCAAGTGTCCAATTTTTTCGAAAATTCGGGAAAGTGTAAAACAGATCTAGATTTGTAAAACAAATCTAAACAGGCGTCTACCTACTGTCTGCCACTCTCTCCTTCTCCAATACTCTATCACCTAACTTTTTGCGGAAGATTCAATGGGGTCTCCTCTTATGGTTTCTTCACCTTGTCCTATCAAATTCTCCTGATGCCTGTCTCAGATACGACAAGGTAAAGAGGATTGGACGACGTGAAGAGACTCCTAGTTGGGAAATTCGAAAAGTGGGCGGGGCTTGTCAATGACCCACCTGGTTTTCTGCTATATAAGGAGTCCTATTCCAGAGATCTTAATTATTCCATTCTACTCCCTCTATCCCCTCTCCTCACGCTTCAAAATGGTCCGGTAACTGAATCTGGACCTTTTGAAGTGTACTTTTTATTTTTCTGAGTATTCCGCTTCCCTATTTTTGCTGATCTTTCAAGTTCGAAAAAAGGTGAGTACACATTTCAAGCCTAAATCAGACATTTTTTTCTTTGAATACATTTTTTTTGCTTGAAAACAGTCTTATTATTCTCAACGTTTCAGATTTCCCATTTTCAAAACTACCAAACTCTCAGAATTTTTGGAATTATATAAAGTTTGGAAATATTCGAATCACTAGCATTCTGAACATCTTCGTTAGATGCATCTTGTTGAGAGCTTCAAAATGAGCCTAAACACGACTAGGCTCTGCTCACTTTGAAATTTCAGAAAAGAATTTACAGTTTTTGGGGAAAAAACAATTTTAAAATGTATTTCATTTCAATTTTTCAGAATCAAAATCGAACCGGTGGATAACGAAATAAGTATTGTCGAAACTCGAACTTTCCCAAGAGTCGCCAAGTTGGCTCGTGGGGTGGCCAACCTGGCCGACGTCCACAAGCTGAAAGACTTCCAGAAACAAGCAATGCGAATTGCCACACTCCCCAAAAGTTTTCACACGGTAACATTTTGCTTAAATATTTTTGGAAAAAAGCAATAAAATAAATTTTTTAGAAACTGGAAATGATCGAATTAGACATCTTCGTGGGCGGAACAATCAATTGGGCACAGCGCGTGAAATCCGAATGCAGAGAGAACTCAGTTCCTTTGAGACAATTTTACATAGACTACAAGTACCATATGCTCCGTGAAGTTGGATACGAATTTTTGGAAGGAGAGGAAGGAGTTATGAATGAAATCAACGCTAAAATAAGCGAGTTGGAAGAGATGAGCGAGTTGGAAGAAGGCGATAAGGTAAGTTGGGCCAGAAATAAAGAAATGGGTTGATATATGAAAACACTACAGCTTTTTAAAACAATTCAGACTTTGTAATTCACGTCTAGAAGCCAAATTATGGGCGTCAAAACATTATAGTTGAACTCAAAGAAAAAACTGTTTTTTCCGTACAAGTTTCTTTTTGCAGTGGTTCATCTCGAAGGACAGAATCAAGGAGTTCATTTCATCTTTTTTGCTGAAACAACTCGAACAAGAAACTAACAGAATCTAATCTATTTTTAATCAGAAATAAAAGTTTCAAAGTCCATTCCTATGATTTATGTTTTCTTTGCGGAAAAATAGATCAAATGCACTAGCGAGGTGGAGTTTTCTGTAGCTTCCATCGTATTTGTGTATTGATATTTCTAGTGGTCTACCTTCCCAGACTTCAACGTCAATTGTCTGGGACCGCGTTTACATGGCATCACTGTCTGGATTCCTATAAAAGTCAAAATTGTTCGGTCATTTTTAATTTTTTTGTTCTCATTTCCCAGCTGATCTTCCATACTTCAAACAATGCAGCGAGAAGGTGGAAAAAACGGACTTGGATTCGTATGAAGGTTTTTCATAGCAACACTGATGCTCTGATAGGACACCTGTCGATACCCGTGTAAATGAAGGCTACAGCAGCAAGAAGACGTAGTCCATCGGAATCTTTAATTGCGCAACGATAGCTCTTCGATACCTATTGCTCGGTAGGTACTGTATCTTCCGCGTGTCTGTGGTGTCATCCCCCCCTCTCTCTCGACGCCTGTTTTTGGTCCTTCCTTTCGATTGTTGACCATCCATTTCTTCGCAATCATGTTTGGCTCACAACTATGATTGGCAAATCGAACGGAGTTTCCACATTTTGTAGGATCGATGTAAAACCTACGACCAGTTTTGAACGGGTACGTATGGGTTTCACCATTTTCCTTGTATTCGAATTTGAAGCTCAGGAATAGAAATGATGATTTCTCCGTTGTAAGGAATGATGAACTCATTTTGTCCAGTTCCTTTGTCTTCAGAGGATTTGGCAAAAAAGCGTTTGCCTCGTAGTTGTCGGTATTCTTCGAAGACTTGGTTTTTACATCCAGCCTTTTTCAGAGCACACGACTTTGGACATACTATAATTGTCACAAGAATTTGTACTGCAATCACAATCCTCATTGTCACATCTAGAATTAAATAAGTTTTTTTTTCAATTTTTTGATTCGAAGGAACTTACTTTTTCACTCTGACAATTTTAGCTGGATCCGCTTTGTATGAAGAATGTAGGGAACATTCGCCATGGTTTCCTGCAAAACTTTTTACATATTTCTATGCAAATTGGGAGTATTGGGCAATTTGGGCACATTTTGGCCAACGTTGGCAAATTTAAGCCACTATTCAAGTTCATTGCCAAAATGACACGATACACCAAAATTACTAAAAAATTTGAATTTCCCGCGAAAAATTATCCTAGAAACCACTTGAAAAGGCTCATGGCCTAACTTTCCAAATGGTGGCCTAGAAAATTCAAAAACTCGGCCACCTTGGATTTTTCAGTTTTCTCTGGGTTTCTGGGGTAGTTTTTGTTGGGGAATTTGAATTTTTGTGTTTCAAAGATGATTTATGACTCAGAAAGTCGGATTTTGATTATAAGCTCACCTTCTTAAACTTGAAGCTAGGAATACTAGAAATATTCAGAAAAATAGAGATCACACTTCAAAAGGTCCAGATTCAGTTACCGGACCATTTTGAAGCGTTTTGAGGGGGTTAGGCCGATGGAAAATCAATAACCGGTCATTTGGGAGGGGGAGTACTATAGAATAATGAAGATCTGCGGAATAGGACTCCTTATATAGGGGACAACCAGGGGGACCCCTTGACAAGCTCCGCCCCCTTTTCGCACTTTTCTAGGAGGCAAGGAGTCTCTTCACGTCGTCCGATACTCTTTACCTTATAGTATCTGGGATAAACAGTGGGAGATTAGAAAGTCTACCGTAGGACAGGGTGAAGATGGAATCTTAACAGATACACACTTGGAGGTTAATTGGGTCATAAAATGAGTGGGTCGAGGAGATTACTGTAGAAAAATTTCCGACAAAAAATGAGCGATTTGACTGGTTTTGGGCTTTTCAGATATTAAAGGATTACTGTAGAAAAAGGAATTGGTTGCCCTATTATTGTTCGTATAGGATGACGTCACTCGTATCTGGCGGGTCATTGGTGTCTCTTTTTTCTATCATACTCCCCAGATGGCTCGTTTCTCCTGAGGTCGGGGGGGGGGGGGACAACCAGGGGGACACCTTGACAAGCTCCGCCCCCTTTTCGCACTTTTCTAGGAGGCAAGGAGTCTTTTCACGTCGTCCGATACTCTTTACCTTATAGTATCTGGGACAGACAGTAGGAGATTAGAAAGTTTACAGCAAGAGAGTGAGAGGGAAACCTCTTCACACCTCATACTCTTTCATTGACCCCCTGTTGTTGCTAGCTGTATGTTCCTCCGAAATAGTACACAAAAATGAGAGAGTGTTAAAGGTCATTTGGTGGACCCCATACCCCATGAATTGT
The DNA here is from genome assembly GCF_000004555.2 of Caenorhabditis briggsae. NCBI lineage: Eukaryota > Metazoa > Nematoda > Chromadorea > Rhabditida > Rhabditidae > Caenorhabditis > Caenorhabditis briggsae. The sequence continues at coordinate 15,169,967 of NC_013487.2, read as the reverse complement.
CTGCTAGATACGACAAGGTTAAGAGGGGGGGGGGGGGTGGGACGTTCTCTGTCCTAGCAACTTTTTTTTACAGTACTCTTTCAGAATCTACAAACCCGTGTTTGGGATCATTGTGACGCTTACAACGAGACAAATACAAATTTACATTTCAAAAAAGAATTTATATCCAAAACTTTATATAAAAATACAGTATTCGATTAGGAAGAGGAGGTAACTGAATGATCCCCAACTCGATATTGTACATCATGTCTGGGCTGTACTCGGGATTCAATACACTTCTTTTGATTGGAACAGCACCATTGCGGGAAGCCTGGAAGATCACGATATTTGAAACGAGTCTTTGAAAAAAAATTTAAAAACTTACCATGATTTCCATGGCTCGTTCCTGATAGACATCCACACCATTTTCCTCTTGATGCCACGGCGGCTGAACGCTCTGGTCCCAAACAATCAATGATGGTACCCTTTAACATAGACACGGATCTGAAAAATTATATTGATTTTGAAGAATTCTGACCACAAAATTCGAATTTATCAACAAAAACTACTCTAAAAGACAGAAAATACTATTTTGTTCTGAATTTTGCTCAAAATTCCAAATGAAGCTTACAACGATCCAAATACAAATAGAACGCTACCCGCACCGTCCACTTTGAGCCTACACATCTCACTTCCTTCAAAAGATATTGAAAAGTTGTCAACTGATAAAATGTTTATCATGATATCAGCAACATTTTATCAGTTGACCACTTTTTGATATCTTTCACAGAAAATGAGATACATGGGGCTCAAATTTGACTATTCAAGTGGCGTTCTATTAGACTGCTTACCGTACTTTTTTTGTACAAATAAATTTTTCCAATAAAGTTGTCAACTACAAAATTGAAGCTCTATTTTTGTTTAGTATTCTCTGAAATTTTCAGGCTAATTTAAGCATTTTGTACCACGTTTTCAGGAACTTCGAATTTTCATATTTTTTAGAAAACAAACATTTTTAATGTCTAGAAATTTAAACAAAAAACTCAGGGTTCCAGTCAAATTTAGCACATAACAAATACAAAATTCAAATTTCCCGCAAAAAACTAGCTTAGAAACCACAAAAAACGGCTCATGGCCTAATTTTGCAAATGGTGGCCTAGAAAATTCCAAAACTCGGCCACCAGGGGAATTTCTGTTTTTTTATGGTTTTTGGGGTAGTTTTTGATGGGGAATTCAAATTTCTACGTTTCAGAAATCACAAGTGACTGGAAAAGTATGATTTTTGGGATTTTTAGAATATACGACAAGATGAAAATGACGTCATTCTGTATGAGCAATAAAAGAGCAATTAAAGGTGGTGTGTGGTGAAACATTTTATTGCTTTATTTTGTGCAGAAATTCATGTAAATCCTCATAAAAATAAAGAAAAAATTCAAAAAAAAAATTCCTTCATTGAGAAAAACGGCATCGAAAAGTCAAAGTGGGAACCGGTGGCCTAGCGGCCAGGTGTGAGTTTTCTAGGCCAACTGCCGGTAAAAGCGCGCGAAATTCGAATTTTTATCGATTTTTGTCAGGTTTTTTCATACACCTGGGAGGAAATTAACAAAAACATTTTGAATTCTTTTGAAAACATCAGAGAAAACACTAAAAATCGATAAAAATTCGAATTTCGCGCGCTTTTACCGGCAATTGGCCTAGAAAATTCACACCTCTCCGCTAGGCCACCGGATCCCACTTTGACTTTTCGATGCCGTTTTTCTCAATGAAGGCTTTTTTTTTTGAATTTTCTCTTTGTTTTTATGGGGATCTACATGGAATTCTGCACAAAATAAAGCAAAAAAAATGTTTCACCACACACCACCTTTAAGATCTTTTTCTACAGTAATCTTTCACAAAACTCAAAAATCATTGTTCATTTTTGTCCGAAATTTTTTTACAGTAATCCCCTCGACCAACTAGATTTATGACCCAATTAGTTTCCTGGTGTACTGTCCCATCTTCACCTTGCCCTAAAAGTCTACTGCCCAATTTCCTATTGTCTGTCTCAGATACGACAGGGTGAAGAGGATCGGACGATGTGAAGAGGGACCAGGGGGCGGAGCTTACCAAGGTGCCTCACCTGGTAGCCCCTATATAAGGAGGCCTATTCCAGAGATCTTCATCATTCCATTCTACTCTCTTGCCCCCTCCTAACGTTTCAAAATGGTCCGGTAACTGAATCTAGACCTTTTGAAGTGAATTTCCTATATTTTTCTGAATATTCTTCTACTTTGATTTGTCTACGATCAAAGATCCTTCAAATGCCCACATCCCGATGTTCAAAGCTTCTCGTAGGTTCTACATCGATCCGACAAAATGTGGAAATTCTGCGAGCAGTTTCAGTCCATTCCGATACTTTCATCGACGTCGGCTCAGGAATCGGTCAGCTGGTTACGTTTGCTGCAGCATATTCAAAGTGCGCACATGTGAGCGGAATTGAACAAGAGCAAGTTCCAGCTGATTTTGCCACCGAAAATGGCATTCAGTTCAAAAGGTATCATTTTATCCAAATTTTGAAAAAACATTTTTTTTTTGAAGCATTATTTAAACATCATCCCCTTCGTTTTTGTTCTCAAACTAACTAACTTTTAATTTGCAGGCTAATGGAACATTTTGGACGAAATCATCCTCCATCAAGATGAAGCTCAAAAGAGCTAGAGCAGTGAGAGAAGCCAAGAATACGGAAAGCTACACGTTCGATTCAAGAAAAGACGCTAACTTCACCGAAATGATGTCATCTGTCCGAGCCATTCAAAACTTTATCCACGGAGAAATCAATACCGCCCAAACTCAAATCAAAAGTCAACTGGAAGTCAATGTTTGTGGACCAAAGGAAATGAGCAACAAGGAGATGCAGAAGAGAAGATTGTGCCGAATTCCTATCCATATTTACGATCAAGATGTCAAAGATGGAAAAACATATGATCGCATTCGAATTGCTTACGAGGACATCTGGCGCGAGTTTATGGGATACGATGCACCAAGGACTGTTGGGGAGACAAATGTGGAGAAAGTGAGAAATGAGGAAGAATATATGGAAGTTGATGAAGAAGAAGAAACACCTGAAATCGCTCCACCACCTCGTCAAATGGAAGTGTCACTTGGAAACACGGGAGATGCTGACATCGATGAAATGATTGCGGAAATTTATGGACCTCAAATAATTACCGAAATGAACGATGACAATGATGGTGGATATACAAGAGATTTGATAACATATTACACAAGAGCAAGAGCCTGTGACACGGACTGTCCTAAGATGGACATTGAGTGAGTTATTGTATTTTATTAAAACCGATTTTCAATTAAAAATAATTTCAGAGAAGCAGCTGCCGTTTGTGAACGTATTCGAGATCATCAACGTCTTGTTTTAGTAGAAACGATACAACCTTTTTAGCAGTAAAACAACTTTTTTAAGCAACGAATAAACCTTTTTAAGTATCAAAAAAACTTTTCTAAGACCTTCTCTAACTTTTTCAAGCAACGAATAAACATTTTTAAGCGACAGTAAAATTATTATTAGCACTTTCAAACTTTTTCGAGCAATGGATAAACTTTGTTTATGGCTCAGAAAGGTTTTCCGAACTATCTGAGAATGGGCTAGGCCACCATTTGGAAAGTTAGGCCATAGAACAGGAAAACAAACAATCAGCAATCAAAACACTTCAAAAAGAGCCGAAAATCACTAAAAGCGGGCTTCAAGTTTCGGACACGTCGCGGTCGTGCGTCGCGTGTTTTAGTCAAAAATCAAAATTGACGGATTTAAGTTGTGTTTGGGCTCATTTTGAAGCGCACAATGCGCGTGTTTCTAGTTTTACTGTATAAACTAAATTTTCCAGTTTTAAAGCTTCAAAATGAGCCCAAACACGCCATGATTTGGCGATTTTCAAAATTCAGACGCTTCGCGTCGCGTGTTTTAGTCAAAAATTAAAATTGACGGATTTAAGTTGTGTTTGCGCTCATTTTGAAGCTCACAATGCGCGTGTTTCTAATTTTGTTGTACACATCTAAACTTCGCAGGTTTAGTGCTTCAAAATGAGCTTAAACACGACTAGATTCGATAACTTTTCAATTTTCGGACGCGTCGCGGTCGTGCGTCGCGTGTTTTGGCTGAAAATCGAAATTGACGGAACTATGTCGTGTTTGAGCTCATTTTGAAGCTTATAACCTCATAATTCTAGAAATATGAGATTCATGCGCCTTTAAAAGTGTCACAGTGTACTTTTGGAGCCAAAATTGAAAATTCTAAATCTATATTTCACGACAAGCATTTGTCTGACAGCGTCTTAAAGCACAAAAATTCGAATTCCCTATCAAAAACTACCCCAAAAACCAAGAAAAAACGAAAAATTCCATGGTGGCCGAGTTTTTAGGATTTTCTAGGCCACCATTTGGAAAGTTAGGCCATGGGCCGTATTTGACCATTTCTAGGCTAGTTTTTTATGGAAAACTTGAATTGGGCGTTTGTTTTGCTCTTAATTTGACAAGAAACTCAAAAACCAGCATTTACACATCTTTTCGAACAGAGGCGGCTGGATACTGTAGTTTAAAAGGACAAAACTTGGAATTTTGCTTCAATTGATCATTTTTAGATTTGGAAATGCAAAAACTCGATTTTCTAATCAAAAACTACTCCGAAAACCGAGAAAAAGCGGAAAATCTCATGGTGGCCGAGTTTTTGGATTTTCTAGGCCACCACTTGGAATGTTAGGCCACTGTTTTTTCATGGTTTCTATGCTAGTTTTTTATGTGTAATTTGAATTTTTGTGTTATTTTGTGCTAGATTTGACTAGTAACTCCAAAATCAGCAGCAAATGTTTTTTTAAATTTTTTTAGATGAAAAAAATTGAATAATACAAGAATATCAGCCTATCCATATTCAGTTCGTTGGGACAAAAATCCTCATTGACCAGTTCCAAAACCAATTTAGCATATTAGTCCTCAAAATGATTGAATCGGCATTACAGGCATTCCCATCAAATTCACGAAGATCGATTTGGGGCTCGTTCTGAAAAAGAATTTTGGATTTTCAGCTCGAATTTTTGTGCTTTAAGACGCTGTCAGACAAATGCTTGTCGAGTTCAACTCCTCGAGGGGCATCTTTGAACGGAATTTCGAGAACATTATTTTTTTCATGTCCCCCCACCTTTAAAAAAAGTCAATTCAAAATTTGAAAATTTTCAAATGATCTGGAACTTGAAAAGTTCAAAAATTTTCCATATTTCAAAAGTTCCGAAAAATCTAGATTTTTGCGAAAAATTATCCTAGAAGTCTTCGAAAACGGTTCGCGGCCTAGTTTTCCAACTGGTGGCCTAGAAAATTCAAGAACTCGGCCATTATGAATTTTTCTGTTTTTTTTTTCATTTCTAGGGTAGTTTTTGATGAGGAACTTGAATTTTCACATTTTTAAACTTCAAAATGATCGATTTCACTAGAAGAAACTGAGTTTTTGTAATTCAAAAACGAAAAATGACTAGTTAATGCGGAAAAATTAGATTTTCAGGGATTTCAAGAATTAAAAAAAAAAAATAAATTAGCTCACTTTTTTCAACTTGACTAAAACAGGAAAAACATATAGAAATATTCAGAAAAATATAGAAAATACACTTCAAAAGGTCCCGATTCAGTTACCGGACCATTTTGAAGCGTTAGGGGAGGGCGGTGGAACATCAGGGACCAGCCGTTTGGTAGGGAGAGTGGAATATACAAATAAAGAGGAGAGAAAATCGTTGACCACTCCTGCCATTTCTCCCCCTAGCACTCTCTCAATTTTGTGAACTATTTTTGAGGGGAAAGGGAGCAAGCAGGCGACGGAGCAGTGAAATAGTGTGGGGTGTTAAGAGGGTGTTCTCTTCTACTCTGCTCCCCTCCCAACTGACTGGTTAAAGGTGGGGGGACAGAAGATTTTTCGTAGTTTTTTTGTAGCTAGAGTATGCATTCTACCGTGACGATGTACAACGCTTAATGTCACTCTGCGTACAGCTGTCGTCCTCGCCTTTATGTATGCAAACGGGCGACCGCTTTCTCTTTGCCCGTGTAGCTCAGTCGGTAGCGGCGCCGCACCCTCAATCCTCACCCTCACAAGTTCAACTCCTCGAGGGGCATCTTTGAACGGAATTTCGAGAACATTATTTTTTTCATGTCCCCCCACCTTTAATACATTCTGTTACATTGCTTGCTGACACACACACAGCGGGGGGTCAACACGACCGTCGTCTCCAGAGATAGAGTAATTGGCAATGTCTGCGTCTCTCTCCTTGGAACACTATCTCGATGTCTCCTTGTCTCCTCGCAAGTAGAAAGGGGGCGGAGTGTCTCCATCGACCCCTCGTTTCCCATTTCTTTTCATTCTATTCTTCTACTCCCTCCCAAATGGCTGGTTATTGATTTTCCACCGGCCTAAAACCCCTTCAAAACGCTTCAAAATGGTCCGATACTGAATTTGGACCTTTTGAAGTGTATTTTCTATTTTTCTGAATATTCTACTATTTATGTGTTGCTTTAAAAAAGGTGAGGCTAATTTTGAAAACCCAAAAATTAGACTTTTCTAGTCATTTGTGACTTTTGAAACCCAAAAATTCGAATTCGCCATTGAAATCTTCTTCAGAAACCAAGGAGGCCGAGTTTTTGAAATTTCTAGGCCACCATTGGGAAAGTTAGGTCATGAGCCGCTTTTCATGGTTTCTAGACTAATTTTTGAATGCAAATTCAAATTTTGGGTGTGTTGTGTGCCAAATTTGACTCAAAATTCAGAAATGAGCAATTTGTTTGGTTCTCTAGGCTGAGATACTTCATAAGATACCGTGAGACATGTGACTTTGAACCAATTTATCTTGAATTCTGTGAAAGATTTCAAAAATTTGTCACATAATAAAATGTTACTAATAAAAATATAAGTATTTAATCAGTTGACCAATTTTTGATATCTCTTACAGTAACCGAGATAAATTGTCTTAAAGTGCCAACTTAGCGGTTAGCTTCTTCAACTTTGAACTGATTTATCTCGGTTCCTATTAAAGATATAATAAAGCTGTTAACAGATAAAATGTTATTGATATTATGATAAACATTTTGTCAGTTGATTTGTTTTTGATATCTGTTACAGTAACCGAGATATATCGCTTCAAAGTTCTTTAAAGTTAAAAAATAGCAATTTGCAGCTACTATTGCTCTACATTTGTCATTTTTTGGATGATTGCAATTGCTATGAATCATCGGAGCACTTGGAAAATGTCATTTATCGATGATTAGGCTTACAATGATTCAAGATACACACTAAGACAATTGGATTTGTTTCTACATATTTAATCAAATCATAATCATTATTAATTTTTAAAATAAATAATGTTCAAATTTCAAAAAATATCTTTCTTTTTTCGTTTTTTCTTGAAAACAGTCAATACAAATTTCAGAAATGTCCATTAATGATTTGAACCGTTTTTTCAAATTGTGGATAAAGGGATCCAATCCAAGGTTGAAGGATTTGTCCATTTATTTGCCCACGGAGATCATCCCAAACTGTCTTGCTGAAAGGATTAAAATCAACAGAAACAAAGGAAGGAGGAGCAAACAAGTCCATAATCAGAAATGTTCGTGGGATTAGTGCTGAAATCAGTGTCGATTATGTTGATGAAGAAGCTGCTGTTGTCATTTTCAATCTTTCAAAATAATTATTATGTATGAACTTTTTTTTGGACTTCAATAAAGTTTCGTTTTTCGATAGTCCTCTGAGTTTTCCACCAAAAATGCCAGAACATTTTCATTGATTCAATCAAAAACAAAATTGAGTGGTTTCTTCGATTTCAAGATATACCGGTCAACAGGATAAACACAAACTTGTTTTTCTGTGGATTTTTAGAATTTTAGAATTTTAGAATTTTAGAATTTTATTTGTAGTATTTCGGATTAAAAATTTGTTAAAGGGGTACAAAGTACATCCAATAGTTGTTTTCCACTTTCTTCTTCTCCGAAAACTTTTCAGCTCTCAAAGGTACTAATTAGTGGGTGGAATGAAGCATAATAATCACTCGTTTCTCTGCGTCTCTTCTTAGTTTTTCAATCTCTCGTCGAATTTCGAAAATTTTGGATTTCACACTTCAAATGCTTTTAAAAGTTTTTGGTTATCAGAAGTTTGCTAACTATACGATTTTTTGGAATTCTTGGTTTTTTTTCTGAATTTCTGAATTTCTGAATTTCCGAATTTCTGAAGTTCTGAATTTCTGAATTTCTGAATTTCTGAATTTCTGAATTTCTGAATTTCTGAATTTCTGAATTTCTGAATTTCTGAATTTCTGAATTTCTGAATTTCTGAATTTCTGAATTTCTGAATTTCTGAATTTCTGAATTTCTGAATTTCTGAATTTCTGAATTTCTGAATTTCTGAATTTCTGAATTTCTGAATTTTTGAATTTCTGAATTTCTGATTTTCAAAATTTTGGGATTCCAAAATTTCCGAATTTTTGATTTTCTGAATTTTTGATTTTCTGAATTTCTGAATTTCTGAATTTCTGAATTTCCGAATTTCTGAATTTCTGAATTTCTGAATTTCTGAATTTCTGAATTTCTGAATTTCTGAATTTCTGAATTTCTGAATTTCTGAATTTCTGAATTTCTGAATTTCTGATTTTCAGAATTTTGGGATTCCAAAATTTCCGAATTTTTGATTTTCTGAATTTTTGATTTTCTGAATTTCTGAATTTCTGAATTTCTGAATTTCTGAATTTCTGAATTTCTGAATTTCTGAATTTCTGAATTTCTGAATTTCTGAATTTCTGAATTTCTGAAATTCTGAATTTCTGAATTTCTGAATTTCTGAATTTCTGAATTTCTGAATTTCTGAATTTTTGAATTTCTGAATTTCTGAATTTCTGAATTTCTGAATTTCTCAATTTCTCAATTTTCCTAATTTTTCAGCACTTTTCAAATTTCTGGACTTTTCCTGTACATTTTCCACCACAATCCTTTAATTTTCGATTTTTGTGAATTTTACGAAAAAAAAAATTATCTGATGTTTTCAGATTTTTTTTCGAATTTTCAATTTTCCGGTGATTCCAAATTCCGAGAATTCCAGATAAAAATGTATCGAAACTTCATGACGGAGACCAATATCAGGTACGTGTGGAATTCAAAAAAAATGTGTTGACCCAACTTTTTTAGAAATCGTGAACTATTAAAACAGAGTAAACCAAACAAATCGGACTTTGTGTACTTTCACTTTATTTGAAAGTTTATAAATTCTGTGAAAGTTTCGAAAAACATATATTTTTGAAAAATTTTCAAAATTTCCAAATTTTAAACTTTTATCTAATTCCAAAAGTGACATAATTTTTTTGCCAAATTTCAAACAGGAAACCAAAATGTCATGTGTACATGTGTGTATAAAAATATACTGATAAGAAAAAAGACATCAATTTTTCGTCTACCCGGAGAGGTGGCTAGAATTTTTTCTTTAGTTCAAAATTTTAAAATTAAAAAAAAAATTTATAGATTACTGTATATCATTCAAAAGCTGAAAAAGTTTTCTTCAAAAGTATCTCATTTTCATTTGTTTATGGCTGAAATGAAGCGAGTTATGCGTTTTTAAAGTTTGAGAGGAGAGACGCAGACAACGAGACCATTCTCGCTTCTCTGCGTCTTTCTCTCCTCCTCAATATTTTATATCACCCGAAAGCTAATAAAATTTACTTCGAATCTATCTACTTTTCAGTGTTCTATGTCAAAAATAAAGAGAGTTATGCGCCTTTAATGTTTGAGAGGAGAGACGCAGACAACGAGACCACTCTCGCTTCTCTGCGTCCCCCCCCCCCCTCTCTCCTCTCGCCCAAGAAGGCGCGCCATCTTCAAAGACGTATAACTCAACAACTACGTAGCTAGAAAAAAGTTGTCAACTACAAAAATCTTTTAAATTTTATGCTGAGCAATTTTGTAGTTGCCGTTTTTCTCCTAGAATTTTTAGCTTTAGAGATATTTAGATTTTTCCAACATGTATCAACTTTCTTGCCATCCGCACGTTTTCATACTACGTTTGAGAGTGTTTAGTCTGAAATTGAAAATTAGCTTCAACTTAAAAAAATTATCAAAACTGAAAAAAAACATCAAATTTTCTAGCCGTCGGCTAGAAAATTCTCATTTTGAAAAGGCTCATTTTTTTATCATTTTTATGTATGTTGATCAATTTTTTTCCTTGACCAGGACATAAAAACCGGAGACATAAAATCACTGATAAGAATTTTTTCTTAACTTTTTTTGCTTCAACCAAAAATCATTAGTATAAAAGGAGCCATGGTAGTACAAGAGAAATGTCGTTCTTGTGGCCTGAAAGTTTAAAGACGCATAACTCTAAAACTACTGTAGCTAGAAAGAAGTTGTAAACTGTGAAAATGTTTAGAATTGAATTTTACACATTTTGTTCGTTGACAACTTTTAAATAGCCTTACTAGTTTTAGAGATATGCGCCTTTGAATTTTACGCGGGGACGCAGATTGTCTGAGTCTCCCTCCCTCTCTTCTCAAACTTTAAAGGCGCATAACTCGCTTCATTTTTGTTTCAGAAACATAACATTTGTTCTGTTTTAAAGAAATTTTCATTGGCTTTAGAATGATATAGGATCTCCCTTTGATTTATTTTTTCGATTCATAAAATCTACTTTTCAGACGCGCTGCGATTCCAAAAATGGTGAAAAACGCTGAATTGTCGCATGGACTCCTCGGAACAACACTTCAATGGGAGGATGTGGAGAAAATTGCTAGAGAATGTGCCAAAAAGGATATCAATTTGAAAATTGGAGATGAGAAATCGATTAAACCACTGGCAGAGGGAGTGGTAAGTCCATTTCTCCGACTTTGCTTCCTTCATTACTGTAAAGACGCGTATCTCGAAAATTACAGTAGCTAGTGAGGAATGGGTTAGACGCAGACAACGAGATGCTTTCGTTTCTCTGCGTCTTTATTGTGTTGCTTCAAGTTGATAATTAACCCGAACATATGGTTTTTCATAAATTCAAGCAAAATTCAAGGCAATAAGCATGAAACCATTAGAAACTTTCGAATTTTTCAGATTTTTTTAAAAAAATTTCTCCAATTTTTTAAATATTATCCGAAAGCTAGTGTTATTTCCCATTCTATCTATTTATTTATTGTTTTTCTAGCTCAAAAACAAAGGGAGTTATGCGCCTTTAAAGTTTAAGGAGAGAGACGCAGGCATTCTCGCTTCTCTGCGTCTCCGCACTGTCATAGACAATTAAAGGGCGCGCCCACTTTAAAGGCGCATATCTCAAAAACTACAACAGCTAGGAAAAAGTTGTCAACTGCAAAAATGTGTAAAATTTTATGCTAAGCAATTTTGTAGTTGACAACTTTTTTTTAGCTTTTTTAGTTTTTGAGATAAATTTGAAATTCAAAAATTTCGATTCCAGGGCCTCCAATCGCTTCTGGGCATTGCTGACGTGGACTGGACTGTGGAAGCTGGGGAAAAATTACCGTATCCAAAGAGATTTGCGCTCAAAATTGGATCTCCAGTTGCCTTGCTCCGTGAGTTCTGAATTTTGGGGGGGGGGGTCATTTTTGTCCGATTTTGAAATTTCAAAATCAAAACTTTGGGCATTTTCAGCCATTTTCAGTCATTTCAAAACAGAATTTTTTGAAATTTCAGAGGCTCTCGAAGCGCAGGCTACAAAGTTGACTCCAAAAATTGCTGCTGACATTTCCGATGAGTTTATCAAGTTTTTGCCACCGGTTAGTTGACGCAGGATACTGTAGAGCTACAGTAATTTGGAATTTCTGAATTTCTGAATTTGGGATTACTGTAGGATTACTGTAGCCTCATTCAATTATCATTTTTTCAGTGCCACAACTCCGAAATCTTTTTCTACAACTACATTCAATCGAAACTCCGCCCCCTTTCCATTCTCCCCAAATACTATTTTGGGCGCGAAATTCAAATTATGCCAGAAACCGGAGACTACACAAAAGGGTGTATTGCAATTGAGCTAGTGGAAAATGTCAAAACTTTGTCTCCTCTGGAAAATTTTTCCGATTCTCAAATGATTCAAGTTTTGGAGAATTTGGCAAAATTACAAGTTGAATTTATCGATATGGATGAGAATGAGAGAAAAAAGGCACCCCATCAAGGACTCTATGGACTCTATCAGACATTTAGGGTTGGTTTGGTTTGGCGGGAAATTTGAAAATTTTGAAAAAAATTAAAAATTTTAAATTTTCAAAATAAACATTTTTCTGAAAAATTTTTATATATGTTATATCATTCGAAAGCTTGCAAAATTTCCTTTCTAACTGGTTTTTTTTGTCTTTCTAGCTCAAAAACAAAGCGAGTTATGCGCCTTTAAAGTTTCAGGAGAGAGACGCAGACACTCTCGCTTCTCTGCGTCTCCTTGCGGCCGACAAGGGGGAGGAGCGCCGCTCCTTCTCAAGAGGATCGCCCAACTTTAAAGACGTATATCTCAAAAACTAGAGTAGCTGGAAAAAAGTTGAAAACTACAAAAATGTGTGAAATTTTATGATGAGTAATTTTGTAGTTGACAATTTTGTTCTAGCGTGTTTAGTATTCGAGATATGCGTTTTCAAACTGTTTTCATGACTTTCGACATATTTCGAACCACATTTCCAGCCCAATTTTGTCCAATTGTTCAATTTTGTTTTAACCAAAAAATGTAAATTTTTAGGATTGGTTCCTCCAGCTCAACAACACTCTAATGGCTCATTTTCCGGATGAGGAAATGCAAAAGTTGACGGAAAAATTCGCGAAAACGCTTCCAGACATGATTTGTGCGGATCAATTGGATCGTATTCCCAATAAATTAGGAATGAAAAAAGTTTTGGTCCATGGAGATTTGTGGTCGGCTAATATCATGTGGGACGAGGAGGGGGATTTCAAGAAATTGATTGATTTCCAGGCAATTTATGGAATTTTGGAATTTTTGGAATTTTCGACATTTTGCAGATGATCCATTTTGGATTGGCTGCCACCGACTTGGCAAGAGTTTTCAACACCTGCTTGACTCCAGAAGACCGTCATAAAAACAAGGAAAAATATTTGGAAATTTACTTCGAATTCCTGGAGAAATACTGTAAAGAGGAGAATAAGGAAGTGCCATTTGATTTGAAGCAGGTCAGTGGGATTTTTAGAATGTTCCGATTTTCTGAAATTCAAAGCATCCAAAATTCAAAACATCTAAAATTCAGAAATTCAGAAATTCAGAAATTCAGAAATTCAGAAATTCAGAAATTCAGAAATTCAGAAATTCAGAAATTCAGAAATTCAGAAATTCAGAAATTCAGAAATTCAGAAATTCAGAAATTCAGAAATTCAGAAATTCAGAAATTCAGAAATTCAGAAATTCAGAAATTCAGAAATTCAGAAATTCAGAAATTCAGAAATTCAGAAATTCAGAAATTCAGAAATTCAGAAATTCAGAAATTCAGAAATTCAGAAATTCAGAAATTCAGAAATTCAGAAATTCAGAAATTCAGAAATTCAGAAATTCAGAAATTCAGAAATTCAGAAATTCAGAAATTCAGAAATTCAGAAATTCAGAAATTCAGAAATTCTGAAATTCTGAAATTCAGAAAATCAAAAATTCAGAAATTCAGAAAATCAAAAATTCAGAAATTTTGGAATCCCAAAATTCTGAAATTCTGAAAATCTGAAAATCAGAATTTCAGAAGTGTTGAAAAATTCCGGAATCGATGAGTTCTGAATATTGAGTTCTGAAATTCTGAAATTCGGATCAGTGATCGATTTGGAAAAATGTCGCATTTTAAAAAATTGTTGATTTCAAAAAATTGTAAAAAATTGCACAATATTTCACAGATTAAATTTCAAAGTTCTAGTTCAAAAAAGTTTTTTTTCCTGATTTTTTGATTTTTCTCATTTTTTAGAGAAAAAAATCGGAAAAGGTTGAAATAACACATATCACAGATCACCATTTTTTTATGATTTGTGATTTGTGATAACTCGAAAAGAAAACTACAGTAATCCGAAGAAATACAATTTTTCGATTTTCAAAATTTCCAGCACTAATATTTTCAGCTCAAAATCACCTACGACTTGGCCTATCCCCGTGTCTCCGCTTATCTTCTTCCAGCGCTCACCGCCATTTTGGAGGTAATTCAAAAACAAATTTTTTCGAAAATGGAAATTTGTTCTATTGATAATTTCTGCCTTTTTTTAAATATTTTTACCGTAAAACATGTATTAGAAGAGAAGGGTCGTCCGAGAGGGGCTTGGAAAAATAGAAGGGCTCCCTCTAATTAAAGGGCCCCTGTAATAGAAAGACCCTCCAGAGCTACCTTGGAACAATAGAAGGGCTGGCCCTTCTACTACAGGTTTTACGGTATATGATAGAAGCTCGTTCCAGCCTATTTGTGGATAATTTTTAAAAATTTAAAAATTTCTCAAAAAATTCTGAAATTTCCAGAAAGTGACATCAATGCCAGACATCCCTGCCAAACCGGTCATCTTGGGATCCTTCATCGCAAAAGTCAAAGGAATCTATCAGGATATCATTGAATACCATGAGAATCGCCCGGAAATTTGAACTTTCAATTTTTGAAAAAAATTGAAAATGATCTTGTTTGTCAGTTATCAGTTTATCAGTCTATTAACTAGTGTTTTGTTCCTGATTACAAAGTAAAAAAAATCAAAAATTTTCAAAAAAAAAATGTTTCCAAAACTTCCTAAAATCTATTTTCCCAAAATTTTCAGCACTTTTTCAAATTTCTAAACTTTTTCTATACGTTTTCAACATAATCCTTTCGTATTTTCTATCTGTTCCCCTTTCCAAAAAAAAAGTCATCATCTGAAAATTTTTGAATTTCAAATTTTTCCCCGACTGTATATAAATTTCTCTGTTCTCAAACTGTCCATTTTACTCCTCAAACGACCAGTCAGATACTTTTTTGAATTCCAATAAATTTTTTTCCAATTTTTGAATTTTCGAATTTTTCAAACAAAAAAATGGAAAAAGACACATACCTGGGTATTGTGTGTGCTGTGGTCTCTGCAATTACCTTTGGATCCACCTATGTCCCTTTACAATGGTTTCATAAAGGAGATGGTTTGTATTTTCAATGGGTCCAGTCCCTGGGACAACTTTTGGTTGGGGTTATTGTAGCTCTGACTACTACACCAGCACCAATACATCCCATAGCCATGCTGAGTGGGATGTTTTATTCAATTGGTAGGTTTGAAGGCATATGAATTATATATCATTCGAAAGAACATTTAATTCTCTATCTAATGCTGCAATTTTCAGATTTCTAAGTCAAAAATGAAGCGAGTTATGCACCTTTAATGTTTGAGGGGCGAGACGCTAAAGGCGCATAACAGACGTTAAAGGCGCATAACTTGCTTCATTTTCGGCTCAGAAAAACGGAAGTTAGTTATTTTGAGAGGAAATCTAATGAGGATTTGAATAAACACAACAGTTGTAATCAATGTGAAAAGTTTGTAAAATTGAAGCAACTTTTGAAATTTTTTAAATTTAGAATTTTTTAAGATTTTATACCATTCAAAAGAACACAAAATTCTCTATCTAACCATCTAGTTTTCAAGTGTCTAGGTCAAAAGCAAAGCGAGTTATGAGCCTTTAAAGTTTGCCTAGAGAGACGCAGACGACGAGATTGCTCTCGCTTCACTGCGTCTCTCGCTTTCTTCGTCGCGCATACGGCAGGAGAGCCGGGCGATGTTTAAGGGCGCATATCTCAAAAACTGCAGTAACTATCAAAAAGTTGTCAACTGCAAAAATGTGTAAAATTCTAAGCTGAGCAATTTTTTAGTTAACAACATTTTTATAGCTACTGTAGTTTTTGAGATATGCGCCTTTAAAGTTTGACTCTTCAGGGAACTCTCTAACTGTCTCATCATGGATGGGATAGGACTGGCAATTGGGTATTTATTGTGGAATACTGTAACTTGTAAGTTTTCAAATCTTTCAAATCAAAATTTCTTATTTAATTATCCCAGGTGTCGTCGGTTGGGCTGTCACACGTTTCGGCCTATTTGCCAACCCCCATCAATATCCAAAATCCGACTGGTTGAATATTTTGGGTGTGGTTACTGTATGTGTGGGCGGTGCCATCTACGCCCCAATTAAGCATGTCCCATCAAAAGTTCGTCCAGCTCCATGGAGTTTAGAAGAGGATTATAATAAGGATTCATTGGTAACTAAAGAGGTTTCAATGGGAAAACGGATACTGTAAGTTTGAGGGGATTTATGTGGAAAACTAAAAGAGCTAGACAAAAATAGACAATTATAAAATTGCTCAGCATAAAATTTTATACTTTTTTGCAGTTGAGAACTTTTTGATAACTATTGTAGTTTTTGAGATATGTGCCTTTAAAGTTGTCGACTGCTAGCTCCACAGCGAGAGGCGTGAAGAGACGCAGAGAAGCGAGAGTGTCTGCGTCTCTCTTCTCAAACTTTAAAGGTGCATAACTCACTTCATTTCGTACCTAGGAACATGAAAGTAAAATACTTTGAAAGAAAAATTTCCCAACTCTCAAATGATAAACAACACGATGAAAAATAATTTCAGAAGTTTTTGATTTTTTTGAAAATTCGAATTTTGCTCGAATTTTATATCGCCAAGAAGATCCCGAAATTACAATCTAGATTTCATATTTCTAGGTCAAAAATAAACCGAGTCATGTGCCTTTAAAGTTTTCCAGAAGAGACGCAGACACTCTCGCTTCTCTGCGTCTATCCTGTCCCTCACACGTGGGCGCGGTGGCGCGTGCAACTTTCAAGGTACATATCTTGAAAACTACAGTAGCTAGTGGAAAGTTGTCTACTACAAAAATGCGTAAAATTTTATGCTGAGCAATTTTGTAGTTGGAAAAATTTTGCTAGCTCGTCTAGTTGTTGAGATATTTCCAGATGTCTCTTCCTCACTATTTTCGTTGGATTCCTATATGGCAATTTTCTGACTCCAATTAACTACATAATTGCCAATGAACCGGGATCCGCCCAAGACGTTCGTGCCTATATCCTGTCTTACTGTCTTGGATCATTTGTCACATCTACAGTAATCTTTTTCATTTATGCATGTGTTAAAAAGAATACACCACTGGTCAATGCTGAACTATCGATGCCATCTATAGTGTCCGGAATTTTGTATGGAATTGCTGTGACCACGTTTTTCATGGCTAATCAACATTTGGATCAGGTTGGGACTTTGATTTTTGAATTTTGTGACTAATTCTGACACGAAAATAGTGAATTTTGGACTATTTTGAGCCTAGAACTCATAGTTCTAAGCTTTGTCGATTTTCTTGAATTTTAGAATTTTAGAATTTTAGAATTTTAGAATTTCAGAATTTTAGAATTTTAAAACTTTTGGAATTTTTAGAATTTTAGAATTTTAGAATTTTAGAATTTTAGAATTTTAGAATTCTAGAATTTTAGAATTTTAGAATTTTAGAATTTTAGAATTTTAGGATTTTTAAATTTTTTGGAATTTTAGAATTTTAGAATTTTCGAATTTTAGAATTTTAGAACTTTAGAATTTTAGAATTTTAGAATTTTAGAATTTTAGAATTTTAGAATTTTAGAATTTTAGAATTTTAGAATTTTAGAATTTTAAAATTTTAGAATTTTAGAATTTTAGAATTTTAGAATTTTAGAATTTTAAAATTTTAGAATTTTAGAATTTCAGAATTTTAGAATTTCAGAATTTTAGAATTTCAGAATTTAGAATTTTACAATTCTAGAATTTTAGAATTTTAGAATTTTAGAATTTTAGAATTTTAGAATTTTAGAATTTTAGAATTTTAGAATTTTAGAATTTTAGAATTTTAGAATTTTAGAATTCTAGAATTTTAGAATTTTAGAATTTTAGAATTTTAGAATTTTAGAATTTTAGAATTTTAGAATTTTAGAATTTTAGAATTTTAGAATTTTAGAATTTTTGAATTTTTGAATTTTTGAATTTCTGAATTTCAGAATTTCAGAATTTTTGAATTTTAGAATTTTAGAATTTTAGAATTTTAGAATTTTAGAATTTTAGAATTTTAGAATTTTAGAATTTTAGAATTTTAGAATTTTAGAATTTTAGAATTTTTGAAAGTTTTAAAACATTTGTTTCAGGTAATCGCCTACCCAATCCTCTCCAAAGCGCCTGGAATCATTGTCAGCTTATGGGCAATTTTTCTATTCAAAGAAATTCAAGGCAAAAAAGATATTATCCAATTATACATTGGAATCGGTGTCACTTTACTTGGAATCGCTTTTATTTCTCTGTCAAAAGTCGAATTTTGATTTAATAAACAGTTTTTTCAAATTATCTTGAAAGCTAGCAAACATTAAAAAAAATCTCAACTACAAAATTGCTCATCATGAAATTGCACACATTTTCTTAGTTGAACGTTTTTTTATAGTTACTGTAGTTTTTAAGATATGCGCCTTAAAAGTAAGCGCGCCCTTTAAGCGCCAATGGGAGTGCGGAGAGAAGCGAGTGTGGTCTCGTCATCTGCGTCTCTTTTGGAAAACTTTAAAGGCGTAAAACTCGTCTCATTTTTGACCTAGGAATGTGAAAATTCTATAGTTAGATGTAGAATTTCAGGATGTTTGTTTCGATTGATATACAATTTATAGGAAACGGAGATTTCGAAGTTTTCGAAACATGGAAAAAAAATCAAATTATGTTTTCAATTATCCAGTATTTTTTCTCTAAATCGACAAATAATTTTCTATGTAACCCGCCAAAGTAAGAAGATTAGCTATGAGATTTTGGATTTCTGGAAGAGACGCAGAGAAACAAGAATGCTCTGACTGTCTGCGTCTCTTCAGAAACTTCAAAATATCATAACTCGGCAAGTCATCGTAGAAGCTCGGTTTTTATAGCGTTTTGACTGCAAAGAAAAATCAGACCGATAATTGATTTCCAAATAGTTAAGGTCACAAATTTTCGAGTTTAAACTTGTAACAGTGTTGTTGAGGACATCTTTTAACTTTGAGCTCATTTATCTCGGTTTCTGTAAAAGATATTAAAAAGTGATCAACTGATAAAATGTTCATCATATAATTAACAAAGTTTTGTCAGTTGATAACTTTTCGATACCTTTTACAGGAACCGAGACATTTGGGTTCAAAATAACCTACCGTAATAACAAAATAACAATCAATGGCTCCATTCGCTTTAACCACTTGAAATGTCCCATTTGCAGTGAGTGCTCTAGTTCCACACCTGCTATGTCCCGGTTGTACTCCTTTACACAAACGACCGTTGAATCCGGGGGGGGGGGGGGGGGACATATACAAATTGTACAGTTTTTTAAATCCACATATCCTCCATTTTCACAGGGAACATTTGGTCGACCCTCGGGACAATAGTTCGGACCGGTATTTGCTTAAAAATCAAGAATTTTCAAAAATTTCTAGGCTGAGAGCTTCAAAATAAGCCCAAAAACAAAAGTAACTGGTCAATTCGTGTTTGAGCTCGTTTTGGAGCTCAGAATTAGTCGAATTTCACATTTCCTAAATAATTAACTGTAACAGGTTCAGAGCTTCAAAATGAGCCTAAAATTGCTAAAAATTTGCTTTGCTGACGGTTTTTCAAATTTTCAAAGCGTTGCGGTCGTGCATCGCGTATTGTGACTGAAAATCAAAATCGACGCATCAAAGTCGTGTTTAGGCTTATTTTGAAGCTTACAAGCTCACAAATTCTAATTCTAAGATATTCAGTTCCCCAGTCATTTGTGCAATAGTTTTTTTGCTGGTCTATAAAATAGGATACTTGAGCTATAGATACAACACTTACGAGTGCAATACGCTTTATTAATCCTCTTAATATCCGCAAATGATGGTCGAACTCTCTGTCCATGGGTTAATTCATAATTCAAATCCAACATATCCAGTATATCACTTCTTTGATGTGTAACCGATCCATAATCATAGCCAACACCGTAATCATTCATTTCAGAGTAGCGTAGCATTTCCGTTATATTCACATACTCATCTCGATCCGCTCGTCTGAGTTCATCCTGGGCTCCTAGAGCTCCAACTGTAATGTTGTCAGTTGGAAAGATAGGAAATAATGGTTTAGTACCTAGTAACCAATTGATATCTCCAAATAATCGATGATATGAGCAAATTTCAATTGGATGAATCAGCCCTGTCGCTTTTCCGATTTCTGTGATACAAGATCTAAAATTTCTTTGTGCGTGTGTCGGTTTATCCGAATGTCTTACCCTAGACTAGAAGTACGGAATACCATATAAGTCTTGACCGTGGAAATTCCTTCTCGAAAAGTCAAGCAAGTTTCATTTTCCCAAAAACTGATGGTTTCGCGAATCCAATTTTCTAACGCTAAACTTTTATTGATTTTAAAAATTTGTTGGATTTTCAATTAACTGACTGTGATTCCACATTTGCATCTATCTGATAATTGATAGGAAGATCCCACTTCCAGTTTTGCCTAGTTATGATTGACGAATCGAGAGTCTAAAAGCTGAATTATCTCAGTTCCTGTGAAAGATATCAAAAATCTATCAGTTGATAAAAAAAGGTGATATTATGATAAACATTTTATCAGTCGACCACTTTTTGGTATCTTTTACAGGAATCGAGATATATGAGGCCAGAGATTCGGTATTAGGTCTGAACTTTGAGCTCAATCATCTAGGTTCCTATGAGTGGTATCAAAAATTGGTTGATTGATAAAATATTGGTGATATTATGATAAACAATTTTTCAGTTTCCCAATTTTCAATATCTGTTACAAGAGCCGAGATATATAGGATCAAAGTTGATAGTCAGAAAACTCAACTAACCTTAACAATTAGAACCAAGAGGAAAGCTTTGAAACTGATCATTTTTATCACTTATCACTCTTTTTCTACCCTCTCCATTTATAGCAACTGACCCCAATGTACTATGTAATTAGTGCATTCACGTTTTGCATTTTAAATTGTACTTTTTAAAAATTCACTTTGCTAAAATCAGTGTTCTCTAGTTTTCCTGATAAGAGCACAACTTCACTGATAACCGGGAAATTGATCAGATTGTATTTTGAACTCGATCTTGATCAATTGAAAAAAAAATTCTTTAAAAAATGGTTTAAGCGTCAGATGTCGTCTGGAAAAGCTGAAAAAAATTTATTACGAAAAAAGAATTAAAAAATGGAAAATCTTTATTTTCAGAGATGATCATTTTTTAAATTATAAAATTTCTAAAAATTCGTATCCCTAGATCTGGAAACAATTTGAACCACTGATCCTCTTTGGATATTTTTCTGACAGCATAATTGTTTTTTGAATTCGTTCCGATAAATTTCCGATCGAATATAATAGACGTAGAACGTTTGAGAATAGGAGATGGCCGCGAAAATTACCTGTAAATTCAAAAATTCAAAAATTCAAAAATTCAAAAATTCTGAAATTCTAAAATTCTAAAATTCTGAAATTCTAAAATTCTAAAATTCTAAAATTCTAAAATTCTAAAATTCTAAAATTCTAAAATTCTAAAATTCTAAAATTCTAAAATTCTAAAATTCTAAAATTCTAAAATTCTAAAATTCTAAAATTCTAAAATTCTAAAATTCTAAAATTCTAAAATTCTAAAATTCTAAAATTCTAAAATTCTAAAATTCTAAAATTCTAAAATTCTAAAATTCTAAAATTCTAAAATTCTGAAATTCTAAAATTCTAAAATTCTAAAAATTCCAAAAATTCCGATTTTGAAAATTATTATTTTTTTTTTGAATTTTCATATTTTCGAAAAAAATTGCTCACCGCATAACTCCGGACCAACATAATAATAATTTCATTATTCGTAAAATAATCCACCAAAAATACCATTCCCATACAAGTAACCCATGAAAAACAGAAAACTAAAACCAAAATTGTCAGTGATTTCATTATTTTTTTGGCATTTTTGAATCCGATGTTCGTTTTTCTAAAAAATTCAGAAATTTATAAATTCAGAAATTCAGAAATTCCAAAAAAAAAAGTTCTCCTCACTCGTCTGATGTGAATAGAAGTAGACATATCCATAAATCATTAAAATTGACAAATTAATTGAAGTAATTAGTCCACCCCAGATATTTGTGGCTTTTGCGTCCATTGATAATGGAGGATTGCACAGGAAAATGATCTCGTCGGTGATCTGAAAAGTTTAAATGCGTATATCTCCAAAACGACGGTAGCTAGAAAAAAGTTGAAAACTACAAAAAAATTTAAAATATTATTTTAAGCAATTTCGTAGTTTTCAACTTTTTTCTAGCTACCGTGGTTTTTGAGATATGCGCCTTTAAACATTGCAGAGTGGCCTTCTTATAAAGAGACACCCTGAAGAGTTTGAAGACGCATACCTCAAAAACTACAGTAGCTAGAGAAAAAGTGGAAACTATGAAAAAGTTTAAAATTTTTTGCTGAGTAATTTTGTAATTAATTACTTTTTGATAGCTATTATAGTTTTAAAGATATGCGCCTTTAAAGTTAGCGCGCACCAAAACGCCCTGGACACCCTCACAGTGAGACGCAGACAACGAAACAATCTCTTTCTTGAAAAAATAGAATTTTCAAATTTTCAAAAAAAAAAAAGTTTTCCCAAAAACATTTTAGTATAAGTATTGCATTTTATTCCAAAGCCAAGAAAATTTCCTTTCTAGCTATCTAACTTTTATTTTTCTAACTTTGAAATAAAGCGAGTTATGCGCCTTTAAAGTTTGAGGTGAGAGACGCAGACACTCTCGCTTCTCTGCGTCGTCCTCCCCTCCTCTCGCCCACGAAGACGCATAATCTTTAAATGCGCATATCTCAAACACTACAGTAGCTATGAAAAAGGTGTCAACTACAAAAATGTGTAAAATTTAGTTTTACACATTTCATTAGTTGAAACATTTTGAATAGCTATTGTAGTTTTTGAGATATGCACTTTTAAAGTCTTACCTGACTCCAAAGTCGAATCAAAAAGGCTATTGGAAGTAGACACGGACTAAAAGCCATGAAAGTACAGTAACCCATAGTTTGCCACTTCTGATAACGGCTCACAATAGTGAAGGATAATAGGACGTCTATAGCCAAAGCGATAAAAGTGGTCGATTGTAAAAATGAGATAAAAATATAAGGGGTTAAATAGAGAAGACAGGATCTTCGAGTGACTTGGACCCCGGATAGTGCAAAATAGACATTGATAAACTCGAAAAATAGACACATCGAGTGCTCGGCGCAGAGGATGACGAGGAGCCAACCATGTTTTGACTGAAAATGATTTTTTTGGAAATTTTAAAGCCAAAATTCAGAAAATTCGCGTGAAAATGAGCAAAATGAGCATTGTCAAAAATTTTAGTTATTTTCTGTTCATCTGTTTATCCGGATGTCCGCGATAACCTGTAGATTCTTGCTCCGCCAGGTGGCAATGATAACATTGAAGTTTCCGAAATTTCCGATTAAATTAAACAAGGTGATAACGATTCCAATGGTCCATGGGACCGCTTCGGCTAGTGAATTCAGAATCCATTGATCTTCTGAAGGTTCAGATGACGTGGCATATTCAGAAGACGTTAGAATTGCAATTTGAGTTGTGGACATGGACATATTCTGGAAATTTTAAAATTTTAGAATTTTAGAATTTTAGAATTTTTAGACATTTTAGAATTTTAAAATTTTAGAATTTTAGAATTTTAGAATTTTAGAATTTTAGAATTTTAGAATTTTAGAATTTTAGAATTTTAGAATTTTAGAATTTTAGAATTTTAGAATTTTAGAATTTTAGAATTTTAGAATTTTAGAATTTTAGAATTTTAGAATTTTAGAATTTTAGAATTTTAGAATTTTAGAATTTTAGAATTTTAGAATTTTAGAATTTTAGAATTTTAGAATTTTAGAATTTTAGAATTTTAGAATTTTTGAATTTACAGGTAATTTTCGCGGCCATCTCCTATTCTCAAACGTTCTACGTCTATTATATTCGATCGGAAATTTATCGGAACGAATTCAAAAAACAATTATGCTGTCAGAAAAATATCCAAAGAGGATCAGTGGTTCAAATTGTTTCCAGATCTAGGGATACGAATTTTTAGAAATTTTATAATTTAAAAAATGATCATCTCTGAAAATAAAGATTTTCCATTTTTTAATTCTTTTTTCGTAATAAATTTTTTTCAGCTTTTCCAGACGACATCTGACGCTTAAACCATTTTTTAAAGAATTTTTTTTTCAATTGATCAAGATCGAGTTCAAAATACAATCTGATCAATTTCCCGGTTATCAGTGAAGTTGTGCTCTTATCAGGAAAACTAGAGAACACTGATTTTAGCAAAGTGAATTTTTAAAAAGTACAATTTAAAATGCAAAACGTGAATGCACTAATTACATAGTACATTGGGGTCAGTTGCTATAAATTTTTAGAATTTTAGAATTTTAGAATTTTAGAATTTTAGAATTTTAGAATTTTAGAATTTTAGAATTTTAGAATTTTAGAATTTTAGAATTTTTGATTTTTAAATTTTTTCGAAAACAGTAACCCTACAGTAATAATAATAATATATTTATTTGCAATGCATGGGGAAAATCAATAGATAATTTGGCAAGAAATGGGACCTGTACAAATAAAAGAAGTAAAATAACCCTTAGAATTTTTAAATTTTTGAATTTCTGAATTTTTAAAATTTAAACTTTTTAAAATTTTAGTGCATTTTCAGTCTAAAAATAAAGAAAAAAAAATGTGTGATGCCGTAAAAAAATTTTTCGTTCAATCACAATTTTGGAAATCAAATAAAATCAAAAACCAATCATAATGACATTTCTAAGAAAAAACACAGCTGAAAAACTTGATTTCATTTTTCTAGTGTATGTAGTTCGAATTCATTGGAAAACGTTCTAAAATTTTTTAAATTCAAAATTTCAAAAATTAGGTATTCTAAAAAGTCCGAAATTACAGGAAACTCCTAACATTTGAGTTTTTCAAAACCTTTAAAAAAACAAAAAAGAAAAAATCTAAAAACTTCAAAATGTTACAAATTAACACAGATTCTTTGGAATTCGAAAAACCAGGAATTACGAAAATTCGAACAATTGAATTTCCAAAATGTTCGGAAAAAAAACCAAACAGAATTTTGTTTGAAATTTTAAGTTGAGAAAAAACCAACTTTAGATTATTTTTCGAAAATTCTCAATTTGCCAAAAACAATCTGGCTGGAAATTTGTGAGGACATTTTTGAGACAATTTTTGCACTGAATAAATTCAATTTTTTCTTTTTTTTTGACCCAAAATTTGATTAAGTATTACTCAGAAAAAAAATTCATGACGCAAAACGAAAAATCTCAGACAACCCTTTGGAAATGTTCTGTTCCAAATTCTAAAAATTCCGAAAATGCTAGATTTCTGAAAATTCAAGTTCAATTTTTTCAATTGGAGCGGAAATTTTGAAATTCTAAAAATTTCCCAAGAAATCCGAAAAATTCTGAAATTTCAAATTTTCAGGCCCCCAATCATACTTGTAATCCGGACCTTTGCCGGGCCTTGGCGGGACCTGCCATAATTTCTTTCAGAATCTATATTTTCGACCCAACTAAATCAGATATGATAGAGCTCCACGAGTACTACAAAAAAGGTATTATTTGGAATACTGTATCTTATCTATGAACAAAGTTACAGATCATAAAGTGGCTTTTCTCGCTGGGCCCGGCAGGCCCGGGCCGGGCCTGCTTTTTTTGCTCCTTTTGCTTTGTAACTCTGTTCATAGACAAGATACAGTATTCCAAATAATACCGTTTTGTAGCACTCGTGGATCTCTATCATATCTGATTAAGTTGGTTCGAAAACATTGATTCTGAAAGAAGTTATGGGAGGGCCCGCGTAGGCCCGGATAACAAGTATTGCCCCCAATGAAATTCTCAAACCCCCTAAAAACTTTTCCAATTTTTCTCCAGTGATAACGGGTGTGATTTTTCACACCTAATCACTCGAATCGAAATCAAATTTCCATCTCTTTTGATTCGCTGAAAAAAACATCGAAATTTCCAAAATTAATTATTTCTTTTTCATCAGAAAACCCGCCAAACACCAAAACGCCGACAAAACCGATTCGCACTTTTCTCTGTCTCATTGTAAAAAGAATCGGAACCAATTTGTCATGTTCCTCCTATCTTCTTCTTCTTATCTTCTTATCACACTTTTCAACCTATCTGATACATCTGTCTCATTTATCAATTAATCACCATCACGTACTGATTCTTTGATATGGCGCCGATGCGCCGACGGCGCGCCAGCCTCAAAAATCCTGATTTTTAAGCCATGTTTCTCAACTTTCAGAGCATTTTCAACCTGCTTATGCCCCTTGTTTGGAAAATTGTAGACATCCGGACATTTGGACAAACAGACAGATCTTTTTTTTGGCATATTTTTTCAAGCCATTCTTGACTAGTTTTGGACAATTGTGTGCCTAGGTTTGACCGACATTCAAACAAACAAGTTAGATGGGCAGGTTTTAATGGACTACTGTAATGTAGGGTTACTGTAGAATTGTCTCTAATGACCTCATTTGGGGGTTTTTGCGGTTCATCAAGTTTCGAAATAAAAAAAAGAAGAACCAATTAAGATTATATTTACTTATAAGTGATAAATTAGTGATAAGCGATCAGTGTGAAACTGATTGATCGATCAGAAAATTGGAAATGACAGATTAGGGTGTGTGTGAGTGACGTTTGGAACAAAAAAAAACTTTAAAATTCAAAAATCAGAATTCTGAAGAAATTCTGAAGAAATTCTGATGATGATTACTGTAGTGATAACTTGAACTTTTTAAAGTACAGTAACCCTACTACGGTAGTTTTGAATATTTTAAGTTTGTCTGTGCGTCCGGATGTCCATGATAATAACAAAAAAAATGGTTCCCAGAAGTTTGAAATTCTAAAAAATCTGAAATTAGACTGATTTCATATTGTCTGGAGTCTAATGCAACAGTAACCCTATTCAGCTACAGTAACCACAAACTGAAAGCACAGTTATCCAATTAGATTTTTTATTGGAGGATTCGGTAGGTTTTCAGCCATTCTACAGTATGCTATATTCTGCCTAATGCTACAGTAACCAGACTAACGACTACAGTAGTCCCAAACTGCGTCTCCAAATAAATCCATCAAGTTCTAAAAACAGCCTATAACAATTAAAATCACCTAAAAAACATTCCAAAAATGACCTAAAATACGCTTTAATCAGTCTAAAATAGCCGAAAAACGTTCCAAATCCATCAAAGAACCTTAAAATCCAAAAAATCCCATAAATCTTCAACCTTCTCTATTACAAAATTTTCATGTCATTTTTGCTACACACACTCATCAATTTGTCACTTTTTTGCCGCATTTGGCGGCAAAATCAAAGGAAATTAGAAGCGAAAAAAAACTGAAGACACGCGTTTCCGTTTCCTTTAGAAGATATCCATCTCTCATGACCATATCTACCGTAATCCCATCCTCCGACAGCATGTACCCAGCCGTTCAAAACCAGACTCCGCCCCCTACTGACTTGGCTCCGCCTTCTTGTTTGACCCCAAAAACGGGGCGGAGCTTCTTCTGATGTTCATTTATTGTCAATTTTCATCAATCTTCTTGCCAAAAATGTTAGAAATTCCTCAATCGAGTAGTATTTTCCCTCCTATCAATTTTTTGATCCAGAACTCAGCTTTATTGAGCAGCTTCGCTGCTCAAAAAGTGCTCAGCAATGGACATCCGTCGAGTGAGTTTTTGGGATTTTTTTCAGTTTTTTTTAATGTCTGAAATTACTATTTTAATAGTTCTGGAAACAAAAAACTGAAATCGATTTTTTGAAATTTTTATTCCAGTAAAATTGAAAATTTCAGAATTATTCAAAATTCCAAAAAAAATATTAGGTTAAACTTTTTTTTTTGATTCGAAGCCAAGTTTTTCAACTGAAATTGAACTTTCAAAAATCAAAATAGCAAAAGAATTTGAAATTGATTTTCGAATTTTTTTTTTCGAGATTTTAAAATGAATTTTCAGATTGGTCCCCGATTTTTTTGTCTGGAATTAACAGAAATCTTCAGGGAATTTTTTTTTGAATTTGAAATTTCTCGAAAATTTAAAAAATAATAAATTTTAATTTTTCGGAATTCCAAAAAATTGAAAATTTCTAAAAATTGCTAGGATTCCAGAAATCGCGAAAGCGCCAAAGTTTTACAAAACAAATGCTTTTTTTTCGGATTTTTAAAATTTCAAAATTCAGAAATTCAGAAATCCAGAAATTCAGAAATCCAGAAATCCAGAAATTCAGAAATCCAGAAATTCAGAAATCCAGAAATTCAGAAATCCAGAAATTCAGAAATTCAAAATTCAGAAATTCAGAAATTCAGAAATTCAGAAATTCAGAAATTCAGAAATTCAAAAATTCAGAAATTCAGAAATTCAGAAATTCAGAAATTCAGAAATTCAGAAATTCAGAAATTCAGAAATTCAGAAATTCAGGAATTCAGAAATTCAGAAATTCAGAAATTCAGAAATTCAGAAATTCAGAAATTCAGAAATTCAGAAATTCAGAAATTCAGAAATTCAGAAATTCAGAAATTCAGAAATTCAGAAATTCAGAAATTCAGATATAAATTCTAAAATTTTCAGCCAAATTTTTGAACATTCGTGTTTCTAGCCTATTTTCAGCTGAAAATCCTTTTTTATTGTGTGGAACACAATAAAAAACCAAATAAACCAAACATAAAACCAAAAATTCCCAGATTTTATGATTCTTTTTTCCAAAAAAAATGTTCCAGGCTCCTCCCTGGCCGCCCTGGAAAAACTATCCAAAGCGTTTCGTCGTCCGGACCTACAAATCGAAAAATTTGCCACGTCATGTATCGGAAAAGATAAGGACCAACAGAAAAGTGAGTTTTGAAAAATACCAAAAAAATCGCAGAAAATCGCAAAAAACCTAAAATTGAAAATTTTTGGAAATTTCAATTTTTCAAAAAATTCCAATAGAGCTCACAATTCTCCAATTTTCCTGAATTTTGGCTTATTTTCCGCCAAATATTTCATGTTTCAGTGTCCAACGTGGTCCCATCCAGAAATCGATACGGTCGACCGTACATCTCCGGTCGGCCGCTCCTCACTTGTGATCGACAGAAAATTGTGGAATGCTATAAAAAGGGAATGAAGAAGATTCATATTGCGAAGCAGTTAGGAATCACACATAGTTGTGTGAGCAAGGTGTTGAGAAGGTACGGTAGTAAGGGTACTGTAGAGAGATGCAGTAATCCAAAAAAATTGTTTCGAAAAAACTCATTTTCAGACAAATTAAAAACTAAATTTCCAGAGACTAACTACAGTAACCTATCAAGAACTAAAAAAGAGAAAATCCCAAAAAGTCTACAGCACAAAATCTACATAGTCAAAGTTACAGTTCAAAGACTACAGTAACCAGAAAATTCAAAATGAAAAAATATATTTTTGAAAACTAACTACAGTAATCCTCGCAAAAAACATTTTTCGATTCCTACAATAATCCTTGACATTTCTAAATTGAACCGTACTGTTTACTGTAACTCTCAAACTCACTATCAGAAAATTACAGTAACCCAAAAATCGAAAATTGAAACTTTCAGAATTTTTTGTTGTTAAACTTCAATTTTTCTGTATTTTAGAGCATTACTGTAGACTCTACATTAAACTCCGTCCATTTTCTCAAAAACTACAGTAATCCCAATAATTGATTTTCAAAAAAAAAGTTTAGATTTTCCAATTTTTAGTTTTTCAGAGGATTACTGTAGTTACTGGATATACTAAAAACTCCTACAAAACTCATTTTTGGAATTGAAAGTGCTCTCAGAAAAGCTGCTATAGTTAAACTACAGTAACCAAGTTTTTTAAAAATTTAATTTCCTGAAAAAATTACTGTTTCAAAATGAGCTTTGCCTAAAAATCAATCAAAGCCTACAGTAATCCTCATAAGCTCCGCCCACTTTTTAAATGACCTCACTCATCAATCTCGATCATCATCAAGAACATACAAACCATTAAAATTTTCCGTTCTTTCCGTTTTTTTTGGATTTTCCGCCAAATCGTTCCCCACAGAAATTTTCGGCACCCAATATCTGATGGTAATCTCTAAGAAGGATCTAATTTATGATTTTAAAAGAGAATTTCGGAAGATTATTTGATGATTTATGAGGGACACTTCATTTTTTGGACACCCCCCACCCGAAAAAAAAAATTTGAGATAAAATCTCTTTTTCCGGCGATTCTGAGGGCATTCCCAATGCCAAAAATGAGTTTTTCGGGGGATGTTTTGGCATTTACAGTAATCCTCTTTTCTCAGAGGACTACTGTAGTTCGCGAGAAAATGTGTGGAGCCTATTTTTTTTGTATTGTAGGTATCCTTGAATGTTGAAGATAAAACATTGGACAAAAAACTTTGGATTACTGTAACTTTCTGACTATGAGATTACTGTAGACAAAAAAGTCGAAAAAAGCGGAGATTCATTTATAAAGGTTACGGTAGAAAATAAGGGGGCGGAGCTTATGAGGAGTTTTGAAGGTTCAAAATTTCGATTACTGTAGTTTCTGAGAGTCACTGTAGACAAAAAAAAGCTTGCTTTCCAATTGTCAGGAGCTACAGTAGGATTCGAAAAATAACTTTTTTCCAAAAAAAAATGTTTTTTTCAAATTTTTGAGATTACTGTAGCTCTCGATGAGTACTGTAGTTTTGAGAATTGAAAATGATAATTTTTCGTTGTCCAATTTTCCGAATTACTGTAGATTTTCCAAAACATGGGTGGAACTTAATTTAGCTCAAGAAACGAAAAGTTTCAAAGTTTCAAAAAAAAATGTTTGGATTACTGTAGTTCGAAAGTGGTCCAAATTTAAAAATCACGATTGGAAAAAAGTGGGCGGGGTTTCTCGAGGATTACTGTAGACTCTAAAAGTTTTGAATTATTAGGTTGGCGGGAAAGTCTTTGTCACTCTGTTTGTTTAATCACTGTTCTCGTATATGGAGGCTGTGTATGATATCGACTTTAGTGAATAACAAGGTGATAAGAACCTTCCAATATAAACAAGTCCCCATCTCCTTCCCTGCTCCTCATCTGTAATTGAAACGATATGTTTGTTCCCACTGCTATTCACATCAGACATGTTTTGATTTACCTCTTCCTGTCTCACACCACGATGAAGGATTCGGAAACTTTCTTGAAGAATGTGTACAACACACATGCCCCTCACTACAATACTATTCGCAATTGGTTCCATCGTTTCGAAAAAGATGACTTCTCGCTCGATGAAAAGGATCGCTCTGGGAGACCCCGTGAGTTGGATTTGGACAAGCTGAAGCACGCATTGCAATCGGATCCATTTCAATCTAGCCGTGAACTAGCTGTCACATTCGGAGTTCACCATAGCACAGTCCTTGAAGGTTTGAAGTCTCTTGGAATGAGAAAACTTTTTGGTCGATTCATACCTCATCACCTGACTCAAGCCAACCTTGACCGCCGAGTCGACGATTCGATTACTCTTCTCACTCTCCACGCGGGCGATCGATGGCTGGACCGGCTAATAACCGGAGATGAGAAGTGGGTCTTCTACGATAATCACCACAGGAAATCCCAGTGGGTTGGAGAAGGAGAGAGCCCACAGGATGTCCCCAAACCCGACCTTCATCCGAAAAAAGTTATGCTCTCTGTGTGGTGGGGAGTGGACGGCCCCATCTACTGGGAACTTCTGCCCGAGGGCAAAACAATAACTGGAGACCTCTACACTACTCAACTACGAAACCTCAAGAAAGCAGTCGACCGTTCGGCCCTGAAAGACAAGAAAGTGTACTATCAACATGATAACGCTCGCCCACATGTTTCGAAACAAGTGAAGCAGGAGCTGATGGGATATGGATGGAATGTTCTCCCTCACCCCCCGTATTCTCCTGATCTTGCTCCTTCCGACTATTGGTTATTTGGCGATATGACACGTGCCTTCGAAGGAAGAAGCTTCAATTCCCGTGGAGCGGTCGAAGCGGCACTCAAACAATACTTTGCCTCACGCCCGGCTGGATTCTACCGCAATGGAATCCATAAATTGAGGGAACGTTGGAGACATGTTGTTGATAATGATGGACAATATAATTAATTATTCGGTTATTTTTTCTTTGAGAAATAAACTATTGAAAAAGTGACAAAGACTTTCCCGCCAACCTAATACTATCAAAATGATTTAAAATTATTTTTCCAAAAAAAGTTTAAGAAAAAGGAAGAATGTTTTCCTTATTTTCTGATAACGGTAATTAAAAGTGGGCGGAGCTTAGGAAAATTACTGTAACATCAAAATTCTTGGAAATAAAATCTTTGAAAAATAGGTTTTCTAGCCTAAACCCACCCTAAAAATCCCGAATTTCCAGTCCAAAAGTCTCCAAACCCTCTAGTTTTACAGATATGCTGAAACTGGAGAAATCGTCGCCAAGGCGTGTCGAACAGCGTCTTGCTCGTGCCCCGGCTCCGCCGAGGAGCACGATGCGAGATACTGTAAGCACCTACAGGATAATACCATCAGACTGTTTTTCAGCATTGATAAGTGAGTTGTTTGGCTAAAAATTTGTAAAAATTTGGAAATAATTGAGTCATTTTAAGTCATTTGTGGACCATTTTGAGTTAAAAAAATGGGAAAAGGGGCGGAGCTTAATATTGAGTTTTCAGCATTCTTCGACACGAGTCATCTGCCTCCAGAATCATCTATTTTTCGAAATCTCCAGAGGCCGAAATTCAGGGTTTTGAAAATAATTCCACAACAACGACAATGGATCAATAATTGATCTGTATTTTTATGTTTTTTTGAGGTTTACTGTAGAAACTACAGTAATCCATTTTCATTGATTTGGTTTATTTTTGAAGGGGTTCCATTTGATGTGTAAATTATAATAAATTCGGGATGAAAACTGGAAAATTACCGTATTTCCTCTAATAGAAGCCCATCCGAACCATCAACTTTGAGCTCAATTATCTCGGTTACTGTAAGAGATATCAAAAAGTGGTCAACTAATAAAAAGTTTGTGATATTATGTTAAATATTTTATCAGTTGACAAATTCTTGCTAACTTTTACAGTAACCGAGATAATTGAGTTCAAAGTGCATATATTTAAAAAAAAAGTTTTTTTCGGGATTATTTTTCACAGTTTCAGATTTTTCGTGCAAATCTCAAAATTTCTAAATCTCATGTATTTTTCTATTTGTTCAGTTACACTGAACTATATTTATTTTCCCCTAAAACAAACTATAATATCCAAAAAATTGAAATTCCCCTAAATTAAAATTTGGCCTTTAATTCTTTGAAAGCTGTTCAAATATAACACATTTTCCTATATAAAAGACAGAGTCAGAGGTGTTAAATCAACATCGAAAAATGCACGTTTATATACTTTTTTGGATTTTTGGTCCAACATTTTTTGGATTTGTGTCTAGCCAGTGTTTAGAAGACGACGATGCCTATATTGGTGGACTGTAAGTTTTGGGGAGGTCGTTTTGAAGGGTTTAGAGGCGATATAAATGAGAATAAATGTGATTTTTGGAATCAGCGTGTCTGTAAACCCCTAAAACCTTGTTTTCAGACAGAAAATTCGTTAAAAAATTTTTGTCCCAAATTTTTGAAAATTTTCAGATTTTTCGAATTTTCAAAATTTTCCAAAATATGGCTTGTTTATACTCATTTTAAAGGAAATTTTGCGCTGGTATCGGATTTGTTAATGGAAACCTCTGAAGATGAAAATTCGTCGAGACACGGTACTTTGAACTGTCTGGCTTGCTATTGTTAGGCATTAGGAGCCCCAAAACGTTTTTGAAGATGTTTTTGGGGGGTTTAGAGGCGTTTTGAGTAAGAATAAATGTGATTTTCAAAATTAGCATATCTAGAAACCCCTTGAAGAAAATATTCAGAGAAAATTTTGAAAAAAATATTTGAGCCCAAATTTTTCAAATTTTTCAGATTTTTCAGATTTTCACAAATTTCAAAAATGTGGCTTGTTCATACTCATTTTTAAGGAAATCTTGCGCTGATTTTGAATTTGTTTTTGAAAAACGCTCAAAATCAAAATTCGTCAAGATACGGTACTTTGAACCGTTTCGCTTGTTGTTAAAAGCCATTGTTAGTCATTAGGAAGCCCAAAAAGATTCGGAATGTATTTTTTGAGGTTTTGAGAAGTTTCCATCACAAATGAACATGTGATTTGTAAACCCCTGAAAACAAATTTTCAGACAAATAATTCCAAAAAATATTTTTGAGCCCAAAATTTTTGAAAATTTTCAGATTTTTCAGATTTTCAATTTTTTTAAAAACATGGCTTTTTATACTCATTTTAAAGGAAATTTAGCGCTGATTTCAAATATATTAATGAAAAACGCCAAAAATCGAAATTCGTCGAGTTACGGTATTTGGAACTGTCTCGCCTAGGAGCTATGGTTAGGAATTAGGAAGGCCAAAAAATTTCGGAAAGTGTTTTTGAGGGTTTTCGAGCAGTATTGATAAAAAAAAGTATGATTTTTGAAATCAGCCTCTCTTAAAACCTCTTAAACTTTTTTTTCTAAAGAAATTTCGAAAAAAATTTTGAGTCCAAATTTTTGAATATTTTCAGAATTTTCAGACTTTCAAAATTAAAAAAAAATGGCTTGTTTATACTCATTTTAAAGGAAATTTAGCGCTGATTCTGATTCTAACTATTTCAAATCTCAAAAATTGAGATCCAAAGACTTACACCCCATTTTCAGGTGCTACACAGTCTCCCCCTTCAAGGAATCCTTCCCAGTTGCTCAGAACGCGTGTCACCGGAAAAATCAAAATTTGGCCATAATAAAGAATAGTCTACAGGCTAATTATCTTGCCAGTGAGTTAATTAGGCTTTAATTAATCTAATTAGGATTTTTTTTTAATTTCCAAAATTAATTACCTGAAATTTTCAGCTACTGTCCAAAAAATCACCAATGAGCAAAACGGGAAATTTTGGATCGGATTGAATCGATCATCGATCAATTCTAGATATCAATGGGATGATGGGACACCCCTAATTTGGTCCAATTTTGATTCCAGTAATTTAAAAAAAATGAAAAAAAATGAAAAAAAAAACTTTTTTCAGAATTCTCCCAAAACCAATTATGGGTCGCTGAAAGTACCCAAAATGGAAAATGGACAACTTTAGATGGTGAAGAAGCTCATTTCTTTGTTTGCAGTCATGATCCGTCAGGTGCTTTCGGGATTTTGAGTTTTTGAAATTTTGAAAAAAAAATTTTTTTGGATCTTTTTTTTTAGCCTAACTAGGGAAGGTTGTAATCGGGGGGTGGAACTTCTGTATGAGACCTATATCATTCGAAAGCTGAGAATGAGAAATTTTCAAAGATGTATTCAGATTTTGCTGAGGAGCTACCAGTTTCGAGAAAATCATGTTTCAAATTTGGCTCAAATTTGACTCTTAAGGGCGCCGCGCCTCCCCTCTTTCTTATACAGGGTGGCTGAAAAGTATTGAGACTACTTTCAAGGAGTCACTGGAATGGCGCGAGCCGGTTCCTTCTAGAAATATTGATGTTTTTGGATAACTGGAAGACTTCTAAAGATTTTTTGATGACTAGAATGTATCTACTTTTGGTAACAAGATCACAATTCCAGTTTGATTGAATTTGACTACTTTTTCAGTACAAAATTGGTCATCTTTGACCATTTACTGTGTCAAAAGGTCAAGTCCAATTTAGCTTTAAAGACATGGAATGTATAGTGCATCTCTCGATTGTTGTCTCAAACACTTTCATTTTCAATTTGAAGTCATTTTGTAGGCCGCAGGAGCATTACCGCAAACTCAACTTTTGCCTCGCCGCGCAGTACTAAATGAGCTTTTTTCGAAAGGGCATATCTTGATAAAAACCCGGATCGCTTGAAAGATTTTCACTGTCAAATTGTTCAAATGTGCACAAATGATAATTTGAGAAGTTTCAAAACATTTTGTTGACTCTATCTGTTTGAACTGGAACATTGAAAATTTGAGCCATTTTTGAGTCATTTGGTCGGTTGCATGATATCACTCATATCTATAAATAGAGGTTATCGAGGTATCTAAAATTTTAGGAGCATTATCTAGAAGAGTTCTTCCAACTATATTGAAAGCATGAACTTTCAACCTTTGTTCAATCTGCGGTTACATCATGAAGTACTAAAAACAAGGTGCGGCGAGTCGCTCATATTTCTACATCACATTTGATGTTCTAACTAGGTAAAACTAAGGTATTCAAGGTTTTCCTTCTAAATGTAAACTAGAAAAATAATCATTATTCGCAAAAACTAGCAGTCATAGTCATCAGGTTCTCTGTTTTCAAGAAATTGAGTCTAAACAAAGTCTCAATACTTTTCAGCCACCCTGTATAGATTGGGGGAAGGGAAAGAACCAGACAGCAGTGTGAACACAGGTAAAGGGGGACTGCCGAAAAACTGCTAAATGACAGCTGAAGAGGCGCAAACTGGCGAATGACTGCTAGTTGGCAGCCGAAGGAGAACTGACGGGCCGTTGACGGTCCGTCGACGGACCGTCGGTACCGATTGGAAAGTTACACCACGAATTTTTTGGCCTTCCTAATTCCTAACCATAGCTCCTAGGCGAGACAGTTCCAGAAACCGTAACTCGACGAATTTCGATTTTTGGCGTTTTTCATTAATATATTTGAAATTAGCTCTAAAGTTCCTCTAAAAGTATAAACAAGCCATGTTTTTCAAAAAATTGAAAATCTGAAAAATCTGAAAATTTTCAAAAATTTGGGCCAAAAATTTTTTAACGAATTTTCTGTCTGAAAACAAGTTTTTAGGGGTTTACAGACACGCTGATTCCAAAAATCACACTTATTCTTATATCGCCTCTAAACCAAGCCATGTTTTTCAAAAAAATTGAAAATCTGAAAAATCTGAAAATTTTCAAAAATTTGGGCTCAAAAATATTTTTTGGAATTATTTGTCTGAAAATTTGTTTTCAGGGGTTTACAAATCACATGTTCATTTGTGATGGAAACTTCTCAAAACCTCAAAAAATACATTCCGAAACTTTTTGGACTTCCTAAGGCCTAATAATGGCTTCTAACAGTACGCGAAAGGGTTCAAAGTACCGTATCTCGACGAATTTTGATTTTTAGAAGTTATCGTTCACAAATTCTATATCAGCGCAAAATTCCCTTCAAAATGAGTATAAACATGGCATATTTTGGCAAATTTTGAAAATCTAAAAAAATCTGAAAATTTTGAAAATTTTGAGTCCAAATTTTTGTTCGAATTTTCTGTCTATAAATTTTTAGGGGTTTTCAAACCCGCTGATTTTTAAAATCATATTTATTTCTAACCAAAACTTCCGGAACGTCTAGAAATTCCGCTTCTCCTAGTAGCTAGTAGTAAGGCGCGTTCCTTACGAGATGGTTCAAAGTACCGTATCTCGATGAATTTTGATTTTTAGAAATTTTCGTTTACAAATTCTATATCAGCGCAACATTCTCTTTAAAATGAGTATAAACAAGCTAGACTTTGAAATATTTTGTAAATTTCGGAAAAAAATTAAAAATTTTTTGAAAAAATGTTTTTTTTGAAAATATTGCTAATAGTGGTTTTCAGACAAGCTAATGTCAAAAATAACAAAACTATAATTCCAGCTTCTACTCCACAACCATCGCCGACACCTGACGACGGCTCCACAACTTATGGTCCATGGGAGACAACCCCATACCCCGACGACGGCTCCACAACTTATGGTCCATGGGAGACAACCCCATACCCCGACGACGGCTCCACAACTTATGGTCCATGGGAGACAACCCCATACCCCGACGACGGCTCCACAACTTATGGTCCATGGGAGACAACCCCATACCCCGACGACGGCTCCACAACTTATGGTCCATGGGAGACAACCCCATACCCCGACGACGGCTCCACAACTTATCGTCCATGGGAGACAACCCCATACCCAGATGACGGCTCCACAACTTATCGTCCATGGGAGACAACCCCATACCCAGATGACGGCTCCACAACTTATCGTCCATGGGAGACAACCCCATACCCAGATGACGGCTCCACAACTTATCGTCCATGGGAAACAACGTCCTACGATGATTACGGTACCACTGATTACCCGGATTACGGTAGTACAGACTACCCGGATTACGGTACCACTGATTACCCGGATTACGGTAGTACAGACTACCCGGATTACGGTAGTACTGATTACTCGGATTACGATCCTACCACTGATTTTTCCCAAATTCGAATCAACAAACTTCCAAAACCACTGAGAAGATTTTTCCAGAAAAAGCGTTAAATTTTCTCGAATAAATGTGTTATGGGATGAATTTTTTAATTTTTAAAGCGTTCAAATATGTCTGAAAATGGCTGAAAATTGCTGAAAATGACTCTGCAAATGGCTGAAAATAACTCCGAAAACGGCTCTAAATTGTCTGAAAATAGCTGAAAAATATTCTGAAAATGTCTGAAATTAGCTGAAAATGACTCTGAAATGTCTGAAATTAGCTGAAAATGACTCTGAAATGTCTGAAAATGACTGAAAATGATTCTGAAAATGTCTGAAAATGGCTGAAAATATCTCTAAAAATGTCTGAAAATCACTGAAAAATGGCTCAGAAAAAGTCTGAAAATGACTGAAATCAGCTGAAAATGACTCTGAAAAAGTCTGAAAATGACTGAAAATGACTCTGAAAATAGAATGTCTGAAAATTGTTAAAAATAACTGAAAATGGTTTTAAACTGGCTGAAAAAATGGCTGAAAATTATTCTGAAAAAATGGCTGAAAATGGTTGAAAATTATTCTGAAAATGTCTGAAAATCACTGAAAAATGGCTCTGAATTGTCTGAAAATGTTTGAAAATGGCTCTGAAAGAGAATGTCTGAAAATAGAATGTCTGAAAATTGTTGAAAAATAACTGAAAATGGTTTTAAAATGGCTGAAAATGTCTGAAAAGGACACTGAAATGTCTGAAAATGATTCTGAAAATGTCTGAAAAAGTCTGAAAAAGACACTGAAATGTCTGAAAATAGCTGAAAATGACTCTGAAATGTTTGAAAATAGCTCTAAAAATGTCTGAAAATGTCTGCAATATGCTGAAAATGACTCTGAAAGAGAATGTCTGAAAATAGAATGTCTGAAAATAGCTGAAAATGGCTATAAAACGTCTGAAAATGACGGAAAACGATTCTAAAATGACTGAAAATGATTCTAAAATGACTGAAAATGGCTGAAAATGGCTCTAAATTGTCTGAAAATAGCTGAAAATGACTCTGAAATGTCTAAAAATGTCTGAAAAATGCTGAAAATATCTCTAAAAATGTCTGAAAATGACTCTGAAATGTCTGAAAATGTCTGAAAATGATTTAAAGTGAAAAAAAGCCATGTTTTGGAAAAATTTTCGAAATTTTCGAAAAAAAAATTGGGCTCAAAAAATTTTTTTTCGAAATATTTTCTGAAAAAA
>NC_013487.2:15116694-15130405 GCF_000004555.2 Caenorhabditis briggsae | reverse complement strand
AGTAAAATGTTGCTGATATCCTGATAAACATTTTACTAGTTAACCACTTTTTGATATCTTTCAAAAGAAGTGAGATATATAGGCTCAAAGTGGACGATCCGGGTGTCGTTCTATTAGAGGTTTTACGGTATCTAGAAATTCCCATATTAGTAACATCCAAAATTTAAAAATCGAAATACTTGGAAGTTTCAGGCACTCGGAAAAGTGGAAAATCTGATTTTCGGATGCTGAAATTGTAAAATTCAAAATCAGCTCAAAATTACCTTTAAAATGAGTATAAACAAACCATATTTTGGACAAATTTGAAAATTTCGAAAAAAATTTTATTTTTCGAAAATTTTTTTCTGAAAATAAGCGTTTCGGGGTTTTCAGATACGCTGATTCCAAAAATTACATTTGTTTTGAACTTAAATTTCAAACTGAAACAAAAAACTCACTTCCAAAAAGGCCGTACCTTTCTTCAAGCAAAATGCAATTCTCCAAATGACTTGCTTGATCCGCAGCGCCAGCCCGCTTATTAATCAATTTTGAGATAATTCTGGAACATTTCCGTTTGGATATACCCGATTGAGTTCCTCCAACTTGTCTTGTAACTCATCGCTCAAATTTGAGAACGGATGATTTTCGGATGCTGAAAATGTAAAATTTGAAATCAGCTCAAAATTACCTTTAAAATGAGTATAAACAAGCCATAGCTTGGAAAAATTTGAAAATTGCGAAAAAAAATTTTTGGGTCCAGAATTTTTTTTTCCACTTTTTTTTGAAGAATTGCTTTTAGTGGTTTTCAGACACGCTGATTC
This sequence comes from Caenorhabditis briggsae, assembly GCF_000004555.2. Lineage (NCBI taxonomy): Eukaryota > Metazoa > Nematoda > Chromadorea > Rhabditida > Rhabditidae > Caenorhabditis > Caenorhabditis briggsae. The sequence continues at coordinate 15,129,605 of NC_013487.2, read as the reverse complement.
CAAAAATTACATTCATTTGCTTCATTAAAACTGAAAAATTCCACTTTTCCTACCTTTGAGAACGGGTGTTTGAGGTATAAGTCCAGGTTGATGTGATAGAATCCAATTTTTATCAATTTTCTTTATTATCTCATTTTGCCACTTTTCGTTCATTTACAAAAAAGTTTTCTGTTCGTTTGGGACATTGTTGACACCGATACGCGAACAGACATTTCGTACTCCTTCAGATTACCGTAATAAGTGCGGATTTTTCTCAATCAGTTTGTCCTGAAAAAACGCTTGAGTTTTGATTTTTTTAATGTTGAAAATGTGAAATTTGAAATCAGTTCAAAATTTCCTTTAAAATGAGTATAAACAAGCCATATTTTGGAAAACTTTGAAAATTTCGAAAAAAAAATTTTTGGGTCCAAAAATTTTTTTTCTGAAAATAAGCTTCTAGGGGTTTTCAGACACGCTGATTTCAAAAATCACACTTCTTACCCCTCAAAAACATCTGCAAAAGCTCCAACTTCTCACATTTCCATCTTTTTGATCAATTACCCGGTATTCATTTTGGTCAATATGTTCTGAAATTTCAAAAAACCTACATTTAAGCTTGGATTGTTATTTTCTCACCTATTTTGTATTGGATTGTAAGTTGTTTCAACCTGTCTATTACAGTTTGATCGATCCGTTGAGACATTTCAATTTCTGAAATTAGGAAATTTAAAATTTTTGGAATTTTCGAAATTTTGCAATTCCAAATCCCTATAGATCCCATTTAATTGGAATTTTAGAATCAAAAGATCAAAATGTCACTTCTAGATGAATACAAATTTGAAAGAGATTAAGCGAGGGATAAGGAAAATATGGGAGACGCAGAGATTTGCACCTGGCAACACCCTTTTCATTAGAGCTCTGAGCTCTGAGCTGCTGATTTTGAGGGGCGGAGCTTAAGGATGAGCAGCAGCTCGAATAAGCAATTTCCCATAGATATTCCAAAACATTTGAAATTGAAAAGCCCAAATCCTTTAATGGAAAATAGAAGCGAGAGAATTTGCACCTGGCAATTATTAGGATTACTGTAACTTTGTCAGTTTTCAGTCAAATTCGATGATAACTAAATTTTCAGAATGAGCAAGTTATCAGCTTCAAAATGAGTATAAACATGCCTAGTTTTCAAGGATGTTTAATCATTCGAGAAAAAGTTTTGGGCCCAAAAATTTTTTTTTGCTGAAAATAAGCTTCTAGGGGTTTTCAGACACGCTGATTCCAAAAATCACATAATTTTTGTCAAATAGTTCTCTGTAAAAAACCTGGAAAGCTAGAAGCTACACAGTCGTAGTTTCGTTTGACTAGAAAATGGTCAGAACTCATACCACGATCGAGATATACTAGTGGATTCTCCGAAAAGGGGAGTGCCTCCTGATTCCAAAACAGTTTTCAAATTTTGCTAAATGGCCCGGAGAGCCGAGATATCTGTGCTCTAAAATCAAGCGATAAACCATATAAATCTCGCTTCCGAGTTTTCGATCAGCTGCTTCCTCTCCCCTTAAATTTCCCCTCCAAACTCCGCATTCTTATCCGTCGCCGTTGACTACCAGGTAATGTGGGCCGGTGGCCGAGTGGTGTGTGCGCTTGGCTGGGAATCTGCTTTTGCGGGTTCGAACCCTCTTCGTTTTAAACTCTTTGTTTTTGTGTTTTATGGTCATTTAATGATTTTTTAAAACTTTATTCATGATTTTTCACCTTTCTATCCACCTTTCATAGTAAGCCATCCTGACATTTTTACGGAATTTCGATTTTTTCTGAACAAATCTAAAAGAAAAAAGGAGAGGACATTTTTTAATCAATAAATGTTTTGAAAATTGTAGAATGGGTTGAGAAGCTAGGTCGAGAGTTCGGATCTTCTCTGGCAATTTTGTTGTTGGAGGATTGAGGTACCGTGAATTAGGGGCTCGAGGTGCTCGTCTGATACGTGAAGTTTGAGCTCAATTATCTCGGTTATTTGAAAGCTTTCGTAAAAATGTCAGGATGGCTTACTATGTATACAGAAAGGTGAAAAATCATGAAAAAAGTTTAAAAAAATCATTAAATGACCATAAAACACAAAAACAAAGAGTTTACAACGAAGAGGGTTCGAACCCGCAAAAGCAGATTCCCAGCCAAGCGCACACACCACTCGGCCACCGGCCCACATTACCTGGTAGTCAACGGCGACGGATAAGAATGCGGAGTTTGGAGGGGAAATTTAAGGGGAGAGGAAGCAGCTGATCGAAAACTCGGAAGCGAGATTTATATGGTTTATCGCTTGATTTTAGAGCACAGATATCTCGGCTCTCCGGGCCATTTAGCAAAATTTGAAAACTGTTTTGGAATCAGGAGGCACTCCCCTTTTCGGAGAATCCACTAGTTTATCTCGATCGTGGTATGAGTTCTGACCATTCCCTAGTGAGGTCAAAAGTGCGCATTTGGAAACTACAGTAGTATTATTACTGGAATTTGAAATCGAAAATTGTTAGGTTGCTGTATCTTTGTCATTTTTCTGCCAAATTAAATATTTTTTATATTTTCAAAATCAGTAAATGATAGGCTTCAAAATGAGTATAATCAAGCCATAGTCTGGAAAATTTTCGAAATTTTCGCAAAAATTATTGGTCCCAAAAAAACATTTTTTTGATTCGAAATTTTTTTTTTCGCTGAAAATATGCTTATAGGGGTTTTCAGACACGCTGATTCTGAAAATCACATTAATTTTTCTCTGAAACTTCTGAAAAAAGCTACACCGTCATATGAGATCAATAGTACGAATTTAGATTAACTACCGTATTTTTCTTAATTTTTTTTCTTATTTAGTATTTTCCAATTTTTCTAGTTAAAAATTGTGAAAAATTAGTATTAAACAAGAATATTTGAGGATTTTTCCGCATTTTTTGAATCTTTCAAAAAGTCGGAAAAATTCAATTTTGAACACTAAAAATGTATATTTCCCTCACCTTGTCATCCAATGCTGCTTCTTTGATGATAGATTTCAAAATCATTCAGTTTTTTCAGCCAAATAAAAATCTGAAATTTGAATTTTTTCAAGAAAAAATCTGTAATTTTAGACTGACCTCATATAGGAATTTTCAGAAAAATAAATTTTTTTTAAAACTTTAAAAGTCTCCATTCATTCTAAGGAGACATTTTAAGGTTTTTGAGAAGAATTTTAGAATAGTTTTAGGAATATAAAAAATCAAAGAAAATCCAAATAATCTTAGAAATTTTCATTTTTGGGATTTTTCTTTGAATTCAGTGAAATAGGGAATGAGCAATTCGTGGAATTGCTCATTTTATCGAGAAAAGGAAGTGGGCGGAGCCTAAGAAAATGGGCGGGGCTTATAGATTAGCAGGAGCACAAATGAGGAAATGGAAATTTCTAGAAATTCGGGATTAAGTGAGAGATAAGGAAAATATGAGAGACGCAGAGATTTGCACCTGGACACCCCATATTTCATTAGAGCTCTGAGCTGCTCATTTTGAGAAGGAGCAGGATTAACAGGAAATGAGAAATTTCCCCCATAGAAACTTGAAATCCCAAATAATTAAAATGAAATTAAAATTAAAATGAGCACAAATGAGCAATTTCCCATAGAAATTTCGAGAAATTTCCAAAAGTCCTAATCCTTAAATGGAACATAGAAGCGAGAGAAATTGCACCTGGCAATCATTAGGGCTACTGTATCTTTTGCAGGTTTAAGACAAATTGGATGAAAGTTAGCTTTTTGGAATCAGAAATTTTTCAGCTTCAAAGTGAGTATAAACAAGCCATATTTTGTTGCATTTTTAGGTGAAAAATTTGGGTCTAAAAAAATTTTCTTTGATTTTTTTTTTCATTTTGCCAGTGTATCATTTTATGATATCTTTCACCAGAATCGAGATAAATAAACTTTAACCTACTCTTCCGCGGTTCCTGTAAAAGATACCAAAAAACTATTAACAGCAAAAATGTTTGTTTCAAAATCAGCAACATTTTATCAGTTAATCATTTTTTGATATCTCAAACAAGAAACGAGATAATTAGGTTCAAAGAGACAATCTTTCTGTGGAGAATCAGAGATTTCAAAAGGAAAAAAATTCAAGTGTTATTTTGAACGTGATGAAAAATATATTTATAAAAAAAGTTTCCAAAAAATTGAATTCTAGATATTAAAAACTACGTGATTTGGTTTAGAAACCCTCGACCCTAGATGACCTCGGGGAGATAAGATCACTATAAAGGATGAAAGAAGTAAAGGAAGAATCAGTTCTGCCTTCTCGAGGCTCTCGAGAAAGGGAGGGGGGTCCCTGGATCCTGGGTCCCTGGGTCCCTGGGTCCCTGGGTTCCTGGGTTCCTGGGTTCCTGGGTCCCTGGGTCCCTGGGTCCCTGGGTCCCTGGGTCCCTGGGTCCCAGGGTCCCTGGGTCCCTGGGTCCCTGGGTCCCTGGGTCCCTGGGTCCCTGGGTCCCTGGGTCCCTGGGTCCCTGGATCCCTGGGTCCCTGGGTCCCTGGGTCCCTGGGTCCCTGGGTCCCTGGGTCCCGTATTAAATAAAAATGTGTCAAATTCTAAAAATTGCCAAATTCTAGACTCATTATTTTTTGAATTTTTGAACTATTTTCTAAATTTTTTTAGAAATGAGGTGAGTGTAAAATTACAGATTTTTCTCGGAAATTCAAATTTCAGATTTTTTTTATATTTCCAGGAATTCTATGCATGTTTTTATACTCATTTTGAAGCTAAACATTTGGTGATCATCAAAATACAATTTTCGTTCAATTTGGCTGAAAACTGACAAAGATACAGTAACCTAACAATTTTCGATTTTAAATTCCAGTAATAATACTAATCCAGTAATAATTCCAGTAATAATACTACTGTAGTTCCCAAATGCGCACTTTTGACCTCAGAGGAAACTACGACTGTGTAGGTTCTAGCTTTTCAGGTTTTCAGAGAACTATTTGAGAAAAATCATGAGATTTTTGGAATCAGCGTGTCTGAAAACCCCTAGAAGCTTATTTTCAGCAAAAAAAAATTTTTGGGCCCAAAACTTTTTATCGAATAATTAAACATTTTTGAAAACTAGGCATGTTTATACCCATTTTGAAGCTGATAACTTGCTCATTCTGAAAATTTAGTTATCATCAAATTTGACTAAAAACTGACAAAGTTACAGTAATCCTAATGATTGCCAGGTGCAAATTCTCTCGCTTCTATTTTCCATTAAAGGATTTGGACTTTTCAATTTCAAGTTTCTATGGGGGAAATTGCTCATTTCCTGTTAATCCTGCTCCTTCTCAAAATGAGCAGCTCAGAACTCTAATGAAATATGGGGTGTCCAGGTGCAAATCTCTGCGTCTCTCATCTTTTCCTTATCCCTCACTTTATCTCTTGTATTCATCTAAATTTGTATTCATCTAGAAGTGAAATTCTGGATCTTTTGGTCCCAAAATTTTGAATTTAGTGCATTTCTAGAGACTTTGATGTATAAAATTTCCAAAAAATAAGTTTAAAAAAAAATTTTTTCAGAAAATATTTCGAAAAAAAATTTTTTGAGCCCAATTTTTTTTTCGAAAATTTCGAAAATTTTTCCAAAACATGGCTTTTTTTCACTTTAAATCATTTTCAGACATTTTCAGACATTTCAGAGTCATTTTCAGACATTTTTAGAGATATTTTCAGCATTTTTCAGACATTTTTAGACATTTCAGAGTCATTTTCAGCTATTTTCAGACAATTTAGAGCCATTTTCAGCCATTTTCAGTCATTTTAGAATCATTTTCAGTCATTTTAGAATCGTTTTCCGTCATTTTCAGACGTTTTATAGCCATTTTCAGCTATTTTCAGACATTCTATTTTCAGACATTCTCTTTCAGAGTCATTTTCAGCATATTGCAGACATTTTCAGACATTTTTAGAGCTATTTTCAAACATTTCAGAGTCATTTTCAGCTATTTTCAGACATTTCAGTGTCTTTTTCAGACTTTTTCAGACATTTTCAGAATCATTTTCAGACATTTCAGTGTCCTTTTCAGACATTTTCAGCCATTTTAAAACCATTTTCAGTTATTTTTCAACAATTTTCAGACATTCTATTTTCAGACATTCTCTTTCAGAGCCATTTTCAAACATTTTCAGACAATTCAGAGCCATTTTTCAGTGATTTTCAGACATTTTCAGAATAATTTTCAACCATTTTCAGCCATTTTTTCAGAATAATTTTCAGCCATTTTTTCAGCCAGTTTAAAACCATTTTCAGTTATTTTTAACAATTTTCAGACATTCTATTTTCAGAGTCATTTTCAGTCATTTTCAGACTTTTTCAGAGTCATTTTCAGCTGATTTCAGTCATTTTCAGACTTTTTCTAGCCATTTTTCAGTGATTTTCAGACATTTTTAGAGATATTTTCAGCCATTTTCAGACATTTTCAGAATCATTTTCAGTCATTTTCAGACATTTCAGAGTCATTTTCAGCTAATTTCAGACATTTCAGAGTCATTTTCAGCTAATTTCAGACATTTTCAGAATATTTTTCAGCTATTTTCAGACAATTTAGAGCCGTTTTCGGAGTTATTTTCAGCCATTTGCAGAGTCATTTTCAGCAATTTTCAGCCATTTTCAGACATATTTGAACGCTTTAAAAATTAAAAAATTCATCCCATAACACATTTATTCGAGAAAATTTAACGCTTTTTCTGGAAAAATCTTCTCAGTGGTTTTGGAAGTTTGTTGATTCGAATTTGGGAAAAATCAGTGGTAGGATCGTAATCCGAGTAATCAGTACTACCGTAATCCGGGTAGTCTGTACTACCGTAATCCGGGTAATCAGTGGTACCGTAATCCGGGTAGTCTGTACTACCGTAATCCGGGTAATCAGTGGTACCGTAATCATCGTAGGACGTTGTTTCCCATGGACGATAAGTTGTGGAGCCGTCATCTGGGTATGGGGTTGTCTCCCATGGACGATAAGTTGTGGAGCCGTCATCTGGGTATGGGGTTGTCTCCCATGGACGATAAGTTGTGGAGCCGTCATCTGGGTATGGGGTTGTCTCCCATGGACGATAAGTTGTGGAGCCGTCATCTGGGTATGGGGTTGTCTCCCATGGACCATAAGTTGTGGAGCCGTCGTCGGGGTATGGGGTTGTCTCCCATGGACCATAAGTTGTGGAGCCGTCGTCGGGGTATGGGGTTGTCTCCCATGGACCATAAGTTGTGGAGCCGTCGTCGGGGTATGGGGTTGTCTCCCATGGACCATAAGTTGTGGAGCCGTCGTCGGGGTATGGGGTTGTCTCCCATGGACCATAAGTTGTGGAGCCGTCGTCGGGGTATGGGGTTGTCTCCCATGGACCATAAGTTGTGGAGCCGTCGTCGGGGTATGGGGTTGTCTCCCATGGACCATAAGTTGTGGAGCCGTCGTCAGGTGTCGGCGATGGTTGTGGAGTAGAAGCTGGAATTATAGTTTTGTTATTTTTGACATTAGCTTGTCTGAAAACCACTATTAGCAATATTTTCAAAAAAAACATTTTTTCAAAAAATTTTTAATTTTTTTCCGAAATTTACAAAATATTTCAAAGTCTAGCTTGTTTATACTCATTTTAAAGAGAATGTTGCGCTGATATAGAATTTGTAAACGAAAATTTCTAAAAATCAAAATTCATCGAGATACGGTACTTTGAACCATCTCGTAAGGAACGCGCCTTACTACTAGCTACTAGGAGAAGCGGAATTTCTAGACGTTCCGGAAGTTTTGGTTAGAAATAAATATGATTTTAAAAATCAGCGGGTTTGAAAACCCCTAAAAATTTATAGACAGAAAATTCGAACAAAAATTTGGACTCAAAATTTTCAAAATTTTCAGATTTTTTTAGATTTTCAAAATTTGCCAAAATATGCCATGTTTATACTCATTTTGAAGGGAATTTTGCGCTGATATAGAATTTGTGAACGATAACTTCTAAAAATCAAAATTCGTCGAGATACGGTACTTTGAACCCTTTCGCGTACTGTTAGAAGCCATTATTAGGCCTTAGGAAGTCCAAAAAGTTTCGGAATGTATTTTTTGAGGTTTTGAGAAGTTTCCATCACAAATGAACATGTGATTTGTAAACCCCTGAAAACAAATTTTCAGACAAATAATTCCAAAAAATATTTTTGAGCCCAAATTTTTGAAAATTTTCAGATTTTTCAGATTTTCAATTTTTTTGAAAAACATGGCTTGGTTTAGAGGCGATATAAGAATAAGTGTGATTTTTGGAATCAGCGTGTCTGTAAACCCCTAAAAACTTGTTTTCAGACAGAAAATTCGTTAAAAAATTTTTGGCCCAAATTTTTGAAAATTTTCAGATTTTTCAGATTTTCAATTTTTTGAAAAACATGGCTTGTTTATACTTTTAAAGGAACTTTAGAGCTAATTTCAAATATATTAATGAAAAACGCCAAAAATCGAAATTCGTCGAGTTACGGTTTCTGGAACTGTCTCGCCTAGGAGCTATGGTTAGGAATTAGGAAGGCCAAAAAATTCGTGGTGTAACTTTCCAATCGGTACCGACGGTCCGTCGACGGACCGTCAACGGCCCGTCAGTTCTCCTTCGGCTGCCAACTAGCAGTCATTCGCCAGTTTGCGCCTCTTCAGCTGTCATTTAGCAGTTTTTCGGCAGTCCCCCTTTACCTGTGTTCACACTGCTGTCTGGTTCTTTCCCTTCCCCCAATCTATACAGGGTGGCTGAAAAGTATTGAGACTTTGTTTAGACTCAATTTCTTGAAAACAGAGAACCTGATGACTATGACTGCTAGTTTTTGCGAATAATGATTATTTTTCTAGTTTACATTTAGAAGGAAAACCTTGAATACCTTAGTTTTACCTAGTTAGAACATCAAATGTGATGTAGAAATATGAGCGACTCGCCGCACCTTGTTTTTAGTACTTCATGATGTAACCGCAGATTGAACAAAGGTTGAAAGTTCATGCTTTCAATATAGTTGGAAGAACTCTTCTAGATAATGCTCCTAAAATTTTAGATACCTCGATAACCTCTATTTATAGATATGAGTGATATCATGCAACCGACCAAATGACTCAAAAATGGCTCAAATTTTCAATGTTCCAGTTCAAACAGATAGAGTCAACAAAATGTTTTGAAACTTCTCAAATTATCATTTGTGCACATTTGAACAATTTGACAGTGAAAATCTTTCAAGCGATCCGGGTTTTTATCAAGATATGCCCTTTCGAAAAAAGCTCATTTAGTACTGCGCGGCGAGGCAAAAGTTGAGTTTGCGGTAATGCTCCTGCGGCCTACAAAATGACTTCAAATTGAAAATGAAAGTGTTTGAGACAACAATCGAGAGATGCACTATACATTCCATGTCTTTAAAGCTAAATTGGACTTGACCTTTTGACACAGTAAATGGTCAAAGATGACCAATTTTGTACTGAAAAAGTAGTCAAATTCAATCAAACTGGAATTGTGATCTTGTTACCAAAAGTAGATACATTCTAGTCATCAAAAAATCTTTAGAAGTCTTCCAGTTATCCAAAAACATCAATATTTCTAGAAGGAACCGGCTCGCGCCATTCCAGTGACTCCTTGAAAGTAGTCTCAATACTTTTCAGCCACCCTGTATAAGAAAGAGGGGAGGCGCGGCGCCCTTAAGAGTCAAATTTGAGCCAAATTTGAAACATGATTTTCTCGAAACTGGTAGCTCCTCAGCAAAATCTGAATACATCTTTGAAAATTTCTCATTCTCAGCTTTCGAATGATATAGGTCTCATACAGAAGTTCCACCCCCCGATTACAACCTTCCCTAGTTAGGCTAAAAAAAAAGATCCAAAAAAATTTTTTTTTCAAAATTTCAAAAACTCAAAATCCCGAAAGCACCTGACGGATCATGACTGCAAACAAAGAAATGAGCTTCTTCACCATCTAAAGTTGTCCATTTTCCATTTTGGGTACTTTCAGCGACCCATAATTGGTTTTGGGAGAATTCTGAAAAAAGTTTTTTTTTTCATTTTTTTTCATTTTTTTTAAATTACTGGAATCAAAATTGGACCAAATTAGGGGTGTCCCATCATCCCATTGATATCTAGAATTGATCGATGATCGATTCAATCCGATCCAAAATTTCCCGTTTTGCTCATTGGTGATTTTTTGGACAGTAGCTGAAAATTTCAGGTAATTAATTTTGGAAATTAAAAAAAAATCCTAATTAGATTAATTAAAGCCTAATTAACTCACTGGCAAGATAATTAGCCTGTAGACTATTCTTTATTATGGCCAAATTTTGATTTTTCCGGTGACACGCGTTCTGAGCAACTGGGAAGGATTCCTTGAAGGGGGAGACTGTGTAGCACCTGAAAATGGGGTGTAAGTCTTTGGATCTCAATTTTTGAGATTTGAAATAGTTAGAATCAGAATCAGCGCTAAATTTCCTTTAAAATGAGTATAAACAAGCCATTTTTTTTTAATTTTGAAAGTCTGAAAATTCTGAAAATATTCAAAAATTTGGACTCAAAATTTTTTTCGAAATTTCTTTAGAAAAAAAAGTTTAAGAGGTTTTAAGAGAGGCTGATTTCAAAAATCATACTTTTTTTTATCAATACTGCTCGAAAACCCTCAAAAACACTTTCCGAAATTTTTTGGCCTTCCTAATTCCTAACCATAGCTCCTAGGCGAGACAGTTCCAAATACCGTAACTCGACGAATTTCGATTTTTGGCGTTTTTCATTAATATATTTGAAATCAGCGCTAAATTTCCTTTAAAATGAGTATAAAAAGCCATGTTTTTAAAAAAATTGAAAATCTGAAAAATCTGAAAATTTTCAAAAATTTTGGGCTCAAAAATATTTTTTGGAATTATTTGTCTGAAAATTTGTTTTCAGGGGTTTACAAATCACATGTTCATTTGTGATGGAAACTTCTCAAAACCTCAAAAAATACATTCCGAATCTTTTTGGGCTTCCTAATGACTAACAATGGCTTTTAACAACAAGCGAAACGGTTCAAAGTACCGTATCTTGACGAATTTTGATTTTGAGCGTTTTTCAAAAACAAATTCAAAATCAGCGCAAGATTTCCTTAAAAATGAGTATGAACAAGCCACATTTTTGAAATTTGTGAAAATCTGAAAAATCTGAAAAATTTGAAAAATTTGGGCTCAAATATTTTTTTCAAAATTTTCTCTGAATATTTTCTTCAAGGGGTTTCTAGATATGCTAATTTTGAAAATCACATTTATTCTTACTCAAAACGCCTCTAAACCCCCCAAAAACATCTTCAAAAACGTTTTGGGGCTCCTAATGCCTAACAATAGCAAGCCAGACAGTTCAAAGTACCGTGTCTCGACGAATTTTCATCTTCAGAGGTTTCCATTAACAAATCCGATACCAGCGCAAAATTTCCTTTAAAATGAGTATAAACAAGCCATATTTTGGAAAATTTTGAAAATTCGAAAAATCTGAAAATTTTCAAAAATTTGGGACAAAAATTTTTTAACGAATTTTCTGTCTGAAAACAAGGTTTTAGGGGTTTACAGACACGCTGATTCCAAAAATCACATTTATTCTCATTTATATCGCCTCTAAACCCTTCAAAACGACCTCCCCAAAACTTACAGTCCACCAATATAGGCATCGTCGTCTTCTAAACACTGGCTAGACACAAATCCAAAAAATGTTGGACCAAAAATCCAAAAAAGTATATAAACGTGCATTTTTCGATGTTGATTTAACACCTCTGACTCTGTCTTTTATATAGGAAAATGTGTTATATTTGAACAGCTTTCAAAGAATTAAAGGCCAAATTTTAATTTAGGGGAATTTCAATTTTTTGGATATTATAGTTTGTTTTAGGGGAAAATAAATATAGTTCAGTGTAACTGAACAAATAGAAAAATACATGAGATTTAGAAATTTTGAGATTTGCACGAAAAATCTGAAACTGTGAAAAATAATCCCGAAAAAAACTTTTTTTTTAAATATATGCACTTTGAACTCAATTATCTCGGTTACTGTAAAAGTTAGCAAGAATTTGTCAACTGATAAAATATTTAACATAATATCACAAACTTTTTATTAGTTGACCACTTTTTGATATCTCTTACAGTAACCGAGATAATTGAGCTCAAAGTTGATGGTTCGGATGGGCTTCTATTAGAGGAAATACGGTAATTTTCCAGTTTTCATCCCGAATTTATTATAATTTACACATCAAATGGAACCCCTTCAAAAATAAACCAAATCAATGAAAATGGATTACTGTAGTTTCTACAGTAAACCTCAAAAAAACATAAAAATACAGATCAATTATTGATCCATTGTCGTTGTTGTGGAATTATTTTCAAAACCCTGAATTTCGGCCTCTGGAGATTTCGAAAAATAGATGATTCTGGAGGCAGATGACTCGTGTCGAAGAATGCTGAAAACTCAATATTAAGCTCCGCCCCTTTTCCCATTTTTTTAACTCAAAATGGTCCACAAATGACTTAAAATGACTCAATTATTTCCAAATTTTTACAAATTTTTAGCCAAACAACTCACTTATCAATGCTGAAAAACAGTCTGATGGTATTATCCTGTAGGTGCTTACAGTATCTCGCATCGTGCTCCTCGGCGGAGCCGGGGCACGAGCAAGACGCTGTTCGACACGCCTTGGCGACGATTTCTCCAGTTTCAGCATATCTGTAAAACTAGAGGGTTTGGAGACTTTTGGACTGGAAATTCGGGATTTTTAGGGTGGGTTTAGGCTAGAAAACCTATTTTTCAAAGATTTTATTTCCAAGAATTTTGATGTTACAGTAATTTTCCTAAGCTCCGCCCACTTTTAATTACCGTTATCAGAAAATAAGGAAAACATTCTTCCTTTTTCTTAAACTTTTTTTGGAAAAATAATTTTAAATCATTTTGATAGTATTAGGTTGG
>NC_013487.2:15113262-15116594 GCF_000004555.2 Caenorhabditis briggsae | reverse complement strand
TCAGGATATCAGCAACATTTTACTAGTTAGCCACTTTTTGATATCTTTACAGAAAATGAGATATATAGGCTCAAAGTGGACGATCCAGGTGTCGTTCTATTAGAGGTTTTACGGTAACGTAATTTCTCCAATAGAAGCCCACGGTAGTCCATGACTACATACCACACACCACAATAGGAGTCCCACGTCCCTTTGAGTTATTCAAGTTAATGTCCGAGACGGACACACAGACACACAGAAAAGTAAGAAGTAGATTTTCAGTTCAACAATGTCCGAACGGAAAAGTACCAGAATTATCTCGAAATTGATTGATGAGCGGGTTGGCGCTGCGGATCAAGCAAGTCATTTGGCACGAACTACACACCGGAGCTGTTCTGGAACATAATTTAATATTTTTTGATTTTTTATAAAAATTATTTTCTTGAATATTTTATTTTATGAATTCAAAGAAAAAATCTTGACAAAAATATCAAACACGGAAATTTTTGTGAAAACCCCTACAAACTTTTTTTAGACCCAAAATTTTTTTTTTCGATAAATTTCAAAAATTCCCAAAACAACTGTCTTGTTTATACATATTTTGAAAGAAATTTTGCGCTAATTCTGAATATTTTGATGAAAATCCCAAAAATCGAAATTTGTGAAGATACGGTACTTTGAGCATTGCGGCCATGCTTAGGAATCTTAACAAGTTAGGAGATAGGAGAAGTTAGGAGATCGGCACTAAAGAAACATTGGATTTTCTTTAAAAAATCCAGTTTTCGAACAGTTTGGAAAAAAAATGGTACAAAATGAACATAATTTTCGAAATCAGCGTATTTGATAACCTCAAAAAACTTCTTTTTCAAAAAAAATTTGTACCCAAAAATGTTTTTTTTTCGAAATTTTCGAAATTTTCCAAAACATGGCTTGTGTATACTCATTTTGCAGCAAATTTTGCGCTAAATTTGAAGTTTTATGCCATAAATGTCAAAAATCGAAACTCACACTGATACCATGCTGTAAACCTAACATCCTGACCAACACCAGGGTAGTCTTCTAATCACTTTGACCCACTTTATCTGGGTTACTGTAAAAGATATCGAAAAGTTGTTAACTGATAAAATATAGCTGATAACATGATGAACATTTTATTAGTTGTCAACTTTTTGATATCTTTTCAAGGAGCCAAGATAATTGAGCTCAAACTGTAGTACTCTCAATAAAATTGGAATTTTTTCCAAAACTTGATTCCAAAAATAGATAAGACATCAAAAAGTAACGCCTACATGTTAAAAACCAAAAATTTGACCGTCAGATCCCTAGACATCATAAAAAGTCCCCCAATTTCCTGTCTCATTTCTCTAATCCCCCTAATAATCCCCTAGAAGGGCAATCAAAAGTCCTTTCTCCTTCCGAGGGGGGAGATCAAAGTGTATACATACAGTACCCCCTTTTCCGCTACACGGGGGACGTCTTCTGGATTCAGAAGACGTTCGATGGACGGGGAGGATAATTAAAAGATAATCCGTTTGAGACCCAGTTTCGAGGAGCAATTTAGAGAGTTTCACTCTTCCTTAGATTTTCGATTTTTGAATGAAACTTTACTTTCTCTAGTTTCGATTTTGGTAGAATTGAAAGTTTTTCACTTTTACTTGCTTATTATACTTTTTAGGTTACTGGGAACTCAAATTTTTAGTATCTTCAAGGAATTTCTGAATTTAGGAAATTTCGAAAATTCCTGAAACTCCTAAATTTTCGAAATTCAACTGTTTTTGTTTTTTGATGTGTTGAAAAATATGGTTTTCAGCAAAAAATGAACTAGAAATTTGAATTTCCAGAAATTTAGGACAACCTGAAATTTGTCCAAATTTCAAAAATCGGAATTTCAGAATTTTAGAATTTTTAGGATTTTAGAATTTCAGAATTTTAGAATTTTTAGGATTTTAGAATTTTAGAATTTTTAGGATTTTAGAATTTTAGAATTTTTAGAATTTTACAATTTTAGAGTTTTAGAATTTTAGAATTTTAGAATTTTAGAATTTTAGAATTTCTGAATTTCTGAATTTCCAAATTTCTGAATTTCTGAATTCCTGAATTTCTGAATTTCTGAATTTCCGAATTTCTGAATTTCTGAATTTCTGAATTTCTGAATTTCTGAATTTCTGAATTCCTGAATTTCTGAATTTCCGAATTTCTGAATTTCTGAATTTCTGAATTTCTGAATTTCTGAATTTCTGAATTCCTGAATTTCTGAATTTCCGAATTTCTGAATTTCTGAATTTCTGAATTTCTGAATTTCTGAATTTCCGAGTTTCTGAATTTCTGAATTTCTGAGTTTCTGAATTTCTGAATTTCTGAATTTCTGAATTTCTGAATTTCTGAATTTCTGAATTTCCGAATTTCTGAATTTCTGAATTTCTGAATTTCCGAGTTTCTGAATTTCTGAATTTCTGAATTTCTGAATTTCCGAGTTTCTGAATTTCTGAATTTCTGAATTTCCGAATTTCTGAATTTCTGAATTTCCGAATTTCTGAATTTCCGAATTTCTGAATTTCCGAGTTTCTGAAATTCTGAATTTCTGAATTTCTGAATTTCCGAATTTCTGAATTTCTGAATTTCCGAATTTCTGAATTTCCGTATTTCTGAATTTCTGAATTTCTGAATTTCTGAATTTCTGAATTTCTGAATTTCTGAATTTCTGAATTCCTGAACTTCTGAATTTCTGAATTTCTGAATTTCCGAATTTCTGAATTTCTGAATTTCCGAATTTCTGAATTTCCGAATTTCTGAATTTCTGAATTTCTGAATTTCTGAATTTCTGAATTTCTGAATTTCTGAATTCCTGAATTTCTGAATTTCCGAATTTCTGAAATTCTGAATTTCTGAATTTCTGAATTTCCGAGTTTCTGAATTTCTGAATTTCTGAATTTCTGAATTTCTGAATTTCTGAATTTCTGAATTCCTGAATTTCTGAATTTCCGAATTTCTGAATTTCTGAATTTCTGAATTTCTGAATTTCTGAATTTCCGAATTTCTGAATTTCTGAATTTCCGAATTTCTGAATTTCCGAATTTCTGAATTTCTGAATTCCTGAATTTCTAAATTTCCGAATTTCTGAATTTCTGAATTTCTGAATTTCTGAATTTCTGAATTTCTGAATTTCTGAATTTCTGAATTTCTGAATTTCTGAATTCCTGAATTTCTGAATTTCCGAATTTCTGAATTTCTGAATTTCCGAATTTCTGAATTTCTGAATTTCTGAATTTCCGAATTTCTGAATTTCTGAATTTCCGAATTTCTGAATTTCTGAATTTCCGAATTTCTGAATTTCTGAATTTCCGAATTTCTGA
>NC_013487.2:15102502-15112931 GCF_000004555.2 Caenorhabditis briggsae | reverse complement strand
CTCTGAATTTCCGAATTTCTGAATTTCTGAATTTCCGAATTTCTGAATTTCCGTATTTCTGAATTTCTGAATTTCTGAATTTCTGAATTTCTGAATTTCTGAATTTCTGAATTTCTGAATTCCTGAACTTCTGAATTTCTGAATTTCTGAATTTCCGAATTTCTGAATTTCTGAATTTCCGAATTTCTGAATTTCCGAATTTCTGAATTTCTGAATTTCTGAATTTCTGAATTTCTGAATTTCTGAATTTCTGAATTCCTGAATTTCTGAATTTCCGAATTTCTGAAATTCTGAATTTCTGAATTTCTGAATTTCCGAGTTTCTGAATTTCTGAATTTCTGAATTTCTGAATTTCTGAATTTCTGAATTTCTGAATTCCTGAATTTCTGAATTTCCGAATTTCTGAATTTCTGAATTTCTGAATTTCTGAATTTCTGAATTTCCGAATTTCTGAATTTCTGAATTTCCGAATTTCTGAATTTCCGAATTTCTGAATTTCTGAATTCCTGAATTTCTAAATTTCCGAATTTCTGAATTTCTGAATTTCTGAATTTCTGAATTTCTGAATTTCTGAATTTCTGAATTTCTGAATTTCTGAATTTCTGAATTCCTGAATTTCTGAATTTCCGAATTTCTGAATTTCTGAATTTCCGAATTTCTGAATTTCTGAATTTCTGAATTTCCGAATTTCTGAATTTCTGAATTTCCGAATTTCTGAATTTCTGAATTTCTGAATTTCTGAATTTCTGAATTTCTGAATTTCTGAATTCCTGAATTTCTGAATTTCCGAATTTCTGAATTTCTGAATTTCCGAATTTCTGAATTTCTGAATTTCTGAATTTCCGAATTTCTGAATTTCTGAATTTCCGAATTTCTGAATTTCTGAATTTCCGAATTTCTGAATTTCTGAATTTCCGAATTTCTGAATTTCTGAATTTCTGAATTTCCGAATTTCTGAATTTCTGAATTTCCGAATTTCTGAATTTCTGAATTTCCGAATTTCTGAATTTCTGAATTTCCGAGTTTCTGAATTTCTGAATTTCTGAATTTCCGAATTTCTGAATTTCTGAATTTCTGAATTTCCGAATTTCTGAATTTCTGAATTTCTGAATTTCCGAATTTCTGAATTTCCGAATTTCTGAATATCTGAATTTCCGAGTTTCTGAATTCCTGGACTTCTGAATTTTTAAGAGTTTTCGAGAATTTTCATTTCTTGTAAAAAATTCGAAAATTTCGAAATTTCCATTTTTTCCGTAAAACCTGTATTAGAAGGGCAGGCTATTAGAGGGGGTCCTTTTATATTTTTCCGAGCCCCTTTCGGAGGGCCTTTCTGTTAGAGCCTTCTATTAGGGGCCCTGAAAACAAAAGGGCCCGGAAAATTACAGAAATCCGAGATTTTCATTTTTTCCAATGTTTTTCTGGTTTTCACTTTTTGAAATATAAACTATTTTCAGTTCATTTTACTGTATCTACCTAACTAGAGATCATCACGAGCTTCAAAATGAGCCCAAACACGACTAGGTTCTGCGCACTTTGAATTTTCAGGCGCGTCGCGGTCGTGCGTCGCGTGTGCAAAGGGAAATTTCAAATTGGGCGGAGCCTAGTCGTGTTTGGGCTCATTTTAAAGCATTTTTTCCGACAAACCCAGTGTTGTTGTTCCTAAAGTTCAAAATCAGTAAAAAAAGACCTGAAAATCCGAAATTTTGATTTTCCGGACTTTTCAGTTTCTGAATCTTGGAAAAAAAACCCCCCGAATTTTTCTTATTTTTTCATGAACTCTTTAAATGTTTTAAAAATTTTTTTAATTTTTTTTTTTCAGAAATTTGGGTATCCAATTCTTATCAGTTTCCCCCCTTCCAATATTATTGGCTCCGCCACATTTCTTCCCGTTCTTCGGGAATGATTATAGTGAGTTTTTTCCTAATTAGCAAGCCAAAAAAGACTGTCTAGGGCTGAAAAAATCTGAAAAATCCAATTTTCTTATCAAAAATCACTTATCTCTGATAGTTTTCCCAGAAACTTGATTTTTTTTTAATTCAAAAATTTGAGTTTTTGAAATTTTTCCATTTTTTCAGCCAAAAAGTCTAGGTGTAAAAAACCCAATTTCTAGAGTTAAAAAATCTGAAAAATTCAAAATTCATATCAAAAATCATTTATCTCTTATCATTTTCCAAAAAATCACAATTTCAGGTGTTTTTGCTCATCGTCAGGATGACGCTAATCACAGAGACGTGTCTACAAACGATACCCGGAACCACTCCATCGCCAACAGGTTTGTAGTTTTTGTAGTTTGTAGTTTGTAGTCTAGACTACAAACTACAAAACTAGTCTTTGTAGTCATGTAGTCGGGGCTACAAACTACAAAAAAAATTTAAATTTCAAAAATTCCCATCTGTGTGTCTGTTTGTCCATCACAAAACTGTCTTGTCTCTCTGTGTGTCTGTGTGTCAGAATGTCAAGAAAATCACATAATAGTTAAAAAATTTTTAATTTTGGAAAACTGAAATTTGGGAAAAAGTTTCAAAAAAAATTTTTTTGCAAAATTTCAGATTTTTTTCCTAAATTTGATGGTTTTTTTTGCATCAAGAGCTATACCAATGTATTTATTTTAAAACGCGCTTCAAAATGAGCCCAAACACTACTAGTCTCCGCCCACTTTGAGATTTCCCTTTGCACACGCGACGCACGACAGCGACGCGGCTGAAAATTCAAAGTGGGCGGAGCATAGTCGTGTTTGGGCTCATTTTGAAGCTCTCATCAAGACAAGTACATTAAAATAAGTTTCCATAGACTTGGGCGAATTTTCTAGACCAAAAGATGAAAAATATTTTTCAAATTTTCAAAAAAAAAAGTCCTTCTGTGTGTCTGTTTGTCTATTTTTCTTCACGTTTCACAGGTACCAGCACCACATCCACAACCACAACCACTACCACCACTGTTGCTCCCACTGGTGAGTACAGTAATCCAAATGTTCATAATTTTCCAAAAAAAAATGCAAATGCGCTCTGCTGGACGGTTCTCTAGAGCGCATTTGCTGCACAGCGTCTCACTGTAAATTTTCCAAAAAAAGTTTCAAATTTTTTTTGCAGATTGCTGCCCAGAAGTACCGTATATGCTAACGAGTTCTGATTTTCCTGATGGAACACCTTCCTATGTGTATAATAGTCTAACGTGTCGAACTACAGTAACCATGACTTGCTCGTGAGTTCGAAAACCACTTTTTCAAATAAAAAAAAGTGAATTCTCGGAGCCAGCAAATGCGCTCCAACGCAAAAGCTGCAAATTTTGCGTATTTTGGGGTTACAGTAACTTTAGAAGGTACAGTAGTCGATTAAGACTACAGTAATCCAAGTCAAGGGGGTCAGAACTCTTTACAGTACGCCTTGGTCATCTACGGTAACCAGGAATTTTCCCTTCTACCCTAGGTACATTAATTCTGAAGCAGAACAACTACAGTATTCCTATCTACAGTAACCCAGGAGGATCCAAAGTACAGTATTCCTCTAAAGCTACAGTAATCGAGAAATCGGAAGCTACAGTAACCCTTCAAAACTATCGTAATCCGAAAACTGAAATCTACAGTAACCATGGAAGACTACAGTAATCCGAAGAATGGGAATCTACAGTAATTCTACTAAACTACAGTACCTGTCTATTCTGCTACAATAGCCCATTGCTACAGTAATCCAAAAAAAAACTTCGCTCTACAGTACCCCTCTATTCCGCTACAGTAATCCAAAATAGGAATCTACAGTAACCCAGGAAGATTAGTGATCCTTCAAGATTGTACAGAAACCCTTCAAAACTACAGTAACCCGAAACTTTGGCCTACAGTATCCCAATGCTACAATATTCAATAAAGATTCTACAGTATTCCAGCAAATCTACAGTGACCGTTCAAAACTACAGTAATTCAAATCTACAGTAATCCGAAGAATCTGAAACTACAGTAACCAGATCCTATAGCCTACAGTACTTCAACCTACAGTAATCCGGCGGCCCCATGCTACAGTAATCTATGAAGATTCTACAGTAATCCTGAAAATATTCAACTACAGCATTCTGCTACAGTAGCGTAATGCTACAGTGGCCCTATTCAGCTACAGTACTACAGTAATCCTAAACTACGGTAATCGGGAAACCGGAATCTACAGAGCTCATTCAAAACTACAGTAATCCAAAAAAGAGAATCTACAGTCTTCCTTGAAAACTACAGTAAGCAAGATTTTCGAATCTACAGTAATACAGTGGCCCAAAAGCTTGGACCCTATTCTGCTACAATCTACAGTTACCCGAGGAATTTGAAACTACAGTAACCCAATGCCACATTAATCCCGCAAACTCTATTCTGCTACAGTAACCTAATCCTACAGTAATATTTTTTTTCTAATTTTTCTTTTTTGTTTTCTAGCGCGATTTTTTGCTCTTTTTTCGAATTCTTCAAATTCTTCAGGATTACTGTATTTTTTCAAAAACTACAGTAACCCATAGGCTCCGCCCACTTTTTCAATCGATTTCTTCCAGAACCACTGATGCGTCACTGGATTTGTATGCGGCCATCGTGGGAAATGAGATTAACTATTTGGAATACGCTCAGAATACCGCATCGTCCACTTTTCAGTGCCAGGGAGGCAGTTGGTAAGGTTTTTGTGGACATCCGGACATTTGGACACACAGAACACACATTTTGAGCCATTTTTCGTGAAATTTGGTCTAGTTTGAGCCTAGTTATGGTATATTTCGAGTGATTTTTCGTTAATTATATTCAGTTTATTACATTTTTCGAATAATTTGGCAAAATTTAAGCTACTTTTCATAAAAAATGGACCATTTTTAACCCAGTTTCAATGATGTTAACATTTTCCGGACATCCGGACACACAGACAAACATAAATTCGTGGTTTCGGTATGTTTTAGGCTATTTTTTGCGATTTTCCTCCATTTTAAGTGATTTTCAGTAATTTTTGAGTAATTTTAATTGGTTTTTCGTGACATTTTGACTACTTTAAGCTAGTTACGACACTTTTAACAATTTGTAGACATCCGGACACACAGACACACAAAATTTTGTGATTTCTGGCCATTTTTTGAGGTTTTTGGTCAGTTTTTAAGCAATTTTTCTAAATTTTAAACTATTTTAAGCCATTTTTCATGGAAATTGGACTATTTCGAGCCATTTTACGCAGATTTCGGACATACAGGCATCCGGACATACAGACACACAGAGTTTTGTGATTTTGGCAGATTTTAAGCCATTTTCAATGTCTTTAGTCGATTTTAAGTCAATTTTTATGTGATTTATACTGCTTTGAGCCTTTTTTGTGGAATTTAGGCAATTTTTAGCCCAACAATTGTCCGAAAAATCAATTATCGATTTTTCTAATTGCAGGACCTATACAGCACAGGGATCAACACTTGTGCTGACTTCTGTGGAGTGTATTCTCACAAATCCGCCGACTGGAAAATAATTATTTTTGTTTTAATTAATTTTTCAGAAATTTAAGAATTTTCGAAAAAATTTTATTTCGAAACTGTTAAATTTGACAAATTAATTTTTTCGTGCGGGTTTTTAACAATGAAGTATTGATTTTTTCTGATTTTTTCGATTTGTTATAGTCTATTTTTTTTCAGACTTTTTCAGCCAAAAAATCAATTATCGATTTTTCAGAAATTCGAATCCGGAGGTTCCTTTGAGGGCTGCACTCGTGGGAAACCGATTAGAATGGCTCGACTACTTCGAAAACACGATTGCACTACAGTTTGTGTGCTCTAATGGAGCTTGGTAGGTCAAAAAAATTTTTGTCGCCAAAACTTTTTTCTTCAAAAAATTTTTAATTTTTTCTGGACATTCACTGCTGACGGACAAACTCTGGTGCTGACTGAAGTCAATTGTGTGCTCACCAACCCATCGGAAGTTCCTGGAGAATAATTCGATATAAAAACTCTAATTTTTACATTATCGGATCATTATAACTAAATTGAATAAATAATAGTTTCTCAATTGCATTCTCTTTTTTAGATACAAAAATCATGAAAATTGATTCGGAGTTTGCTGAAAATGGGTGAAATCGCGGCTGATTTAAAAAACTAGTTTTTTGAATCCCGTTGGTTTCCCTCCAAAAATTCACCTGCGACACTCCGTTCTCCCGCCCTGCGCCTGTTTAGCAGAGAATTTATTTGAATTAAATTCGCATCTTTTAGACTTTTTAACTCGATTTTCCGCGATTTTCACTGGTTTTTGGTAATTTTTTTGAAAAAAAATCAATTTTCAGCACTAAAAATGACCGTAACCATCGCGTCGAACACCGATGTGTTCCTGAATCCACAAAAAACCGAAGCACAACAGCTGATGTCGGCTCCAGAAACCATGCAGCATGCCGATGTGAAATTGTCAAAAGTGTGTAAAAAATTGGACAAAAAGCTTAGTTTTAAGCCAAAAAATTTTTTTTCTGAAAAATGCCGAAAAATCAAAGTTTCTAGGCTAAAAAAGCGAGAAAAAGTCGATTTTCAGTGATTAAAATCTCTAAAACTCAATTTTACAGCTCAAAAACTGCAAAGAAAAACTATAAATTTCGACCTAGACCAATTTCAGTCCATTTAGCACAATTTCAGCTTATTTCGGCTCATTTTGACTCAAAAAACATGATTTTTAGCTCATTTTCAGCCAAAAATCCCGAATTTTCAGGTCCTTTTCACCAAAGACGACAGTAATTCGGAGATTCTGCTCCTCGGCAAGGGACGTGGCCGATGTGTCGCCTTATGGGACAGAGACGATGGAATTGATCCATTCCGGGTTTTGTCGATCAAAAATACAGATGTGGACCCAAATGATGCTTGGTAAGTGATTTTTAGTCGAAAAATCGGGAAAATCCAGGTTTTTTGACCCAGAAATCGTAAAAAATGGTCCGAAATAGCCGATTTTCAGCCAATTTTCTCGAATTTTTCAGCAAAATGACCGATAACCGAGTGTGTATCGGGTATGCAGATGGATCCCTAGCGATGTTCAATACGGATAAGGAGGATTTGGCTTTGGTAGGATCTCTGGGCGATTTTAGGCTCAAAAATTGAATTTTTCAGCTATTTTGAGCGCAAAAAAGCTGAAAATTCAACTATTTTCAGTCAAAAAAAGGTCAAAATTCTAGAATTTTCGCTCAGGAAGAATCTGGAAGTTTTTGCCTGAAAAATGTCATTTGTAGACGATTTTAAGCCTAAAAATAGAGTTTTAGGTCGATTTCGAGCCTTTAAAAGCCTGAAAACTAGTTTTCCGACCCAAAAATTCGAATTTCCCGCCAAATCTTGACCTAGAAACGTCAAAAATCTCTTCCAGATGTCTCGTATCCCATCGATTCACAATGGATGTGCCAGTCGAGCGATTTGTCTCAATGGAAATGCGATTTTGAGGTATTTTCAATAAAAATCATGATTTTTAGACTAAAATTCGGTCCAAACGTGTCAAAAATGCGATTTTGGGGCTCGAAAATCGGTTTTAACACTGAAAATTGCTCTAAAATATCGAAAATTTCAGCTAGAAAACCCAAATTTTTAGCCAAATAAAGGCGATTTTTGACCGAAAATCACGATTTTAAGGTTTAAAAATCGAAATTTGCAGCTTTAAATTCAAATTTTAGGCTGGAAAAAATGCAATTTTCGACCGAAAAAAAGCCCCTCTGAAATTGAAAAAATTTCAGTCAAAAATCCAATTTTTTAGTCCAAAAATCACGATTTTAAGTTCTAAAAACTCAAATTTCCAGCTAAAATTGAATTTGAATTTTCAGTTTAAAATATGAATTTAAAGCTGAAAAAAGCCTCGTTTTTGTGGCGAAGATGTCTCCTCTAAAACTGTCAAAAATGCGAATTTTAGGCCTAAAAAATTGGAAATGTCTCGAAAAATTGGTCCAAAAATGTCCTCCAATATGCGATGTTCAACCCTAAATCACTATTATTTTAAGCTCTGAAAATTCGATTTTTGAGCTCCAAAATCCATATTTTCAGCCAGAGAACCCAATATTTTTTTTAAAAAATGTGATTTTCAGTATGAAAATGTCATTATAAGCTTTAAAATCCCCATTTTTGACCTTCAATTCCGAATTTTCTGCCTGAAAACGACGATTTTTGACCATAAATCACGATTTTAAGCTCTAAAAAATTAGAATTTTTAGCCAAAAAATGCTTTCAGCTTAAAATATCGATTCTAAACCTCTAAAATGCCATTTTAGGCCCTAGAACCTCATTTTTGAGCTGAAAAACCCGAATTTAAGCCTTTAAAACGCCCTAAAAACCCCAATTTTTCTCAGCGCCTCTTCCAATGGTACTCTCTCGTCGGTGGACGTGGAAACCGCGAAATCGACACGAATCTTCTCCGGACAAGCCGGAATACGGTCGATTTGTACCACTTTTTCGTCGAACGTCGCCGTGGCCGGTGATTCGAATGGACAAATCACGTTTTGGGATTTGAGAATGGATAATAGTGAGAATGGTAGGATTTGGGGCGTTTTTTGAGCTCAAATTATGCTGAAAACGACCCGAAATGGTCCAAAATGAAGGTGAAAAGGTTTTATAATGACCTAAAATGGTTCAAAATTGACCGAAAATAGTAGGAAAATGTGTTAAAATGGTCTGCAATGGTCCGAAATTTCCCATAAATTCTCTGAAACTGTCCTACAATTGGTCCAAAAAATGGCCTAAAAGTGACCCGGAATGGTCCAAAAATAAGCTGAACAGGCCTAAAAATGGCCGAAAATTGTCCGAAAATAATCTGAAACGGCCTAAAAGTGGCCTGAATTGGTCCAAAAGTGGCCTGAAATTGTCTGAAAATAATACGAAAAGGTCTAAAAATGGCTTAAAATCCTCTAAAAATGACTTGAAATGGTTCAAAAATAAGCGGAAAAGGCCTAAAAGTGGCCTAGAATGGTCCAAATTGGCCGAAATTGGTCCTAGAAAGCCACAAAATAAGCTAAAAATGTCTAAAAATGGCCTGAAACGGCCTAAAAGTGGCATGCAATGGTCCAAAAATAAGCTGAAAAGGCTTGAAAATGGCTTGAAAATGGCCTGATTTGGACCAAAAATAAGCTGAAAAGGCCTAAAATGATCCAAGCTGGTCCAAAAATAAGCTAAAAATGACCTGATATGGTCTAAATGTGCCCTGGAATGGTCCAAACAGTCTAAAAATAACTCAAAATGCTTTCAAAGTGGCCTGAAACTCTCCAAAAATAAGCTGAAAAGCCCTAAAAATGGTCTGAAATGGTCCAAAAACAAGCTGAAAATGCCTGAAATTGGTCTAAAATGGCCTAAACTGATCCAAATTGGTCCAAAAAAGCTAAAAAGACCTGAAAGGAGGGCCTAGCATGGTTTAAAATTGGCGCCTAAAATAGTAGGAAAAAAAATCTTGAAATGGCCTACAAATGGCCTGGAATAGTCTGAAAATGGTTGAAAATGGCTTAAAAATAGTCACAATTGGCTGAATTTGGTTCTAGAAAGCCCCAAAATGGTCCAAAAACGCATACTTGCAAAAATCGTTGAAGGCCCGGACAACAATTTTTTTGGTCGAAATTTCTCCAAAAAAAAAACCGGGCCTTCCTGGCCGGGCCGGGCCTTGACCAATTTTTTGAAGGCCCGGCAATGGCCTAAATAGGCCGAAAATGATCAAATTAATCAAAAGTAGGCTAAAAATGGCCTGAAATCGGTCTAAAATAGGCTCAAAATGCTCAAACTGGCGCGTTTGAGCTAAAAATTGGCTGAAAATGGCCTAAGCTAGGCCGGAATAGGCCAAGCAATCGGTCCAAAGGCGATTTTCGCACGATTTTAGGCGGATTTCAGTCATTTTAAGGCGATTTTCAGACGATTTTCAGACAATTCCAGACCGAATTCCAGCACATTTTCCCTCCAAATGCGCCATATATTTTCAGCCACCCCCTCACTGGACCCCATCAAAACGTTGATCCCATCCAAGAAGACCCTGGACCCAATCACTGCCCTCTGCTCTCATCCGGCCCAATCCAATCTGATTTCGTGTGGAACCGACGACGGAATCATTGGATTAATCGATGCGCGAAACTCGAGATCAGCCAGTATCACCTCTACGTATATGGTGGCGAAGAAGGGCATCACTCAGGTCATGTTTCATCCGACATCCAACGATTCGTTGTTGGTTTCCTCGTTGGATGGAACACTCCAGAGAATCGATGCTTCGGGAGCGCCTGTGTGAGTTTTTAGACTTGAAAATTCGAGAAAATACCGGTAAACATGTGTAAAAATGACCAGAATTCGACTGAAATAGGGTTCTAGACGTTCTAGACGTTCCAGAACGGTTCTAGAACGTCTAGTTCTATAATAGCATCAAAATTACCTTAAAAAGTTGGGAGAATTGACCCGAAAATAGCCTAAAAATTGCTCTAAAAAAAGCCCAAACTGACATCTGGACATGCACGAT
>NC_013487.2:15089944-15102236 GCF_000004555.2 Caenorhabditis briggsae | reverse complement strand
CGTCCAGAGCTAGAATAGGTGTTCTAGAACGTCTAGTTTCAAAATAGACGGTTCTGAAACGTCCACATCTGAAACAGACGGTTCTAGAACGTCCAGAGCTAGAATAGGTGGTTCTAGAACGTCTAGTTTCAAAATAGACGGTTCTGAAACGTCCACATCTGAAACAGACGGTTCTAGAACGTCCAGAGCTAGAATAGGTGGTTCTAGAACGTCTAGTTTCAAAATAGACGGTTCTGAAACGTCCACATCTGAAACAGACGGTTCTAGAACGTCCAGAGCTAGAATAGGTGGTTCTAGAACGTCTAGTTTAAAAATAGGCGGTTCTGAAACGTCCACATCTGAAACAGACGGTTCTAGAACGTCCAGAGCTAGAATAGGTGGTTCTAGAACGTCTAGTTTAAAAATAGGCGGTTCTGAAACGTCCACATCTGAAACAGACGGTTCTAGAACGTCCAGAGCTAGAATAGGTGGTTCTAGAACGTCTAGTTTCAAAATAGACGGTTCTGAAACGTCCACATCTGAAACAGACGGTTCTAGAACGTCCAGAGCTAGAATAGGTGGTTCTAGAACGTCTAGTTTCAAAATAGACGGTTCTGAAACGTCCACATCTGAAACAGACGGTTCTAGAACGTCCAGAGCTAGAATAGGTGGTTCTAGAACGTCTAGTTTCAAAATAGACGGTTCTGAAACGTCCACATCTGAAACAGACGGTTCTAGAACGTCCAGAGCTAGAATAGGTGGTTCTAGAACGTCTAGTTTCAAAATAGACGGTTCTGAAACGTCCACATCTGAAACAGACGGTTCTAGAACGTCCAGAGCTAGAATAGGTGGTTCTAGAACGTCTAGTTTAAAAATAGGCGGTTCTGAAACGTCCACATCTGAAACAGACGGTTCTAGAACGTCCAGAGCTAGAATAGGTGGTTCTAGAACGTCTAGTTTCAAAATAGACGGTTCTGAAACGTCCACATCTGAAACAGACGGTTCTAGAACGTCCAGAGCTAGAATAGGTGGTTCTAGAACGTCTAGTTTCAAAATAGACGGTTCTGAAACGTCCACATCTGAAACAGACGGTTCTAGAACGTCCAGAGCTAGAATAGGTGGTTCTAGAACGTCTAGTTTCAAAATAGACGGTTCTGAAACGTCCACATCTGAAACAGACGGTTCTAGAACGTCCAGAGCTAGAATAGGTGGTTCTAGAACGTCTAGTTTAAAAATAGGCGGTTCTGAAACGTCCACATCTGAAACAGACGGTTCTAGAACGTCCAGAGCTAGAATAGGTGGTTCTAGAACGTCTAGTTTCAAAATAGACGGTTCTGAAACGTCCACATCTGAAACAGACGGTTCTAGAACGTCCAGAGCTAGAATAGGTGGTTCTAGAACGTCTATTTTAAAAATAGGCGGTTCTGAAACGTCCAATCTGAAACAGACGGTTCTAGAACGTCCAGAGCTAGAATAGGTGGTTCTAGAACGTCTAGTTTCAAAATAGGTCGTTCTAAAACGTCCACATCTGAAATAGGCGGTTCTAGAAGGTCCAGAGCTAGAATAGGTGGTTCTAGAACGTCTAGTTTCAAAATAGACGGTTCTGAAACGTCCACATCTGAAACAGACGGTTCTAGAACGTCCAGAGCTAGAATAGGTGGTTCTAGAACGTCTAGTTTCAAAATAGGCGGTTCTGAAACGTCCACATCTGAAACAGACGGTTCTAGAACGTCCAGAGCTAGAATAGGTGGTTCTAGAACGTCTAGTTTAAAAATAGGCGGTTCTGAAACGTCCACATCTGAAACAGACGGTTCTAGAACGTCCAGAGCTAGAATAGGTGGTTCTAGAACGTCTAGTTTCAAAATAGACGGTTCTGAAACGTCCACATCTGAAACAGACGGTTCTAGAACGTCCAGAGCTAGAATAGGTGGTTCTAGAACGTCTAGTTTCAAAATAGACGGTTCTGAAACGTCCACATCTGAAACAGACGGTTCTAGAACGTCCAGAGCTAGAATAGGTGGTTCTAGAACGTCTAGTTTAAAAATAGGCGGTTCTGAAACGTCCACATCTGAAACAGACGGTTCTAGAACGTCCAGAGCTAGAATAGGTGGTTCTAGAACGTCTAGTTTAAAAATAGGCGGTTCTGAAACGTCCACATCTGAAACAGACGGTTCTAGAACGTCCAGAGCTAGAATAGGTGGTTCTAGAACGTCTAGTTTCAAAATAGACGGTTCTGAAACGTCCACATCTGAAACAGACGGTTCTAGAACGTCCAGAGCTAGAATAGGTGGTTCTAGAACGTCTAGTTTCAAAATAGGCCGTTCTGAAACGTCCACATCTGAAACAGACGGTTCTAGAACGTCCAGAGCTAGAATAGGTGGTTCTAGAACGTTTAGATCTAAAAAAAAGCGGTTCTAGAACGTCGCGGTTATGAAAAGTCGCAGTCCGATTTTTGAACATCTATCGACAATGTGGTTCTAAAACGTCACAGTTGTACAATGTCTCGGTTCTCAAACGACACGGTTCTGAAATGGCTAGTTCTGAAATTGTCGGTTCTAGAACGTACAAAAAATGATTCAAAACGGCCTAAAATGGACTGAAAATAGCTTAGAATAAGAAAATAGCGGTTAGAATAGCTCAAAATGGCCCTGAAATCAGCCAAAATGATCTAAAATAGTCCCAAAACGACACATCCGGGCATCCGGGACGCACAGACAGATTTTTGATCGAAAAATGCTCAGAAATAGCCCGAAATGAGCCAAAAATGGCTTCAAAATGCTCTAAAATGGCTCAAAATGACCCAAAATAGCCCCAAAAACCCCTAATTTCTTAAATTTCAGCGCCGTCGGCACGCGCCCACAGAAGGACGTCATCTGGTTGGAAGGCGATTTGGCGAACTCGCTCCGTCTGGAATCGATTCGAAACGATTCGATCTATCCCATCACCTCATTTGACATTCATTCGGATACGGTAGTCGGGTGCAGTTCGATTGGAATGGTCTCGCTCTATCAACAACTGCCGTTTCATCCAAATACACAATACGGGCGTTGATTTTTTGGGTTGAGAATTTGGCTGAAAATTACTGAAATTGAGTGAAATTTGGCTCAAAATCGCTGCTGAAAATGCTCTGAAAATAGCTTAAAAGTGGTCGAAAAATGTGTTAAAAATCGTCAAAAATAGGCTTGAAATGTTCCAAAATCGAGTTGTTTTCACCATTTTTTGAAGCCAAACGTTGTCTTTTTCGGCTGAAATTGGCTGAAAATCCTCAAAAATCTGAAATTTTGAAGATGAAAAATCGATTTTGAACCGATTTGAGCTATTTTTAGCCATTTTTAGCCCCTTTTTTTTAGCCATTTTGCTATATTTTCAGTCATTTTTAGCCTTTTTTTAATGCTGAATTTTTGAGTTTTTCACCATTTTTGATGGAAAATAGGCTAAAAACACCAAAAATCCTATAAAAATTGATAAAAAATGGCGGGAAATCGCCGAAAACCCCATTTTTAGGCGAAATTTCGGTTTTTTTTCCAAAACGAAAATTACTGAAAATAGCTGAAAATCGATTTTGAACTGATTTTGGATTAAAAAATTTGGATTTTTCAGCTTTTTTGAGCTATTTTCAGTCATTTTAAGCCTTTTTCAATTTTTGAGTTTTTGACCATTTTTCGCCGTTTTTTAGCTCATTTTCAGTCGATTTTAAGCCAAATTTTAAGCCATTTTCAACTCTTTTTCTCTGAAAATTTCCTCGCCCATAATCTGAAATTGTCTCTCGTTTTTTACCCGATTTTCGATGTAATTTTCACCTCATTCTCTGAAAATTTTGATATTTATATGAATTTAAATATCACACTGCCAACTTTATCATTTTCAAAAATTTTTTGAAATTTTTTGAATTTTTCAAAAATTACAGAAAATTCGCTCAGCGCTATTTTTCAGCTCAAAAAAAAACGCCGAGCAAAAAATTGAAGAAATTCTCATTTTTCTCTAATTCTCTCATTTTTACATTATCTCTCTCTCTCTCTCTCTCTCGTTTTTAGCACTCATGTGTCATTTTTTTTTCTATTTTGTGGTTTTCTTGTGGTTTTGAGATTTTGAGATTTAATGAAAAAAGAAAAAAAACGAAAGAGTGAGAGAGTATGAGAAAACGAGAGAGTCTAGAGAAAAGTAGTGGAACAGTTGTTAAAGAGGTACTTGTAATGGATCAGAGATTCTCTTTTTTTTTTTTCAGCAATTTTTAGACCTGATTTTGGCTAAAAATCGATATTGAAACTGATTAAAATTTTTCAAAAAAATAATGCAAATTTTTTTTTTTTTTTTGGATTTTTTTTCAATTTTTTAAATGCAATTTTCAGCGATTTTAAGTGTAAAATTCACGATTTTTGTGCCGGATTTTAGCTGAAATTCGATTTTTTTCATATTAAATGATTTCGAAAAAAAAATTCTTAAAATTTTTGGAGTTTCTTTGGAGAATCTGAAATTAAAGATTTTCGAGAAAATCCAAATTTGAAAAAAAAAAATGAAAAGTGAATAATTATATTCGATTTTAAGCCATTTTTCAGCGTTTTCCGACCATTTTAATCCTAGTTACAGTATTTTGGTGTTTGCGGACATCGGGGTGGCTGGAGACGCCAGAATTTGAAAATTTGCGGTTTTGGACCGTTTTTGATTATTTTTTCGGCATAAATTCACTCATTTCAAGCATTAAGCACTAGGAATAATTCAAAAAAATCGAAAAAAAACTTTTTTTTGAAAAAAACTGAAATTTTCAGAATTTTTTTAAAATTTCAATTTTTCAACATTTTTTTCAGAAATTCTGGGAACACACATTTTTTCTAGTCCTATGACACAAAAATTTGAGGTAAAATGATGAGGAAATTGTGTGTTTTGTTGCCAAAAGAAAATAGTGTCTTATCAATTTTTGGCATTTTTGCCCTTTTTTGGAGAAAATGACAATGTAACCACCCAAAAAAGAGTCGACAAAAGTTAGGAAGTTCCGTTTAATAAGATTATTTATCAGAATATTGCGAAATTTCGAAAAAAAAATTTCACAAAAAAATTGATAAATTTGGAACACAAATAGCTGAAAATAACTTTTTCAAAATTTTTTTTCTGAAAATTTTGAACTTTAATTTTGAACAAAATAAAATTTTTCGATTTCCCAAAATTTTCCTAGTGCTTTATGCTTGAAATGAGTTAATTTATGCCGAAAAAATAATCAAAAACGGTCCAAAACCGTAAATTTTCAAATTCTGGCGTCTCCAGACACCCCAACGTCCGCAAACACCAAAACTACTGTAACTAGGCTTAAAATCGTCGGAAAACGCTGAAAAATTGCTTGAAATGTGTGAAAAACAATATAAACCAAACAAACAAGCCAATTTTTCCGAAAAAGTGAAAATGGAACTTTTTTTCAAATTTTCAAAAATTCGAGTTATTTTTTAAAATTTGTTCAATTTTCCTAAATTAGCATTGAGCCAAAAATACTAATTTAACAAAACAAATGCCTGGAAACCGCTAAAAACGGTCTAAATTCCCAAATTTTCAAATTTCCGCGTCTCCAGCCATCCCGATGTCCGCAAACACCAAAACTACTGTAACTGGGCTATAAATGGTCGAAAAACGCTGAAAAATGGCCTAAAGTGTGTGAAAAATCGTCTAAAAATCGTTGAAAACTAAAATTCATGTTTATTAAAAATTTTAGCAGGTGCAAAATCCCGTCTTTGTCCCTTTTCTGTTTGCCTGTAGGTCCCGATGTCTGCATTTCTGGAATTTTCTGGAATTTTCTAGAATTTTCCGTCCTCCAAACAAGAATTTCACAATAAACACACATCCCAGCAGGTGTCGTTTATGTGTATGTCCTTCGTGCTTCCTTGAACAACAACACACACACACTTCTCTGCGTCTCCTCACTCTCTCTCTCGCATTCTTTTCTCTGCGTCTCTTCATGGCATACACTCTCTTTCCGCCTCGTTTCTTCTCGATTTCACAGCCGCCGTCCGATCACTGATTTTTTCTTCGTTTTTCTTTCTTTTTTGTCCGTTTTCATCTTTGCCTTTTTTTATTGGCCAGTTTGACTTTGTTGTGCGATTTTTCTCGCCCCAAATACTGCGATTTCTTTCGATTGAAAAAAAATCGGGGTCAGCAAGCGCGCTCCACTGGACTGCTTGAGAAATTTCCGTTTTTGACCGTTTCTGGACCACTTTTCGGGGTTTAAGATCAATTTTCGGTGAAAAAGAACAAGATTTTTGAGTTTTTGAGCGAAAAAATAGGCTAGAAAGTGGGGGAATTCGAGATTTTAAGCATAGCTAGAGGAAAAATTAGCGAAAAATCTGTTTTTTGGAATTTTGGGTGTTCAGACAGATTTTTGATGGAAAATAAGCATTGCATTGGATTCAGAAGGCTGAAATTGGCCTAGAAAAATGGATTTTAATATGTTTTCAAAGAAAAAAAAATTCTGAAAAAAAAAATTTTTTAATCAGATTTTTTCGAAATTTTGGCATAAAATTGCAAATTTTCAGCCAATCTTCCCCAATTTCTAACCAAAATTTTCTCTCGATTTTTGTTCTTTTTCCCTGCTCCTTCTCCCAATTGTTCTATCTGTTTCCTATTGATAAGAAGAGATATCTATTTGTACCTGTTTGTTCTGATGCTTTAGTGTTCCTACGCGTTTCACATTGTTTGCACAAGTTTAAAGGAGAAAATTAGATAGAAAGTAGTACAAAAATCATTGATTTTGAGTTATTTTAAGCCGAGTTACGGTTATTGGGGACATTTGGACACACAGACAGATTTTATGTGGTTTTTTTAGCGGTTTTTAATGATTTTTAGGTGATTTTCAGTGATTTCCAGAAGTTTTTCACACATTTAAAGTCATTTTTCATCGTTTTCAGACCATTTTGAGCCTAGTTACAGTACTTTTGGACATCGGGACACACAGACAGATTTTAAGTGGTTTTGAGCTACTTTAAGCTGAAATTGATGGATTTTAGGTCATTTTAGGCGATTTTAGGCTATTTTCCGGGTATTTAAAGTGATGTAGAGTCATTTTTCAGTAGTTTTGGACAATTTTAAGCCTAGTTACAGTATCTTGTGGACACTAGCTAGTTTAAACGATTTCAAACGATTTCGAGACAATTTAAACTGGATTGAGCAGTTTTATGGGGTTTCCAGTAGTTTTTAGTGCAATTTGAGCTATTTTTCATCAATTTTGGACCATTTTAAACCTAGTTAGGATACTTTTGGACATCCGGACGCACAGACAGATTTTAAGTGATTTTGAGCTATTTTAAGCTGAATTCGATGGGTTTTTGGTCATTTTAAGCTGGATTAAGCAGTTTAAAGTGATTTCCAGTAGTTTTTAGTGCATTTTGAGCCATTTCCCACCATTTTTGGACGATTTCAAGCCTAGTTACTGTAGTTGTGGACATCTGGACACACAGACAGATTTTCACCGTTTTTGAGGCGTTTTTAGCGGTTTCAAATGACTTTTTGGTGATTTTAAGCGATTTCCAGCGGTTTCGAGTATATTTTGAGCTATTTTTCAGCATTTTCGGAGCATTTTTAGCCTAGTTACAGTACTTTTGGAAATCCGGACACACAGGTAGATTTTAAGTGATTTTGAGCTATTTTAAGCTGAATTTAATTGATTTTAGGCTATTTTTCGGGTATTTCAAGCGATTTAGAGTCATTTTTCAGCGTTTTTGGTCCATTTCAAGCGATTTCCAGTGATTTTTAGTGCAATTTGAGCCGTTTTTCAGCATTTGTCGACCATTTTAAGCCTAGTTACAGTAGTTACGGACATCTGGACACACAGACAGATTTTCACCGTTTTCGAGGCGTTTTTAGCGGTTTCAAATGACTTTTCGGTGATTTTAAGCGAGTTCCAGCGGTTTCAAGTATATTTTAAGCTATTTTTCAGCATTTTCGGAGCATTTTTAGCCTAGTTACAGTACTTTTGGACATCGGGACACACAGACAGATTTTGAGTGATTTTGAGCCATTTTAGACGGATTTTCGTGAATTTCGTGCGATTTAGCGCAGTTTTAAGCGATTTTTAGTAATTTTTAGTGCATTTTAAGCCATTTTCCAGCATTTTTAGACTATTTCAAGCCGATTTACAGTAGTTGGAGACATCTGGACACACAGACAGATTTTAAGTGATTTTGGGTTATTTTAGGCGGTTTTTGACGAATTTTGAGTCATTTTAAGCTGGATTAAGCAGTTTTAAGCGATCCCCAACAGTTTTTCACAATTTTAAAGCCATTTCCCACCATTTTTGGACGATTTCAAGCCTAGTTACTGTAGTTGTGGACATCTGGACACACAGACAGATTTGAGCTATTTTAAGCTGAATTTAATTGATTTTAGGCTATTTTTCGGGTATTTCGAGCGATTTAGAGTCATTTTTCAGCGTTTTTGGTCCATTTCAAGCGATTTCCAGTGATTTTTAGTGCATTTTGAGCCATTTGTCAGCATTTTTGGACCATTTCAAGCCTATTCTAAGCCAATTTATGACTATTCTTCTCTGCGTCTCTCGATTTCCTATACTCTCTCTCTCTCGCTCCCCCTTATCAGCATTTTTTTTTGCTTTTTCATTTATTTGTCTTTTTTTTTGTTGCAGCGAACTCTCCCTCTATACCCCCGCCCATCTTTTTTTCTCTGCTTTCTCTAGCACTCTCTCACTCTTTCATCCTCTAAGCGAGAGAGAGAGAGAAGAGACGCAGAGAAACGAGAGGCAGAGAAAGAAGTATCAACGAACGAGTTCATTTCCCCTACTCCCAAACGACCCTATTGACTGCTCGACACAGAAAAAAGAAAGGTGAGTGGCTTGACAAATTGACAAAAATGGCCTAGATTAGCCTGGAATAAGCCTAAAATTGCCTTAAAATAGCCTAAAATCGACTAAAATGGCCTGAAAATGGTCAAAAACTGGCCTGACATGACCTGAAACAGCTTAAAACTGGCCGAAAGTGGCTTAATACAGGCATAAAATGGCTTAAAACGGTCTAAAATGGCCTATAATGGCCTGAAAATCGGTCGAAGTGCCTGAAAATAGCCTCAGAATGGGCCTAAAATTGGTCTAAAATGACCTAAAATTAGTCAAATTTGAGTGAAAAATAGCTTTAAATTGGTCAGCAATGACACCTAAAATGGGTCGAAAATTGTCAAAAATTACCTGATTTAGGCTAGAAAAAGCCGCCTAAAATAGCATTAAGTAGCCTAAAAAACGGTCTAAAATGAAAAAAAAAAGACCCAACATTGGTCAAAAACCGCCTAAAATAGGCCTAAAATGGTCCTAAAAGCCTGAAATTACCTGAAAAAACGACCTAAAATGGCTCAAAATTAGTCAAAATTGGCCTAAATCATCCTTGAAATAGCCCAAAAATCGGTATAAAATAGTCAAATTTGGGTGAAAATGATAGCTTAAAATTGGCCTAAAATGACCTAAAATTGGTCAAAACTGGCCTTAAGTGACCTAAAATTAATTTAAAATGGCTAAAAAGGACCTAAAATTGGTTTAAAATGGCCAAAAAGGACCTAAAATTGGTTTAAAATGGCCAAAAAGGACCTAAAATTGGTCAAAGATTGCCTAAAAAATTGTCCGAATGACCTAAAATTGGTCAAAAACGGTCAAAAATGGCCCTAAATGACCTAAAATTAGTCAAATTTGGGTGAAAATAGCTTAAAATTGGCCTAAAATGACCTAAAATTGGTCAAAACTGACCTTAAGTGACCTAAAACTGGTTTAAAATGGCCAAAAAGGACCTAAAATTGGTCAAAGATTGCCTAAAAAATGGCCCTAAATGACCTAAAATTGGTCAAAAAAAAACCGGCTTAGAATGGCCTAAAATAGCATGAAATAGCCTCGAAACGGCCGAAAAAGCTTGAACTACTAACCGAAAAATGGCAGAAAAGAGCCTAAATTTGGCCTATATTAGTCAAAATTGGGTGAAAATGATAGCTTGAAATTGGCCTAAAATGGCCTGAAACATGGCCTAAAATGGCCTGAAATTAGCTAAATAATCGTGAAAATGTCAAATTTTATCCATTTTTTCCTTCCAGATCCTTCCCAATCACCAATCAATCGATAATCAGTGATTTGCGGACAAGACAACCACTCTTCTCTAATTGAATTATCCACATTTCCCCCCTGCGAACACAACTTCTCTCTTCAAATAAAGACACTACAAAGACTACAAAGACTACAAACTACAAGGCAAAATCCAACAAAAGATGGGCATCCTTGATCATCCATCATCGTCAGGTGAGATTTTTATTAACAAAAGCTAAACATGCGAACCTATAACGCTCTCTCTTGCTCGATTACTGTATCGAGTTGAAGCTAAAAGTCGTTAGAATATCACCTGTAAATGGGGGGATGATTTGAAGCCGAAAATCGTGCGAATCGAGCCCAATTTGCCTTGGATGGACAAATTTGGACAAATAAACGCGGCAAAACTCGATTTTGAGCTAGCAAAATTCGTTGAAATCAGCGAAATGTAGCTAATTTTACGCCTAAATTGCTCTAGGTGGACGATCGGGTGACGAATCTAATTGAATTATAGGCTAAAAATCGCTTGATTGGGGTCGGGGGGTGGACATCTGGACATACAGATCCTGTGTGGGCATCATTTGTGAGCTTTTTACGCCTGATCATACGATCAAAATGAGGCTAGATTGCTTTGGGTGGACATCTGGACATACAGATCCTGTGTGGGCATCATTTTTGAGCTTTTTACGCCTGATCATACGATCAAAATGAGGCTAGATTGCTTTGGGTGGACATCTGGACGAATGGACATCCGGAATCCTCCCGTTTTGGTTCCCCTTTTTAGCAGTTATTTGTGCCCCCCTCCCCCCCCCCCCAAAAAAACCATTCAAATCATCGTCTTTATCATGTAGAAATCAAAGTCCACTGGCCACTAAATCAATCAAAACGGAACCGATTCTCTGTGTCCACGCGTGTCAGAATAGGCGCCTTCGCTATGATAACAACACTATGAGATGTCGTCAGAATTCATTTAATTGACGATCCATCATTCGGTAAAGAAAGCGTTACAAGAATAAATCGCTGTCTCTCTGCGTCTCTCAATGATTACTTATCTCTATATATTTTTTGGGCGGAAATAATCGACAGTATTGTCGAGAAATCAGTGATAGAGCGGAACGATATGGAAAAATGAGGAATAAGAGAAGATTCAGTATTTTTGGCTTACTAGGGAAGGTTGTAATCGGGGGGTGGAACTTTGGTATGAAACTTATATCATTCAAAAGCTGAGGATGAGACATTTTCAAATCTGTGTTCAGATTTTGCTGAGGAGGTACCAGTTTCGAGAAAATCAAGTTTCAAATTTTGCTTAAATTTTTTTTTTTAAGGGCGCCGCGCCTCCCCTCTTTCTTATATAGATTGGGGGAAGGGAAACAAACAGCGAGCAGTGGTGTAGTGGCGAGGAGGGATGTACAGTAGGCGACTAGATGCAGGTTCGAACCCCTTCTCGCCATACTTTTTTTGCGTTTTTTTTTCTGGATTTTCGGACAATTGTAAATGAGTTCTGAAGCAATTTCAAGCAAACTTTTTTAATGGAAGCCAAGTTTCTGATAGCATTGGATTGATTCAAAATTTTTAAAAAGTCATTTTTTTTTCATCTTTATAAAATTTATTTATGCGGACACAAATGCTTATCTACTACAATAAAATGGTTAAAACAAATGTATTCTTTGCAACGAGAGCATCGAATAAAGGATAGTTCAGGACATGCAGGCTTGTGGCAGGCCTTATCACCGACTTGATCAAAGCAAAACTTTGCTGGAGTCTCAAAACCAGATGAAGAGTCAATGTAGCCTGTTTTCTTCCAAGAATACTGCAAAAACGGCTTGAAATAATCTGACGAAATTTGGTGAAAGAGAAGAGAAATCATCCAAATCTCATTATTCCATTGGGCAATGATGTAATCCGTATGAAAAGCCAAAGCGTACGACATGAACTTTTTGAGTAGATTCTAAAAAATTTTTTGGATATACTTCCAGATGCCCCCCCCCCCGATTACAACCTTCCCTAGTTAGTTTCCTTTAGAATCAATATTCTCGGACCTACTAAACGGGATACTGTAGTATTTGAAGAGCACTACAAGATGATACTATTTGGGATACTGTAACTTGTCTATGAACCCAGTTACCGAACCATAAAGCTATAGAGATTTAGCCTAGAAACGCTTCAAAAACGGACTTTCAGCCTAGTTCCCTTTAAGATCAATATTCTCGGACGAACTAAACGGGATACTGTAGAATTTGAAGAGCACTACAAGATGATACTATT
>NC_013487.2:15088753-15089887 GCF_000004555.2 Caenorhabditis briggsae | reverse complement strand
CAAAAATAAGCTGTAAAGGTTTCCAAGACAAGTTACCGTATCCCAAATAGTATCATCTTGTAGTGCTCTTCAAATTCTACAGTATCCCGTTTAGTTCGTCCGAGAATATTGATCTTAAAGGGAACTAGGCTGAGAGTCCGTTTTTGAATCATTTCTAGGCTGAAAAAGAGCATTTTTCGGCAATTTTCGAGCTAAAAAATCGCAAAATTAAGCGATTTCAGTCTTAAAGCAAACAAACGATAGAAATCAGAATTTCGCTGTATTTTCGAGCTATTTCAAGCGACTTTAAAGCTGTCTGAGCAATTTTTGGATAATTGTAGAGCGATTTTAAACTTTGATCAGTTTGCAAAAAGAAAAAATGCGCAAGTGTAGAAATTGATTGTTCTCTGTGTGCTCCGGGGGGGGGGGGGACTCCAATGAAGATCCGATGGATCTCGATGAGATTCCTGGAAGAAGCATCAAGAGAACACAGCGCTTCAGGAGGCGCCCACGGGCAATCCATGGAGCGTTGGAATCAGAAAAAAGAGATAGAGAAAATATCACCTTTCTTTTTGCTGTACAAACAGAGATATAACACATCAAAACACACAAAAAATCCGGGGATTTTTGAGGGTTTCTTATGTCAGATGGCCTGACTTTTGGGGGGATTTCTAGGCCATCGGGATTGAAAAGTTGAGGAAAATCTAGTGAAAATGAGCTAAAATCACAGTTTCTAGGCGGGCTATTTTTGAAATCTGGCCGAGTTTTGGGGATTTCTAGGCCACGCTGCCCAAAAAGAAGGTTTCTAGGTCATTTCCAAATAGTGGCCGAACTTTTTGGGATTTCTAGGCCATTCCAACATGGTGGCCTCAACTTTTTCAAAAATAAGATTTCTAGGCCACCATGGTCCTAGAAATGGTCAATGTATGACCATTTCTAGGCCAATGTATGTGTTGGTGGCCTAGAAAACTCAACTTGGCAAATAGTTAGGCCATCATTTAAAATTGCCTTTTTTCGCCTAGAGATGGTCATGGGGTGTTTTCTTGGCCATTTAAACATGATGGCCTAACTTTCGCAAGTTAAGTTTCCTAGGCCACTTTGCTAAATCGCCTAGAAATGATTAGAAACGGTTCTGTGGTGTTTTCTAGGCCATTT
>NC_013487.2:15072962-15088146 GCF_000004555.2 Caenorhabditis briggsae | reverse complement strand
GTTTTTAAGCCATTTTACCATGATGGCCTAGGAAATTCCAAATTGCAAAAGTTAGGCCACCATGTTAAAATGGCGATTTTTCGCCTAGAAATAGTTCCTAGGGTATTTTCTTGGCCATTTAGAATTGCGTGGCCTAGCTTTTTTTTTTGGATTTCTAGGCCATCTATGCCCTAATCAAAAAAAAAGAGGTTTCTAGGTCATTTTAAGCTCAAAATCAACCTAAAATGACCCAATTTTCAGGAAGTACCAATTCTGTGCCACGTGGCATCAGCTCAACGTCTTCTGGCGCCACGTCATCTGGATCTGGAGGCGTTTTCGGCATCGATTGGTCAAAATGGTTTCCCCCACTGACGTCACGATCTTTGCTCTCACACTATCTCCCGGCGTCCGGTGCCGTCTCGCACACACTCTACACTGTTCACTTGTTCAGTCCGAATATCATTTCCAGGTGAGTAGTGGACATCCGGACACACAGATCTACAGAAAACAGGAGAAAATGGGCGAAAACGAGCGATTTTGAGCCAAAAATGGGTCATTTTGAGCTGATTTTCATTGAAATTAGGCTATTTCAAGATATTTTAAGCCTGAAAAAGGCCAAAAATAGTTTGATGTGCAGGTTTTCTACAGTAACCCCCTTTTGAATTTTGCAGCATCTTCCCAACTGGGGATCTGGCGGTGAGCAATACGATTCTGTTCAATGCGAACGTGGGACTCGGCTTCTACGTGTATTTCAGAAGACATCTGCATCGTGTCAATCCGTGGGAACGAGTGGAATTCAGGTATAGATGGCCTAGAAAAAGCTAGGCCACCACTCAAAAATAGCCTAAAAATCTCGGATTTTTGGCGTTTTGATGGCCTAAAAAGCTGAAAAAAGTTGGTGGCCTAGAAAACCCCAACTTGCAAAAGTTAGGCCATCATGCTAAAATGGCCTAGAAAACCCACAAGATGCGTTTTAGGTCATTTCTAGGCCATTTAGCATGGTGGCCTAGAAAACTCCAACTTGCAAAAGTTAGGCCATCATGCTAAAATGGCCTAGAAAACCCACAAGATGCGTTTTAGGTCATTTCTAGGCCATTTAACATGGTGGCCTAGAAAACTCCAACTTGCAAAAGTTAGGCCATCATGCTAAAATGGCCTAGAAAACCCACAAGATGCGTTTTAGGTCATTTCTAGGCCATTTAGCATGGTGGCCTAGAAAACTCCAACTTGCAAAAGATAGGCCATCATGCTAAAATGGCCTAGAAAACACCACAGGACTGTTTCTAGTCACTTCTGTGCGAAAACCCGTTGGTGGCCTAGAAATTCCACGTTTGAAAAAGTTAGGCCGCCATATTAAAACAGGTTAAACACACGCTAGGGTCATTTCTAGGTCATTTAGCATGGTGGTCTAGAAAACTTCTACTTGCAAAAGTTAGGCCACCATGGCCCTAGAAACCACATTTTTCAGAAAGTTAGGTCACCATCAATTCCCTATGGCCTAGAATTCCCCCTAAATGTTTCTCTTCCAGCGTCCTCTCGTCCACACTGTTCAATTTCGGAAGTCTCCTGGCTGCGGTCCTCATCAAAGCCCTATTCCCAACGAAGACGCCAACATGGCTGAAATCGCTCACGGCTACCGTACTCAGTGGATATCTCCTATCACGTGCCGCCAAATATATGGGCCTACTGGATCATCGCGCGTCTGGAAGAGGCTCGGTGTCGCCGGCGAGAAGGTAAGGGCGACACATTTTGTGTGATAACCAAAAAATCGATAATTTTAACCTCAAAAATTACCTAGAACGCCGCAAATTTAGGCCAGAATTCGAATTCTGGCCTAGAAATCTCATTTTCAAGAAAGTTAGGCCATCGTGGCCTAGAAATGCCGAAAGTTAGGCCATCTTTTTTGGTAAAGATTCCAGAAATTACAATTTCTCATGAATTTTTCCGTGCATGCATTTTTTCTTGTAGCTTTTGTGATTTTTCGTGCTATAACTTTGCCGATAGATGTGCGAAAATCGGAATTTTGCGAAATTTTCGAACTGCGACGTTTTAGAACTGTGACGTTTCAGAACCGTGTCATTTTAAAACCACGACATTTTAGAACCCTTACTTTTCAGAACCACGACATTTTAGATCTGCGATGTTATAGAACTGCGACATTTTAGAACCACGACGTTTTAGAACCGCGACATTTTAGAACCGAGACGTTTCAGAACTATGACGTTTAAGAACTGCGACGTTTTAGAACTGTGACGTTTTAGAACCCTTACTTTTCAGAACCACGACATTTTAGATCTGCGATGTTATAGAACTGCGACATTTTAGAACCACGACGTTTTAGAACCGAGACATTTTAGAACCGAGACGTTTCAGAGCTATGACGTTTTAGAACTGTGACGTTTTTGAACTGTGTCGTATTAGAACTGCGATGTTCTAGAACCGTGACATTTTAGAACCGTGACGTCTTAGAACCTCGACGTTTTAAAACCACCACGTTTTAGAACCAAGACATTTCAGAACCAAGACATTTTAGAACCACGGTGTTTCAGAAGTATGACATTTTAGAACCGAGACGTTTCAGAACTGCGACTTTTGAGAACCAAGAAATTTTGGAATCGCGACTTTATATAACCGGACGGTTTAGAACTATGAAGTTTCAGAATCATGACGTTTTAGAACCACGACATTTGAGAACAACGGCAGGTTATAGAACCGAAACGTTTCATAACCGCGACGTTACAGAACTCTGACGATTTGGAACCGCGACGTTTCAGAACCGCGACAAATCAGAACCGATGCGTTTCGAAACCGTGATGTTTTAGAACTCTGACATTTTAGAACAGCGGCTTTTTGTAACTGCGACATCTTAGAACCGAGTCGTTTCACAACCACGACATTTTAGAACCGTGTGAACAAAAATTACCATTTTCATCCTAGTTTTTTGCTCAGAATCGGCCTCATTCGTGTTTTTGAATGAATTTAGACCTGAAAAATCGAAATTTTCCAGCCAAAATTAGTCTAGAAATTGAAAAAAATTTCTGGAAATTTTTCTGAAAAATTCCAAAAAAGAAATCAATTTTTTCAATTTTCCTCTGTTCCTCTCACCCTATCTGAAATTCGAGAAATTTCTGAAAATCTGAAAATCTGAAAATTCTAGCGTGCGGTCGTCGCCACGACACACTGCTCAATCGCTGATTGCTCATCAGAATCCGAATCAGAAGACGCCGTCGTCGTCGTCGTCACCACCGCCGTCAGTGACGTCATCTGGATTCTTCTCCACGTCTCCACAGACTCCACCCACCACCACGCTGCCTCTGGAGACGTCAAATGGAGGACATCTGAAGATGACGTGGCAACCAATGACGCCTTCAGCCACTGAACCATCGGAATTTGAGACGTCAGATTTTGG
The DNA here is from genome assembly GCF_000004555.2 of Caenorhabditis briggsae. NCBI lineage: Eukaryota > Metazoa > Nematoda > Chromadorea > Rhabditida > Rhabditidae > Caenorhabditis > Caenorhabditis briggsae. Next base: position 15,084,758 of record NC_013487.2, on the reverse strand, counting down.
GGCTTCAGAAGACGTCGGGGATTCAGAAGACGTCGATTTTCGGCGGCCAACATCAAATTATCGCTATTTGCACTCGTATGCGCTGAATAACCTTGGAAATCCTTATCAGAATCAGAAGACGGGCCAGACGATTCTACGTCGAACGACGATGAATTCTGGAGGGATTCAGAAGACGTCAAATCAATCGATATCTTTTGTGACCCCAGAACCATCCCTGATAAACCACGCCCCCTACACCCCGCCCCCTTCACGTCTTCAGAATTCTAAGACGACGTCATCTGGAAAATCTGAAAAATCCAGAAGACGTCAAATTCGAAAAAATAACGAAATTGACGATTTCGATAAGATTCTAGACTTCTGTCAAAGCCACGCCCCCTTTTTCATTGTACCCATTGCCCTGGGCTGCTGGGCGACAGGTACAGTACCCCTGATTGGTGCCACGTGGCAATTTTTGTTTTATTGAATGAACAATTTTTTTCATTGGTCAGTTTTAGAAAAATCCAACAAAAAAATTGGAAATTTTAAAATTTTTTTTAATTGGCCAATTAACTTTTTTCGCCAATTAAAAAATTTATTTTCCCGCATTTTTTCTTCTATCCCTCCCATATGCTATAATTATACCGGTAGAGAATTTTTATTGTAATAAAGCCTTAATTACCCCCCCCCTCTCCCGCCTAATTAGCGCTGATTGGACCAATTAATTGTGATTTTTAGCATTTTTTGGATCAATGATCAATGAATCTTTATTCCCCCATTTTTCAAACTGGAAAAAAAATAAAAAATCTGGAATCTTTGCCAAAAAAAATTGGAATTAATTAGCTATAATTAGGGATAGGGAATATTTTCCAAGAATCTGAAAAATATTTTTTTAAAAAATTAGACTAATTACCACTAATTACCACAGCAATTAGTGCCCCCCCCCAATTAACCAATTAAACAACCCCTAATTAGTTTTCCAGACGTCTAAACTTTTAGCATTCCACCGCCACCACCCGAATCGCCAATTCAACAGGTCAATGGCTACGGTATCCACCATCAAAATGGGAATGTTCATCACTAATTGGGCAATTAAGGAATTTGGGCTAATTATCGATTTTTTGAAATTTTGCATTTTTTGGCTTATCTTAATTTCCCCCTTCTCTCTACCAATTTTTGGTCTTAATTGCTTGTTTCTCTGCCCCCTGATTAGTCCTAATTTGCGTTAATTGGGCAATTAAATCTTTTTCCTCCAATTTTTCTGATTTTTGCAAAAAAAACAGTGTTTTCCCCCCATTTTTCGGCATTTCTTTCTCTCTCCTAATTGATCCTCTCTCCTCTTTAATTAGGCCTAATTAGTTTGTTAATTACCCAATTTTTTTTTGCAATTTTTCGTGTTTTTTCTCACTACCGAGTTTCCTTCTTTTTGAATTTTTTTTTCCCCGAATAAATTGCTCAGACTTAATTACAAGTTATTTATGAACGAAAATTTATCCCCAATTTCCAGAAAAATCACTTTTTTTGCCTGAAAATTAAAGATCCTCAAAATACCATTGTGTAATTCTCATTTTGAAGCTCATGATGAGCTATAAACAGTGAAAAACAGCAAAAACACAAAAAATAGCTTTTAAGTTTAAAAAAAATTGAAAATCACAAAATATCGAACAAGTGAAAAAATCTCGGACTACTGTATTATTTGTGATAGCACTCTGTTCTGGAAATGTTTAATGAATTCGAATAGAGCTTGTCGAGAGCTCCAAAATGAGCCCGAACACGACTAGGCTCCGCCCACTTTCATTTTTCCGACGCGTTGCGGTCGTGCGTCGCGTGTCTCGGCGAAAATTCAAAATGGGCGGAGCCTAGTCGTGTTTGGGCTCATTTTGAAGCTCTCAACGTACTGAATTCAAATTTCGTAGTCTTTTCAAGACATGTTCATTCCTGAGATGAGGATGATGAGTTTTATTTTTGAAAAAAAATTTTTTTTGGAGAAATCGGAATTTAAAAGATAAACAAATTTATTGAATAATGAAAATTGTGACAAAAAATAATGAAAAATATAAAATCTCTGTATTTTAAGTCATATTTTTAGAGAAAATTGGGAAAAATAACTGAAATTTTTTGAAAAATTAGGAATTACAAAAAAAAATAGCAGGGGGATTGGTTGTTTTGAAGGGGCTCAAAATAGGTGAAGACATGGAAAAATCGATAATCGATTTTCGAAAAAAATTAGGTCTCTAGGCGTGATTTCGGCAGAATGGTTGGCCATTTTTGGCGAAGAAGCTCTCGCCCTCGAGGTTGATATTGCAGCGCTGAAAATAATGAAAGGTGTGGACATCTGGACAGACAGACACATAGAAAATTTGATTTGAAATTTCGAGGGCTTCAAAATGAACCTAAATTTGTCAAAATTGAACAACTAGAAAATATTTTATGGGATTTTGAAAATTTTGAAATTCCAAAAAAAAATGTTTTTGGATTTTTTTTTCAAAAATCTTTAACTTTTTTTCAAATTGACCAATTTTTGTAAACTTAGGCTTATTTTAAAGCTCATAACATGAAAAATCTGAAAATCGAAATTTCAAACTAAAATCTCAAATTTAAGTTTTCAAAATCGAATTTCCAAGAAGTATACCTAAATTTTCCTTATTTCCCTCATAACTCCCCTCCCGCTTATCCAATTTCGCCAATCTTTAGCTCATTCGGACCCCCAAAACCCCAAAAATACAGTAATCCCCTCAAAAAACCTACCGCACAGGTAAAACAATTCGAATGGAACGCATTTCCCAGCGCCTCGACCCATCGATCGCCGGCCTCAATCGGATAGCGGCAACTGACGCACTTCGTGGTGAACAGCGCGTTCCAGTCTTGCTCGCAGTACGGTAGCCCCGCCTCCAAATAGAATGCACTGTTGCCGAACGGTTTTTGACAGTGGGCACACGTGAAACAGGTCGGATGCCATTTTTTCTGAAAAATTCGAGTTTTTGAGCCATTTTGGGAGCCAAAAGTCACAAAACCCCCACCTGAAGAGCATTCAAACAATCAGAAATGATGGATTTCGAGCATTTGGAGCATTTTGGAGCAATGTGCTGCTCGAAACAAGATTCACAGAACTTCTGACCATCTTCCTCCACGAATCCACACTCCAGAAGACGGCGACGGCACGACGAGTTGGCACAGACAAAGTGCTCCGGGCACCAAGACTTTCCGGCGGCCAGGACGAACGCGCCGCTGAATTTGTTGAATTTGAATCTGGAAAATGAAATGGATTTGGCACATTTTGAGCTTTAAAATGAGCTAAAATTCTTGAAAAACGCTTGAGAATGAAGAAGGTTGAATGATTTTTAAGCTAGCAAACTTTGCAGCCGGGTATCTCAAAAACTAGTAAAGCTAGCAGAAAGCTGTCAACAACAAAATTGCTTAGCATAAAACTTAGTACATTTTTGTAGTTTACAACTTTTTGATAGCTACCGTAGTTTTGGAGTTATGTGTCTTTAAAGTTAAGCGAATCAACGACTACGCAGCGCGGCGCCCCTCCCCTTGTCGGCCGCTAAGAGACGCAGAGAAACGAGATCGCTCTAGCTTTTCTGCGTCTCCACAGGCAGCATCAAGGCGGATGTTTCACAAAAATTTGAAAATTTGAGTTCAGCACATTTTCAGCTTCAAAATGAGACAAAATTCTTGAAAAATTCGTGAGAATGAAGAAGTTAATCGAGTATTTGCTGTTTTTTAAGCTAGCAAACTTTGGAGGCGCGTATCTCAAAAACTAAGAAAGCTACAAAAAAGGTGCCAATTGCTAAATTGCTCAGCATAAAATTTCACACATTTTTGCAGTTTACACTTTTTCGATAGCTACTGTAGTTTATGAGATATAAGCCTTTAAACTAAGAGAGCGGCGACTCTTCCCTCGTCGACGAGGAGACGCAGAGAAGCGAGAGCGCGCTATCTTCTCTGCGTCTCCCTTTGCCAAAACTTTAGAGGCGCATATCTCAAAAACTAAAATAGCTATCAAAAAGTTGTCGACTACAAAATTGCTCAGCATAAAATTTCACATATTTTCTCAGTTGACAACTTTTATCTAGCTCTTTCAGTTTTCGAGATATTTTCAAAATAAAAAACCTTACCGAATCTGATTCTTGCATGCCTCACAATACGGTACACGTCCTCCATTTTGCTGCTGAGTTGTGGTGGTTGTTGTGGTCAAATGTCCGGCTTGCGGAGCATCCCCATTAGTCGTCGTGCGCTCGAAACTAGTCTTCGTGTAGGAGGAGCCTGAATTTTGGCGCGAAATTTGAAATTTTTCTCCTAGTTTGAAAGAGCGCTCCATTAAACAAATTTATTCAAAAAACACATTAGAAAATCCTAAATTATCAAATTTCTTCTCTTTTTTTTGCTCTCCATTCGTTGTCCCCTATCGCCATTGGACTAAAAAATTCAAATTGTTTAATGGAGCGCACATGCTAGGCTAATAAACTAGATTAGTAAAAATCACTTACACAAACTCAATATATAATCTAAAAAATCTATCAAAAAACTGTCAACTGCGAAATTGCTCAGCTTAAAATTTTACTCATTTTTGTTGTTTAAAGTTTCCTTCTAGCTACAGTAGTTCTCGAGATATGCGTCTTTGAAGTTGACGCGCCTTCCTGGCCGAGAGGATGAGGGGAGACGCAGAGAAACGAGACTGCTCTCGTCGTCGGCGTATCCTCCCTTGGCGTTCAACTTTAAAGGCGCATATCTCGAGAACTACAGTAGCTAGAGAGAAACTAAAAACTACAAAAATGTGTGAAATTTTATGCTGAGCAATTTGTCAGTTGACAATTTTCTGCTATCTTATCTAGATTTTGAGATAAAAACCGGTTTCTGAAGCTATGGTTTTAACACTAAATTAGGCATTAAAAACATGAAATTTAGTAATTTCAAAGCAATTAAAAAAGCCACACCTTGTAAATTTCCATTTCCATTATCTCCAACACCATTCTTATCACTGATCATCACCTGGCCAAGGCGGGCAGCTAAGAAGTTTCTCGAGTCTTCCGCCGAAGAATCTGAGCGTCCCGAAGGTTTTCGAATCGAATAGAACTCATCAAGGACATCGTGCAAACTAAACAGAAGTTAGTAGACATATAGAAACGTAGAACATGGACCAACATAAATTATTTTTCTTACCTCTGCGTCTCCACAGCCCCCTCTCTATCCGGTTGATAAGATTCAAAAGGGAAAACCTTGCGCTCCGGAGGGGGCGGAGCCTGTCCGAGGATCGGTAATTGCTCCAAATCGTCTAGAACCTTCTTCCGGAGCTCAGCTACACGGTCACCAGCGATGCTTGGCTCTGGGGTGTCCTCCACGGGCCGGAGATTTTGTAAATATACAATTGCGGACTCTAGAAGAGTGCTCAGCTGAGTTTGGGTTTGTTCCAGCTCACTTTGATGGCGAGCAATGCACTCGATGGCACGAACTCGATCGTCGTCTTCCATTTCTCGAAGACCTAGTTTTTAAATTTGAATGATACAATTTTGGCGCATTAAAATGAGCTCAAAATCGGGAGAATCGAGCTAGGCAACTTTAAAGGCGCATATCTCAAAAACTAGAGTAGCTACCAAAAAAGTGTCAACTATGAAAATGTTTAAATTTTAATTTTACATACTTTTGCATTTAACAAATTTTGACTAGTTACCGTAGTTTTTGAGATATGCGCCTTTAAACGTTTTAGGCTCTGACTACAAGAGGGTGCGCTTCTGAAAAGTTTAAAAGCCCATAAGTCAAAAACTACAGTAGCTATAAAAAAGTTGTCTACTACGAAAAAGTTGAAAATGTAATTTTACACATTTTTGCAGTAATCAATTTTCTGCAGGGTACTGTAGTTGTGTAGATATGCGCCTTTAAAGTGAAAGGTGCGCTAGAGACGCGGCGACACAGGAGAGAGAGGAAGAGGCGCAGAGACGCGAGACAATCACTTTTTCGAAAATTTTGCAAAATGCAATAGTTATACTGTAATAGTGATAAATAATAATTGCTAAAAATTCTGGAGAAAATAAGAAAAACATGAACTATAGGAGTTTTTCGAAAAATTTTAAAAAATAGTTTTTTTGGAATTTTTGGAATTTCCAAATTTTGGTTTTTTACAAATTTCAGCGAAATTTCGAATTTATATCAATCAAATTATTTGATTAATGACGCTCTTTTCACCAAAAATACAAGAGACGCAGACATCCTAGACAGTCTCTCTTCTCTGCGCCTCTTCTCAAGTCTAAAAATATAAAGGCGCATATCTCGCAAACTAAAAAAACTAGAACATTTTTGTTAACTATAAAAATATGTGAAATTTTATGCTGAGCAATTTTGCAGTTGACATCTTTTTGATAGCTATTTTAGTTTTTGAGATATGCGCCTTTAAAGCTAAGCGGGTCGGCGCCCCTCCCTATGTCGACTGCGCGGAGACGCAGAGAAGCGAGACTACTCTCGTTTCTCTACGTCTCTTTTCAACTTTGAAGACACATATCTCACGAACCATAAAAGCTATCAGAAAGTTGTCAGTTATAAAAATGTGTGAAATTAAATTTTACGCAAATTGACATTTTCAAAAGTTTTCTAGCTACAGTAGTTTTTGAGTTATGCTCCTTTAAACTCGGGGGTTTTAAAGCCGCATATCTCAAAAACCATAAGACCTATAAAAATTTTTGAATTAACATTTTTTTCTTGCATAAATGTTCTAAATTTCGTTTTGCAAATTTTAGACTAATATTGCTTCTATCAACAGTATCTTTTACCTTGTAGTCTCTCATTAAGCGCTGCCACTATCATAAGATCCCTCTCTGTCTGCGCATCGTCATCCAGAAGTTCCATGGCTCGTTGTCTCCACAATTGCTCAGCTTCTCCTCCTCCTTGCGATTTTCCAACGACTCGAATTTTCGATGGCCTAGAAACCTCCAGAATTTCCTCTTCCTCGATTTCGAAAGTTGCCACGTCATCAATCATTTCCGACTCGTCACCATCATAAGTCGCGGCTTTCAACAATGAGCAATCGTCAATTTCCTCTGTTAAGATGTCCGATTCATCAATTATATCCGCCGAATCCTTCCATTCCGTTTTGGGGATTACTGTAGGACTCGTTTTCGAGAAATCCACTTTTTTGAAATGTTTAGGGTCCCTTCTTACTGTAGTTGTAGGGGTGGGCGGGGCTTCATGAGTTTCGTGATAGTGGGCGGAGCTTAAAAATGGCTTTGGGGATACTGTAAGTGGTCGTGGTCCCGTTGGTTCGTGAATTTTGATTGATCCTGGATTATAAGAGTATTCTGATGGGCGGCCCACTTGGTCCATAAGGGCGGTGTGATCCAAAAGGGGCGGGGTTTGTTCCCTGGGTTGGAAAGTGGGCGGATCTTCGAATTTTTGGGGCGGAGCCTGGAGAGGCGGAGTTTCAATTTTTGGGGCGGAGCCTGGAGAGGCGGAGCCTGCTCTTTATGCTGAGCTGAGCGAGTGAGCTGGGCCTTAAACTTCGGAACATCATGAGAAGTGGGCGGGGCCTCATATCTTGTGGGCGAAGCCTGTTCTCTTTGCTGAACAGATCGAGGGGGCGTGGTCTCATGAGAAGTGGGCGGAGCTTCGTATGGACGATCGATTTTGAAAGTGGGCGGAGCCTGGTCGTCCGATGACCTAAAAGCGGCCGGAGCCTGATTTCTAAAAGTGGGCGGAGCCTGATTTTCCGAGAAACCAAAAGTGGGTGGAGCTTGAGTGGGAGTGGCCTCCTTCACCTTAATCGGACTTGTCGCCGCCTCCACTGATACTGTAGGTACCGTAATCTTCTCATTTTTCCTGTGCAATCGAATCGATGGAATTGGAGACGTACTCTGATCGTGTACTTGAGCAGTGGGCGGAGCCAAATTTGTGGGCGGGGCCGCCGAGAATCGGGTTACTGTAGTTTGCAGTTCCGTGGATGTGGTTATATTAGCGTCGGAGCTGCGAACAATGTAGGATCGAACCGGGGAGAGTTCCGGGGACCTTGGAAGTGGAATGGGCGGAGCTTGAGAAGGGGGCGGAGCTTGGAAAGGCACTGGTGTCGCGGTTTTGGAGATTTGAATTGGGGGCGGCGTCGCATATTTTGGAATCGGCTTAAAAATTCCATCGGAGGGCTCGGAGGTCACTTTTGCGGGGCTCGGGGAGCGTACAGGGCTGTGGATTACGGTCCAGTGAATTTGACTTTTTATTTTTGGAGGCTACGCCCCTTTAGGCTCCGCCCCTTTATCCTCCCCCTTTACATCTACTCGAAGCTCTGCCTCTTTTCTCTTCCTATGCTCCTCAAACGCCTCTTTGACTTTCTCCTTACTGATATTTGATGCCCTTCTGGCTTTTCGTTTTGACTCCGCCCCTTTTTTAGGTTCAGCGCCTTTAGGCTCCGCCCCTTTCGCCGCCTCCACTTACTTAATTAGTGCTGCTAGATCTTCTCCATAATTTAATTTCTCTTTCTCTTTCTTGAGCGCATCTGCCGGATCAATTTGCCAATATCGATTTGTGGGCGGAGCCTGTGGTGGAGGCCATTGACGTGGCACTTTTCCGGTGCGTCGTGGGGAGACTGCAGATCGAACAGAGTCTGGGACTCGGGAAGACGGATTTTCTGGAAATTTTAGGACAAATGGACATGGACAAGGACAAGGACAAGTTTAGGACAAAGCTTTGGGCAAGACTTGGACAAGACAAATTTTGTTTGAAATTAGACAAAAAACCGACAAAAAATCCCGAACAAAATCACCCAAAAACTTAGAGATGTCCCAAAAACAAATTCAAAAAAATTATTTTTTTTTCAAAAATTCAAAAAACCCCAAAAAGTAGACTAACCATGAGACGGTGGCGGATTCGATGGCACTGGTGGCGGAGCCGTTTGTCTCGAGCCTTGAGAAAATTGAGATGGAGCCGGCGACAGGCGATTTGGGTCGTAGTGGGTCCCGCCGGGTCCCACGCCCCCGCCATAGGTTACGGTCTTTGAGAGGTCCGCACCGAAAGCCGCGTTTGGCACGCCGCGTTGAGCTGGGCTGAAAAAAAAAATTTCAGACAAAACACAAAAAAAGATGAATGTTCTAGCACAATTTTGGGCCGAAATAGGAGTTTTTGTAATTTTTTTGAAAATTCCAAAAAAAATTTTTTCGAATTTTTAAAACCTATTTTATATCACTCGAAAGCTCGAAAAATTTCCTATAAAACTTTGCAATTCACATCGAATTTGGTTGTCGTTTAAGCGAGTTATGCGCCTTTAAAGTTTGCCGAAGAGACGCAGACAACGAGAGCGCTCTCGTTTCTCTGCGCCTCCTCGCGGCCGGCAGAGCGAGAGGCGTCGCTCCCTCTTTAAAGGCGCACATCTCAAAAACTAAAAGAGCTACAGAAGAGTTGTCAACTACAAAAATGAGTAAAATTTTATGCTGAGCAATTTATCAGTTGACAACTTTTTTCTAGTCTTTGTAGTTTTTGAGATAAATGCACATTTTTAAATGTGATGCTGCGACTCTATCATTTTCATTCATTTTCAGCCAAATTGCTGTGCTGGAAATTTAATTTTGAATTTAAAATCAATCTAACAATAGAGAACATTTTTTAAAAAACCCAAAAAAAGATTAGTGTTCTAGATCGATTTTGTGCCGAGGTACGAGTTTTTGAATTTTTTTGAAAATTCCAAAAAAATTTTTTCGAATTTATTTTTTATCACTCGAAAGCTCTTAAAATTTCCTACAAAACTACGCAATTTACATTGAATCTGGTTGCCGTTGAAGCGAGTTATGCGCATTTAAAGTTTGCCGAAGAGACGCAGACAACGAGAGCGCTCTCGTTTCTCTGCGCCTCCTCGCGGCCGGCAGAGCGAGAGGCGTCGCTCCCTCTTTAAAGGCGCACATCTCAAAAACTAAAAGAGCTACAGAAGAGTTGTCAACTACAAAAATGACTAAAATTTTATGCTGAGCAATTTATCAGTTGACAACTTTTTTCTAGCTTTTGTAGTTTTTGAGATACATAACTTTGAAGTTCAAAAGTCACTTTCAACCAAATTGCTCACCTCAAAATGCCCTGTGTTTTTGGTGTATGATAATGAGTGGTGATAGTCTTCCCTCCGGCAGATGGTACTGGTGAAACAGACACTGGACGGGCATATTGATTGATTTGAGGGTGATAAGCGGCCCGCGGACTCTCTTGTTGGACATGAACAGGCTGAGCGGCAGTTGGTGAGGATTTGCTGGAACAAATTATTGGTTTCGAGCTGAAATTTTCAGCTGAAACTAACACAAAAATGTTTGGGTCCATTCCCGGACGTCCGCCGGCTTTCCGTTGGGTTCCATGAATGTCACAGTAGAACTTGTCTGAAAATTTTTAGATTTTCTATAGACAAGACTTGATTTTTCGATTTGAAGTTGAAAAATTTGAATTTATTAGATTGAGAGCTTCAAAATGAGCCTAAACATGGCTGCTTTTGCTCAAATTTGAGTTTTTGACCTACGCGACGCGGTTGCGTCGCGGTTTTTTTTCAAAATCGTGCTAGCAAAGACAATATGGGGCTCGTTTTGAAGCTGAAAACTTGATATTTGTATTTTTAGCGTTTAGAACTTCAAAATGAGCCCTATTTTGCCTATACTAGCCCAATTTCGGAAAACCGCGACGCAACCGCGACGCGCAGGTCAAAAATTCGATTTCAAGCAAAATTCGTCGTGTTCGAGCTCATTTTGAAGCTCTCAACTTCAGAATGTCAAATATAATGTTTGTTTTATGTTTTTCTACAATTAAAAACCTATAACTCACCCTCAATGAAGTGATGTCCAACGTTTCTCAGTGAGTTTCCACAGGTGGCACACGACAGACAGTCCCCATGAAGATTCTTGCCGGCGGCACGAGCCATGACACCCAGAATCGGTCTAGTGCACATAAAACATACTGGAAGACCACTGGGATTTGGGTGATTCGACAGAGTCGTTGGTGCTCCGTGCTCTTGCTCTTTGAGCAAGCGAAGTGTCTCACTTCGGAGATAGGCTGGCTCATCGGCACGGCCCGCAGCGGCGCGGGCTCTGAAAATTGAGAAAATCGGTTAAAACTTTGAAACTTTTATGGAAAATTAGACAGAGACGCAGAGAAACGAGAGTTCCTGATTTCTCTGCGTCTCCACCGTCCACCTCTCGTTTAGGAAGACGCGCAAACTTCAAAGGCGCGTAACTCCAAAACTACGGTAGCTATCAAAAAGTTTTCAACTACAAAAATGTGTAAAATTTTATGTTAAGCAATTTTGCAGTTGACAATTTTCAAATAGCTACTGTAGTTTTTGAGATATGCGCCTTTCCGCTGAGACAGGGCGAAAGAGAGGAGACGCAGACAACCAGTGGTTCTCGCTTCTCTGCGTCTCTCTTTCTTTCGAATGTTGAATTCTAATTTTTTTTTCCTATTTCCCCGCTATGATTTCTTCCAATTCACAAAGAAACAGAAAATAATTCTGGTGATTTCGAAAAAAAAATTTTTTGTAATCAAAAAATTTTTCCCCATGTATAATGTATCAAATTGGGGAGATTATGGGGTGTGGGTGGATTAACCGGATCATTAAAAAAAAAGGATTATATAAAATGGGGTATGGTTTTTTTTCGGGTCAAATTTTGGCCAAAATTTTCTGTCTAAAATGACGAATTTCGAATTTTTGATTTGAAAATTTTGAAATTGGTATATTTCAATTTTGAGCTATTTCTTACCAATTTCAGTTAGTCTAGACTATTTCAGGGCTAATTAAGATTAATTTTGGGTTAATTTACAGTCATTTCTATTCATTTTTCAGATTATTGTAGGGTAAATTCTGACCATTTTGGACTA
>NC_013487.2:15065736-15072710 GCF_000004555.2 Caenorhabditis briggsae | reverse complement strand
CTTACCGAATCTGATTCTTGCATGCCTCACAATACGGTACACGTCCTCCATTTTGCTGCTGAGTTGTGGTGGTTGTTGTGGTCAAATGTCCGGCTTGCGGAGCATCCCCATTAGTCGTCGTGCGCTCGAAACTAGTCTTCGTGTAGGAGGAGCCTGAATTTTGGCGCGAAATTTGAAATTTTTCTCCTAGTTTGAAAGAGCGCTCCATTAAACAAATTTATTCAAAAAACACATTAGAAAATCCTAAATTATCAAATTTCTTCTCTTTTTTTTGCTCTCCATTCGTTGTCCCCTATCGCCATTGGACTAAAAAATTCAAATTGTTTAATGGAGCGCACATGCTAGGCTAATAAACTAGATTAGTAAAAATCACTTACACAAACTCAATATATAATCTAAAAAATCTATCAAAAAACTGTCAACTGCGAAATTGCTCAGCTTAAAATTTTACTCATTTTTGTTGTTTAAAGTTTCCTTCTAGCTACAGTAGTTCTCGAGATATGCGTCTTTGAAGTTGACGCGCCTTCCTGGCCGAGAGGATGAGGGGAGACGCAGAGAAACGAGACTGCTCTCGTCGTCGGCGTATCCTCCCTTGGCGTTCAACTTTAAAGGCGCATATCTCGAGAACTACAGTAGCTAGAGAGAAACTAAAAACTACAAAAATGTGTGAAATTTTATGCTGAGCAATTTGTCAGTTGACAATTTTCTGCTATCTTATCTAGATTTTGAGATAAAAACCGGTTTCTGAAGCTATGGTTTTAACACTAAATTAGGCATTAAAAACATGAAATTTAGTAATTTCAAAGCAATTAAAAAAGCCACACCTTGTAAATTTCCATTTCCATTATCTCCAACACCATTCTTATCACTGATCATCACCTGGCCAAGGCGGGCAGCTAAGAAGTTTCTCGAGTCTTCCGCCGAAGAATCTGAGCGTCCCGAAGGTTTTCGAATCGAATAGAACTCATCAAGGACATCGTGCAAACTAAACAGAAGTTAGTAGACATATAGAAACGTAGAACATGGACCAACATAAATTATTTTTCTTACCTCTGCGTCTCCACAGCCCCCTCTCTATCCGGTTGATAAGATTCAAAAGGGAAAACCTTGCGCTCCGGAGGGGGCGGAGCCTGTCCGAGGATCGGTAATTGCTCCAAATCGTCTAGAACCTTCTTCCGGAGCTCAGCTACACGGTCACCAGCGATGCTTGGCTCTGGGGTGTCCTCCACGGGCCGGAGATTTTGTAAATATACAATTGCGGACTCTAGAAGAGTGCTCAGCTGAGTTTGGGTTTGTTCCAGCTCACTTTGATGGCGAGCAATGCACTCGATGGCACGAACTCGATCGTCGTCTTCCATTTCTCGAAGACCTAGTTTTTAAATTTGAATGATACAATTTTGGCGCATTAAAATGAGCTCAAAATCGGGAGAATCGAGCTAGGCAACTTTAAAGGCGCATATCTCAAAAACTAGAGTAGCTACCAAAAAAGTGTCAACTATGAAAATGTTTAAATTTTAATTTTACATACTTTTGCATTTAACAAATTTTGACTAGTTACCGTAGTTTTTGAGATATGCGCCTTTAAACGTTTTAGGCTCTGACTACAAGAGGGTGCGCTTCTGAAAAGTTTAAAAGCCCATAAGTCAAAAACTACAGTAGCTATAAAAAAGTTGTCTACTACGAAAAAGTTGAAAATGTAATTTTACACATTTTTGCAGTAATCAATTTTCTGCAGGGTACTGTAGTTGTGTAGATATGCGCCTTTAAAGTGAAAGGTGCGCTAGAGACGCGGCGACACAGGAGAGAGAGGAAGAGGCGCAGAGACGCGAGACAATCACTTTTTCGAAAATTTTGCAAAATGCAATAGTTATACTGTAATAGTGATAAATAATAATTGCTAAAAATTCTGGAGAAAATAAGAAAAACATGAACTATAGGAGTTTTTCGAAAAATTTTAAAAAATAGTTTTTTTGGAATTTTTGGAATTTCCAAATTTTGGTTTTTTACAAATTTCAGCGAAATTTCGAATTTATATCAATCAAATTATTTGATTAATGACGCTCTTTTCACCAAAAATACAAGAGACGCAGACATCCTAGACAGTCTCTCTTCTCTGCGCCTCTTCTCAAGTCTAAAAATATAAAGGCGCATATCTCGCAAACTAAAAAAACTAGAACATTTTTGTTAACTATAAAAATATGTGAAATTTTATGCTGAGCAATTTTGCAGTTGACATCTTTTTGATAGCTATTTTAGTTTTTGAGATATGCGCCTTTAAAGCTAAGCGGGTCGGCGCCCCTCCCTATGTCGACTGCGCGGAGACGCAGAGAAGCGAGACTACTCTCGTTTCTCTACGTCTCTTTTCAACTTTGAAGACACATATCTCACGAACCATAAAAGCTATCAGAAAGTTGTCAGTTATAAAAATGTGTGAAATTAAATTTTACGCAAATTGACATTTTCAAAAGTTTTCTAGCTACAGTAGTTTTTGAGTTATGCTCCTTTAAACTCGGGGGTTTTAAAGCCGCATATCTCAAAAACCATAAGACCTATAAAAATTTTTGAATTAACATTTTTTTCTTGCATAAATGTTCTAAATTTCGTTTTGCAAATTTTAGACTAATATTGCTTCTATCAACAGTATCTTTTACCTTGTAGTCTCTCATTAAGCGCTGCCACTATCATAAGATCCCTCTCTGTCTGCGCATCGTCATCCAGAAGTTCCATGGCTCGTTGTCTCCACAATTGCTCAGCTTCTCCTCCTCCTTGCGATTTTCCAACGACTCGAATTTTCGATGGCCTAGAAACCTCCAGAATTTCCTCTTCCTCGATTTCGAAAGTTGCCACGTCATCAATCATTTCCGACTCGTCACCATCATAAGTCGCGGCTTTCAACAATGAGCAATCGTCAATTTCCTCTGTTAAGATGTCCGATTCATCAATTATATCCGCCGAATCCTTCCATTCCGTTTTGGGGATTACTGTAGGACTCGTTTTCGAGAAATCCACTTTTTTGAAATGTTTAGGGTCCCTTCTTACTGTAGTTGTAGGGGTGGGCGGGGCTTCATGAGTTTCGTGATAGTGGGCGGAGCTTAAAAATGGCTTTGGGGATACTGTAAGTGGTCGTGGTCCCGTTGGTTCGTGAATTTTGATTGATCCTGGATTATAAGAGTATTCTGATGGGCGGCCCACTTGGTCCATAAGGGCGGTGTGATCCAAAAGGGGCGGGGTTTGTTCCCTGGGTTGGAAAGTGGGCGGATCTTCGAATTTTTGGGGCGGAGCCTGGAGAGGCGGAGTTTCGAATTTTTGGGGCGGAGCCTGGAGAGGCGGAGCCTGCTCTTTATGCTGAGCTGAGCGAGTGAGCTGGGCCTTAAACTTCGGAACATCATGAGAAGTGGGCGGGGCCTCATATCTTGTGGGCGAAGCCTGTTCTCTTTGCTGAACAGATCGAGGGGGCGTGGTCTCATGAGAAGTGGGCGGAGCTTCGTATGGACGATCGATTTTGAAAGTGGGCGGAGCCTGGTCGTCCGATGACCTAAAAGCGGCCGGAGCCTGATTTCTAAAAGTGGGCGGAGCCTGATTTTCCGAGAAACCAAAAGTGGGTGGAGCTTGAGTGGGAGTGGCCTCCTTCACCTTAATCGGACTTGTCGCCGCCTCCACTGATACTGTAGGTACCGTAATCTTCTCATTTTTCCTGTGCAATCGAATCGATGGAATTGGAGACGTACTCTGATCGTGTACTTGAGCAGTGGGCGGAGCCAAATTTGTGGGCGGGGCCGCCGAGAATCGGGTTACTGTAGTTTGCAGTTCCGTGGATGTGGTTATATTAGCGTCGGAGCTGCGAACAATGTAGGATCGAACCGGGGAGAGTTCCGGGGACCTTGGAAGTGGAATGGGCGGAGCTTGAGAAGGGGGCGGAGCTTGGAAAGGCACTGGTGTCGCGGTTTTGGAGATTTGAATTGGGGGCGGCGTCGCATATTTTGGAATCGGCTTAAAAATTCCATCGGAGGGCTCGGAGGTCACTTTTGCGGGGCTCGGGGAGCGTACAGGGCTGTGGATTACGGTCCAGTGAATTCGACTTTCTATTTTTGGAGGCTCCGCCCCTTTAGGCTCCGCCCCTTTATCCTCCCCCTTTACATCTACTCGAAGCTCTGCCTCTTTTCTCTTCCTATGCTCCTCAAACGCCTCTTTGACTTTCTCCTTACTGATATTTGATGCCCTTCTGGCTTTTCGTTTTGACTCCGCCCCTTTTTTAGGTTCAGCGCCTTTAGGCTCCGCCCCTTTCGCCGCCTCCACTTCCTTAATTAGTGCTGCTAGATCTTCTCCATAATTTAATTTCTCTTTCTCTTTCTTGAGCGCATCTGCCGGATCAATTTGCCAATATCGATTTGTGGGCGGAGCCTGTGGTGGAGGCCATTGACGTGGCACTTTTCCGGTGCGTCGTGGGGAGACTGCAGATCGAACAGAGTCTGGGACTCGGGAAGACGGATTTTCTGGAAATTTTAGGACAAATGGACATGGACAAGGACAAGGACAAGTTTAGGACAAAGCTTTGGGCAAGACTTGGACAAGACAAATTTTGTTTGAAATTAGACAAAAAACCGACAAAAAATCCCGAACAAAATCACCCAAAAACTTAGAGATGTCCCAAAAACAAATTCAAAAAAATTATTTTTTTTTCAAAAATTCAAAAAACCCCAAAAAGTAGACTAACCATGAGACGGTGGCGGATTCGATGGCACTGGTGGCGGAGCCGTTTGTCTCGAGCCTTGAGAAAATTGAGATGGAGCCGGCGACAGGCGATTTGGGTCGTAGTGGGTCCCGCCGGGTCCCACGCCCCCGCCATAGGTTACGGTCTTTGAGAGGTCCGCACCGAAGGCCGCGTTTGGCACGCCGCGTTGAGCTGGGCTGAAAAAAAAAATTTCAGACAAAACACAAAAAAAGATGAATGTTCTAGCACAATTTTGGGCCGAAATAGGAGTTTTTGTAATTTTTTTGAAAATTCCAAAAAAAATTTTTTCGAATTTTTAAAACCTATTTTATATCACTCGAAAGCTCGAAAAATTTCCTATAAAACTTTGCAATTCACATCGAATTTGGTTGTCGTTTAAGCGAGTTATGCGCCTTTAAAGTTTGCCGAAGAGACGCAGACAACGAGAGCGCTCTCGTTTCTCTGCGCCTCCTCGCGGCCGGCAGAGCGAGAGGCGTCGCTCCCTCTTTAAAGGCGCACATCTCAAAAACTAAAAGAGCTACAGAAGAGTTGTCAACTACAAAAATGAGTAAAATTTTATGCTGAGCAATTTATCAGTTGACAACTTTTTTCTAGTCTTTGTAGTTTTTGAGATAAATGCACATTTTTAAATGTGATGCTGCGACTCTATCATTTTCATTCATTTTCAGCCAAATTGCTGTGCTGGAAATTTAATTTTGAATTTAAAATCAATCTAACAATAGAGAACATTTTTTAAAAAACCCAAAAAAAGATTAGTGTTCTAGATCGATTTTGTGCCGAGGTACGAGTTTTTGAATTTTTTTGAAAATTCCAAAAAAATTTTTTCGAATTTATTTTTTATCACTCGAAAGCTCTTAAAATTTCCTACAAAACTACGCAATTTACATTGAATCTGGTTGCCGTTGAAGCGAGTTATGCGCATTTAAAGTTTGCCGAAGAGACGCAGACAACGAGAGCGCTCTCGTTTCTCTGCGCCTCCTCGCGGCCGGCAGAGCGAGAGGCGTCGCTCCCTCTTTAAAGGCGCACATCTCAAAAACTAAAAGAGCTACAGAAGAGTTGTCAACTACAAAAATGACTAAAATTTTATGCTGAGCAATTTATCAGTTGACAACTTTTTTCTAGCTTTTGTAGTTTTTGAGATACATAACTTTGAAGTTCAAAAGTCACTTTCAACCAAATTGCTCACCTCAAAATGCCCTGTGTTTTTGGTGTATGATAATGAGTGGTGATAGTCTTCCCTCCGGCAGATGGTACTGGTGAAACAGACACTGGACGGGCATATTGATTGATTTGAGGGTGATAAGCGGCCCGCGGACTCTCTTGTTGGACATGAACAGGCTGAGCGGCAGTTGGTGAGGATTTGCTGGAACAAATTATTGGTTTCGAGCTGAAATTTTCAGCTGAAACTAACACAAAAATGTTTGGGTCCATTCCCGGACGTCCGCCGGCTTTCCGTTGGGTTCCATGAATGTCACAGTAGAACTTGTCTGAAAATTTTTAGATTTTCTATAGACAAGACTTGATTTTTCGATTTGAAGTTGAAAAATTTGAATTTATTAGATTGAGAGCTTCAAAATGAGCCTAAACATGGCTGCTTTTGCTCAAATTTGAGTTTTTGACCTACGCGACGCGGTTGCGTCGCGGTTTTTTTTCAAAATCGTGCTAGCAAAGACAATATGGGGCTCGTTTTGAAGCTGAAAACTTGATATTTGTATTTTTAGCGTTTAGAACTTCAAAATGAGCCCTATTTTGCCTATACTAGCCCAATTTCGGAAAACCGCGACGCAACCGCGACGCGCAGGTCAAAAATTCGATTTCAAGCAAAATTCGTCGTGTTCGAGCTCATTTTGAAGCTCTCAACTTCAGAATGTCAAATATAATGTTTGTTTTATGTTTTTCTACAATTAAAAACCTATAACTCACCCTCAATGAAGTGATGTCCAACGTTTCTCAGTGAGTTTCCACAGGTGGCACACGACAGACAGTCCCCATGAAGATTCTTGCCGGCGGCACGAGCCATGACACCCAGAATCGGTCTAGTGCACATAAAACATACTGGAAGACCACTGGGATTTGGGTGATTCGACAGAGTCGTTGGTGCTCCGTGCTCTTGCTCTTTGAGCAAGCGAAGTGTCTCACTTCGGAGATAGGCTGGCTCATCGGCACGGCCCGCAGCGGCGCGGGCTCTGAAAATTGAGAAAATCGGTTAAAACTTTGAAACTTTTATGGAAAATTAGACAGA
>NC_013487.2:15021334-15065636 GCF_000004555.2 Caenorhabditis briggsae | reverse complement strand
TTCTAAAAATTCTAAAATTCTAAAATTCTAAAAATTCTAAAATTTTAAAATTTTAAAAATTCTGAAAATTCTAAAAATTCTAAAATTTTAAAATTTTAAAAATTCTAAAAATTCTAAAATTCTAAAAATTCTAAAATTCTAAAAATTCTAAAATTCTAAAATTCCAGAAAATTCTAAAATTCTAAAATTCTAAAATTCTAAAACTCTAAAATTCTAAAATTCTGAAAATTCTAAAATTCTAAAATTCTAAAATTATAAAATTTTAAAATTTTAAAATTCTAAAAATTCTAAAATTCTAAAATTCTAAAAATTCTAAAATTTTAAAATTTTAAAAATTCTAAAATTCTGAAAATTCTAAAAATTCTAAAATTTTAAAATTTTAAAAATTCTAAAAATTCTAAAATTCTAAAAATTCTAAAATTCTAAAATTCTAAAACTCTAAAATTCTAAAATTATAAAATTCTAAAATTCTAAAATTTTAAAAATTCTAAAATTCTAAAATTCTAAAATTCTAAAAATTCTAAAATTCTAAAATTCTAAAATTCTAAAACTCTAAAATTCTAAAATTCTAAAATTCTAAAACTCTAAAATTCTAAAAATTCTAAAATTCTAAAATTCTAAAATTCTAAAATTCTAAAATTCTAAAATTCTAAAATTCTAAAAATTCTAAAATTCCAGAAAATTCTAAAATTTTAAAATTGCTAAAATTCTAAAATTCTAAAATGCTAAAAATTCTAAAATTCTAAAATTCGAAAACTCGAAAAGTCTAAAATTATAAAATTCTAAAAGTCTAAAAGTCTAAAAGTCTAAAAGTCTAAAAGTCTAAAACTCTAAAAGTCTAAAAATTCTAAAATTCTAAAATTCTAAAAGTCTGAAAGTCTAAAATTCTAAAATTCTAAAATTCTAAAAATTCTAAAATTCCGGAAAATTCTAAAATTTTAAAAGTCTAAAATTCTAAAATTCTAAGATTCTAAAAATTCTAAAATTCTAAAATTCTAAAACTCTAAAATTCTAAAAGTATAAAATTCTAAAATTGCGTAGAGTCTAAAATTCTAAAATTCTAAAATGCTAGAACTCTAAAATTCTAAAAATTGCTAAGATTCTAGAATTCTAAAATTGTAAAATTCTAAAATTCTAAAATGCTAAAATTCTAAAAGATTCTAAAATTCCAGAAAATTCTAAGATTTTAAAATTCGAAAATTCTAAAATTCTAAAATTCTAGGAATTCTAGGATTCTAAAATTCTAAAACTCTAAAATTCTAAAATTCTAAGATTCGAAGATTCTAAAATTCTAGAAGTTCTAAAATTCTAAAATTCTAAAACTCTAAAATTCTAAAATTCTAGAATTCTAAAATTCTAAAATTGTGAAACTCTAAAATTCTAAAATTGTGAAATTCTAAAATTTCAGAAAATTCTAAAATTCTAAAATTCTAAAATTCTAAAATTCTAAAATTCTAAAATTCTAAAATTCTAAAATTCTAAAATTCTAAAATTCTAAAATTCTAAAAATTCTAAAATTCTAAAATTCTAAAATTCTAAAACTCTAAAATTCTAAAATTCTAAAATTCTGAAAATTCTAAAATTCTAAAATTAGTCATTTTAGAGCTCAAAATGCTCTTAAAATTCGAATTTTCAGCCTGACTGAAAAAGACTGAAAAAGCGGATTTTCAGCAATTTTTGCAAAAAAATTGACATTTTTCGATTAAAAATCTAATTTTCTGGCTAATTTTAGGTCAAAAATGACTGCAAAACCGCCATTTTTTGAGTCAAAAAATCGTATTTTTGCCTAGTTTTGCAGCTGAATTACTGTACTTTTCTCGGATTTTCAGCCTATTTCAGCCCTTCCCCCCCCCCCTCCTAAAATACAAACTTCTCGCCGCAATGACATGTCCTGGCGATGAACTTCTCGCTCGTCGCTCCTTCGAATTTCCACCAGAAGACGTCGAAGTAGAAGACGTTGTATTCAAAAAACTGGGATCAGTTTCTGTCGACATATCCTTTTTATCTCTGTTCATCTCTTCGAATTTCTGTTGCACAATTCGCATCGCCTGATTTTTGACACTCGCCACTTCATTGTGCTCCCGGACTCGTTCCTGGAGAAATATTGGGGGTTTCAGGGGACAAAAAAGAAATTGTTGCTTTTGAGCTAAAATGACCTTCTCTAGCCGTTTTTCGCAAGAATTTTGAGTGAAAATCCAATTTTTTGGTTTTAAAATTGGAATTTTTCAGCTAAAAATTGCATTTTCAGCCGATTTTCGGGTATTTTCCTGTCAGAAATCGCAAATTTCAAGCTAAAAACTGCAATTTGAGCCAGTTTTTCAATATTATCAATGATAATAACTGGAATTTTTGAGCAAAAAATCGCATTTTTAGCTGATTTTTTGATTTTTTAGAGCCAGAAATTGTTGATTTTGAGCTAAAAATCGCAATTTTAGTGGATTTTCAGTAATTTGGGGTTTAAAAAAAATGGAATTTTGGGGCTTAAAAATCGCATTTTTATCGATTTTTGATCCATATTTTGTAAAATTCGAAAATTTCAGCTAAAAATTATAAAAATTCATTTTTAAAAGATAAAATCTAGGTTTTAGGGCAAAAATCGGGCGTTAAGACCCAAAAATATAGGTATTTTAGCCTAAAATTTGACTTTTTCGCTTTAAATCGAAAAATGCCCATTTTTGCCCCTCAAAATTAGGCTCTTTCAACCGAAAATTGACCTGAAATTAGCTTTTTTTTAGCTGGAAATTCAGAAATTGCACTCAAAAATCTGTTTTTTTTTGCTCATTTTTGTTCTAAAAAAAGGGTTTTTTCAGCTTAAAATTCCGATTTTTCTCGAGTTTTTTGATTTTCTGGGGGGTTTTTTGGCTCAAAAATCACAATTTTTGACCTGAAAAATCGCTTTTTTCACTCATTTTTCATGCTAACAAACCTGCAAATCCAAAATCTGCCGCTCCTTATCCAATATCACATTGTTCAGGTCAATTATTCGATTATCCTTATAGACCAGCTGCTGATGGACCCGTTCATCAATCGACTTCTCTGGCGATGATTTTTCGGATTTTTCATCCATTTTTTTGACAGTTTTTACCTGAAAAAAAGCGAAAAAATGGGAAAAAATGGATCAGAATTTATTGGAAAAAAGTGAAAAAAAAAGAAAAAAAAATTTTATTTTAAAAAAAAGTGATTTGTACTTAAAATGTCAGAAATCACATGAAAAATTCAATTTTTTAAGTTAGAAACCCCAAAAATTAGTTTGAACACTGATTTTTATCGGAGAACCAGGGGAACAAGACACGTCGGTGCGTCCAACGCGACACTGCTGCCTCGATATCGATTTTTCGGCCTCGGCCGACACATACACTCTTGTTTGCGGTCGAAAGCGGCCCGAATTCAGTCATCATTGACCGGAAAAATCAGCGAATTTGAATCAAAATCTTAATTTTTTACAAAAATCCTGAAAAAAACTCTGAGATACCCCTGTGAAAACCTGAATTTTGAGCAAAAAACTTTTATTTTTCGTATTTTTTGGGCTATTTTAGCAGAAAAAATGGAGAAAAACGGTGAAAAACGAAGGAAATTGACCTCTGAAAACCTGAAAAATAAATGTTGAAAATCCACGTAAATCCACATAAGCCAAAGTCGTGTCGAATTCAAATAACAATTTGAGGGCATGCGCCTTTAAAGTACAGTAACTTAAATATTTTTTGAGGGATTTTCAGCTGAAATTCAGTTTTTTCAGTAAAAAATTCAGTTTTTTCAGTAAAATTAACTGAAAATGGCCAGAAAAAAGTTTAAATTTTTTTTCTGATTTTGTCAGGTCAAAAAAGTCTGGAAATCCCTTTTCCCATCAAAACCCCAAACAAATTTTGCAAGCATGCGCCTTCAAAAAACACCGTAGTTCCCAACAAAAACCGGTCGCTTATCGGCGATTTTTCAGCGATTTTCGCTGTTTTTTCAGATAACAAAGCAGCGGAAAAAAACAAGAAAATTGTGTAACAATTTTTCAAAAAAAAAACAATCAACAATTTTCACAGGAAAGCACCAGAAAACCGGAAAATGTAGTTGTTCTAAAACTTTGTAATTTTTAGGGTATGCGCCTTTAAGGTACCGTAAGAAAATTTTAATTTTGGCGATTTTAAGCCAATTTCAGCTAAATTAAACCGATGTTTTGGGTTTTTTGCTGAAAATAATTAAGAAGAAAGTCTTAAGCAATTTTCTGACATTTTCATTGAGGTTTTTCTGGAAGAAATAGAAGAAAAAAATGTTTTCAACTTTTCACTTGAATAAAAAATATTGGAGTAAGCGCCTTTAAGGTACAGTAAGCCAATTTGATTTTTAGAGCGATTTTATGCCAATTTCAGCCGATTTTTTCGGAATTTTTTGCTAAAATTAAGAAAATAAAGAAGGCTTTAGACAATTTCTAACCTTTTTTCTGGTTTGTTCGCTGAAAAATGTCCGAAAAAAGAAGATAAAATAGTTAAGAAGTGGGTTTGCGCCTTTAAGGTACAGTAAGCGAATTTTTAGCAATTTTGAGCCAATTTCAGCCGATTTTTTCGAGTTATTCCACCTAAAAATGCCTGAAAAAGAACAAAAAAACACAATTTGAATGTTCGAATAAATTTATTGTTGGCAGTGAGTTCAAAGAAATGCTTAACGGCGAGTTCCGTCCTCGAAGAAGACTCCTCCATCGATGGCGCAGTACTTTGGACAGATTCCCTTCTCTCCGGCACCTCCTGGAGTTCCAGCTTGTCCTGGGGCTCCTGGGTTTCCGTCGGCTCCTGGGGCTCCTGGGTTTCCGTTTGGTCCCTTTGGTCCTGGGGCTCCTGGCTGTCCATCGTGTCCTGGCTGTCCTGGGGCTCCTGGTGGTCCTTGTGGTCCGGCTGGTCCAGCTGGTCCTGGTGCTCCTGGGGTGATTGGCTCGGATGGGGCGTCTTGTCCTGGCTGTCCTGGGGCTCCTGGGGCTCCTGGGTTTCCGTTTGGTCCAGATGGTCCCTTGTTTCCTGGGGCTCCTGGCTGTCCGTCGTTTCCTGGGGCTCCTGGGTTTCCGTTGGCTCCGGCATCTCCGGCTGGTCCTGGTGGTCCTGGTGGTCCGGCTGGTCCGGCTGGGCATGGCTTGCATGGTGGTGGGGTGACTGGCTCGCATGGCTGCTGTGGTGGGCGTCCTGGGTTTCCTGGAAGTCCTGGTGCTCCTGGCTTTCCTGGACGTCCTGGCTTTCCTGGGGTTCCGGCTGGTCCGGCGGCTCCTGGAAGGCAGCAAGCGTCGCATCCTCCGGCAGAGGCGGATCCTCCGGAGACTCCAGCATCATATCCAGCTTGACGGGCGGTACGGTTTCCGGCTGGAATGGCCTTGAGATGGTTGACCTCGGACCAGATATCCTTGGCGGATCCCTTGCAGAAGTTGATCTCAGAGTGCATGGTTCTCTTCACATGGTGGACGTAGTTGTACACCATTGGAAGGGTGACGCATACCTGGAAATTGGGAAAATTGAAATTGGCGTCCAATGGGTCCTAGAGTCCTCCTAGAGGTGCTAGAGGTCTGCAAAGGTCTTGAGAGCCGTTTTGCAAAGGTCTTGAGAGCCTTTTAAGAGTCCTAGAAGTCCCAGAAACCTTCTGGAGGTCTCAGAGGCCTTCCAGAGGTCCCAGAAGCCCTCTAGAAGTCTTACGAGCCCGGAAATCCAGCCCAAAACTAACCGAGATAACGGCAACGACGGAGAAGGCGACGGCCGAGTAGGCGACGAAGCGGTAGGCTTTGATTCTTTGTTCGAGATCCATTGCGAGATGGGAACTGAAGAATCCTAGGTTCTGGGCCTTCTTTTATACCCGGCCGTCTTACCTGTCTTGTTACCGAAATGGGCGGTCGTACAGGTTTACAACCTCCCCTAGTTTTTTTTTGTTTGTGTGTCTTCTTCTTCTGAAGAAGAAGAAGAATAATGAAAAAATTGGCAAGGTCGAACCGGCGGCAAGGTGTAACGTAAAGCAAAGCGATGGGCATCTTTGATAGGAAATGAAATAGTGTGTAGATCGAAGAGACGCAGAGAAAACATCAGTTTAAACGCGGAAGATGCGCCGTGATTTTTCATCAGAATTATCTGATTTCCTACGCCTTCTCCCTTCCCTTCTCAAGGTTAAATTTTAGGAGATCTTCACAGCTTATTAGTTGTTTTCTAACATGGCGCGATTTTGGAGGTATTTGAAGGTCTTTTACCTAATACGGAAGTATTAGGTTGATTAGTAGTAGTAGTGATCACAATGGAATGTTCTAGAGATTCGATGCATTCCAAAAGGTACAGTAGTATCTTACAATTGTCTGGGAATTTTGAAACTTTCAGATTATATAGAGGAAGAATGGAGCTTCAATTTTGTAATTGACAACTTTTATCTAGCTACCCTAGTTTTTGAGGTATGCGCCTTTAAAGTCAACGTAATGACTGCGCCTCCTCGCCGACTAGCTTGAAGGACTGTTGACTTTAAAGGCGCGTATCTCAAAAACTATAGCAGTAATCCGGCATTTGAAAACTACATAAATGTAGCTCTTAAAATTCTACACATTTTGTAATTGGCTAGGCTAAGAGATGTGTAGGATGGAGAAGACAACTTGGATAACTGCGATAAGTGAATTGTTTATAGAAAGGGACCTGAAATAGACTAAGAAGACAGCTATGGAAACTAAATATGTTTTATTGAATTTTGGAGAAAACGTACAGGGTGTGTCTGCCGCGTTAAAACTCCAGATGTGACTGCTTGAATTATGGGACACGTCTTACATTGGAAAGGGGATTATATGATGAGAAGAGAAGGGTAGTTCTGCTTTCTGAACATCATAAGAAGAAGAGAGTAAAAATATCAGATCTGCGTAGTACGAGTCCTCTGCTATGACGACGGACTCGTTTGGGGGCTTTTCCACGGTGGATCGGTCCCATCTGCGTTAAAAGAATCTGCAATAATCTGCGAAGAAACAAAATCTGTCAGTACACGTCTGTTCCGAGACAGAACTCGCACCAATTTTTGCAAAGGAAAGTGAAGTTATGAGTCTGCCTTCCGACAAGAAATTCCAACTAAAAGGGCCTAAAATTATGCAACAAGTGCGCTCCTTTTCGACCGACGAGGGAGTGTGGCGGCGACGGAGAGCGGGAAGAGAAACGGCGCGTCGGCGCGAAATACGAAAACAAGAAGTTGAGCTTGACGGGAGAATTTGTAATTAAAATATAAAACAAGATAATGGAAAACTGGGAAGGGTGAGCTGCGGATCTGCTAGGGGACCTGCTTAGCTCTGCTGACTTTTTATTTGCTAGCAGAGAATCGTGTTGTTGCCATCTTCTGTCCTGCAGTCTTAGACGTGCTGCTTAGTCTGTTGTGTACTGATTTGCAAGAAGACAGATCATAAAGTGGCTTTTCTCGCAGGGCCCGCTGCTTTTTTTTTGCTCCTTTTGCTCTGTAACTTTGTTCATAGATAAGATACAGTATTTCAAATGATACCGTTTTGTAGTACTCGTGGAGCTCTATCATACCTGATTGAGTTGGTTCGAAAACATTGATTCTGAAAGAAGTTATGGCAGGGCCCGCGAAGGCCCGGCAAAGGCCCGGATTACAAGTATGCCCAAAAAGTTTTCAGTTTTCATTCAGTTTTGAATTCTCAAAAAGATGAAAACCTTTCTTCTATGTTTTTCTTCTCATTCCCCAATCTTTGACAATCATGAAAATGATTCAAATTTTTGAAAAAGTGACATATGGACCATTTCCTATGCCATTTCCTTCTGTGAACTGTGCATCGGAATGTTTCAATCTGGATTACTGTATCTTGTCTTGGCGACCTTTAAGTGGGTGTTGCTATCATTATAGCTACGTGAATCAACCAGATACTATAACATTTGTGGAGACAGGAAAAGGGGAAAATAGTATTATGGCTTTTAAGGTTAGTATAAATAGATCGGGTATATTTAGGGAACTATATGAGCTAGAAAAAACTGTAAACTTTTAAAAAACTATCGTAAAATTTCACACATTTTAGTAGTTTACAGCTTTTTAATAGCTATTACGGTTCGCGAGATATGCGCCTTTAAAAATTGAACAAATTGAAGAAGCTGCGCGCCGACGGAGAAGACGCAGAGAAGCGAGAGCGTTCTCGTTGTCTGCATCTCCTCAAAACGTTAAACGCGAATATCTTGCAAATTGTATCAGCTATCGAAAAGTTGTCAACTACAAAAATGCATCCAATTTTATGCTCTTAATTTTTGCAGTTGACCAAATTTCTCTAGCTTTATCAGTTTTTCCCAAAAAAATTTTAAAAAGTAGATCGCGCGAAATTAAGAAACAGAGACGAAATTCATAAAAGTCTCGAAAATTGTTTAACTTAAAGATTTTAACACTGAAAAATACACTAGAGTAAACTAAATCAATTTTAACAGATCAATTCTTTAAAAATAGGAGAGTTTGCGTGTCTGCCCCTTGCGTTTGTGATCTTGTTTGGCGGAGCTTTCTGAAATCTGGCAATTTAGAGGCTCTTCTAGCTGTTTAATTTCCAGACCATCATAACGGGCACCACTTGCCCAATAACCTACACTGAAATGAATTTCACAATGACCATTCCAACTGATGACACTTATTCTTGGAAGAAAATTGGCAATTCCTGGGGTCTGAATGGATTCAGAGATGGATGGACACGATTTAATAGAACTTCTGGTATTTCTGTATGTATGAAAGCGTTCAATGTCCCAAATCTTTGGCGATCTACTGCGCTTACATGGTGTGAGCAGGAAAATGCTATCTTCGTTGGGATGGCTTCGATAGAGGAGAGTCAATGGGTTCATGGTAAAACATGTGTAAAGTGTTTTTTTCGAAACATTTGAATTTATAAACAGACCAACTGGACTCGTCATACAATTATTATGCTTACTGGGTGGATGGTACTCTAATTTGCTCGACTACTTGTAATGTAGGTTTTGAAGACGCGTATCTCAAAAATTATGATAGCTAGCCAAAATGTGTCAATTCCAAATATGTAGCCCATAATCTTTTACACATTTCAGTGAAAAGCAATTTTCCGATAACAATTATAGCTTTCTAGATATGCGTCTTTAAAGTTTAGCGCATGCTAAGGTAGATGCAGACGGCGAGAGTGCTCTCGTTTCTCTGCGTCTCCAACGTCGCATAGTTCAAAATCGACAAGAGCTTAACAAAAAGCCCTTCTTACAGTTCTCAATGTTAAACTACACTGATGGATTCACAACTGGAAGTGCTGCTCTTGAAACCACCACCAATGTTCATTTCGTACCGGGAGGGTATCGAACTTTTGCAAAAATTCAGTTGAAAGATTATAAATTTTCAGGAACTACGACCATTTGTTGTATTTAGGAGTAACTACGCTACACAATGTATCCTGCAAGTGGTGGATCTCCTGCTGATGGAGTAGTTTGTGGATATCAATTGAAAAATTAATGTTGAAATCGAATAAAAAATTATGTGTTGTTTTGAAAACACTTTATCTCAGAAATGAAAAAAGCTACACAGGTGGATCGCGCAGAACACTATATGGGCGCATTGTGGCCCATACTGTGAATGCGCGCATATAACGTTCGTTATGCCCTCTATATGGGCTGGTGGTTGCTGGTGGGCGGTGGTGGGCGTCGAGTAAGCAGGGAAAGCATATGCCCAGTCCGTGCTCGCATATAGGTTCCATATTCCCTCAACATTCTAATCGAGTGCAAACCAAACTGTAAACTTCGATCCCATATATATCATTTCCTGTAAAAGATATCAGAAAATGATCAACTGACAAATAATATCAAAAACATTATGTCAGTTAACAACTTTTTGATATCTTTCACAGGAACCCAGATAAATTAGCTCTATTAATTAGCAAGTTGAAAGTTAAAGGGGAAGGGGTGGATCCTTCTATAATGTGTCTTCACGGAAACCTGATGGCATTTACAGAACATGTAAATGCTTTTTGCAGAAATAATAGCTTGAAACTTTTCTCTTGATATTCTCAGGATAAAATTTTTGGTTCCCTAAGAATTGTATTTATGACTGTTGACTATCGAAAAATAGTGTTATCGGGGAAAAGTAGTTAACCAAGACAGATGATCGGAAAACATATACAGCTGCTGGATTTTAGGCTTGGAATTCCATTAAACTTGATGAAAATTTTGTCTTTGAAAAGTTCAACATTTCCTGCAGGCTGTGTTGCGACGTTTACTCCAAAAAAACCTGTCAAAATCCGAATTTTATGTTACCATAAAATGCCCTTATGCTCTGCCTGCTTATTTTACATCACAATATTCTATATTTCCACATGAATCGGATTTTTTTGCCCATTTAATTTGGTAATTCCGCTGAAATAGTACACAACGACGCTCCGATATCCCGCATCCCGCGTTGTTTACCGTAAATCTACACTCAATTTTCGAAGAATTTGCAGATATTTTTGCCTATTTTTGTTCGATTTTCTTTGATTTTTTACGATTTCACAGGTTTTTTTTACAAATTTTTCACTTGCGAACTCATTTTCATCGCTTCTAGCCGTTTTCCTCGGGTTTCTACACATAAATTCCTGAAGAAATAATTATTTTAGGCCCACCGATGGATTCCAACGCCTCGCATGTCTACCTAAAGCTAAAAACCAGAAGTTTTCTGCGGATAGCTACAGGTAAGAAACATGCATGACATTCAGTTTCTCACTGACTTCATTTTTCAGAAGCAGAGCTCAGAATTCGGTGACAACTAAACCCTTCACCGTCTCCACTGGCCACACGACAAGTGAAAGAAACAGCACCGACAGAAAAACGAAAAGGTTAGCGAATTTTGTGTTTGAAACGCTCGAACATAATTCGATAAAAGAACACCTGCGAAATTGTTTTGACTGAACTTGCAAAGAGCATTCTACTCTTGTTTCTATGACTCCAGTTCTTCGGAGCTTTCGAAACATGATGAAAAACGTGCCAACACGAAATTCAGCTCTCTCAATAAATCATGTATACGAATTTGCAAAAGCAGCTTCGTTTTCTAAGTACTAGGCTTGACAAATTTTCGCTGTGAATAAGTAAAACTATCGAAAATTTTCAAAATATATTCAGTTTTTCAGAAAAAAAAACAACCAAGAGCAACTTCTCGATTGGACTTTCGTCTAATGGATATGAAGAGGGAGAAATGCGACGAAAATATCGAGTCCAAGGAGCCAGGAGACAAAAATGTTAATTTTTTATTTTTATGTTATTTTTACTTCATTTTTTGTCATTTTTATTAATTTTCAATAAATTTGTACTGGTAAACACTATTTTCAGTTCACAGAGAATATTAGGACCTGGGGGAGGGGAGGAATTGCTGGGCGGCGGCGTGGATCCTATATGCTTTAGTCGGCGCGTGGATCCTATATGCTCGCATAATGGGCTCCTATATGTTTCGTATTGCGAGCATATACTGCATAATTGCTATCAAGAATTTGCCAATTATTAAAATATCTAAAATTTTAAGAGCTACATTTCTGTAATGATCCATTTTTGGATAGCTATCATAGTTTTTGAGATATGCGCCTTTAAAGTTAGCTCTCCATAAGGCAAGTCGGTGACGAGACGCAGAGAAGCGAGCGCGCTCTCGGGGTCTGCGTCTACTGCGCTCAATTTTGAAAGCGCACATCTCAAAAACTACAGTAGTTATAGAAAAATTGTTAATTAGTAAAATGTGTAAAATTTTTAGAGCTACATTTTTGACATGCACAACGTTTTGGTAGCTACCGTAGTTTTTGAGTTATACCTTTTCAAAGTTAACTGTCTTTGGGGCAAGTAATCTGATTGCTGGAATTTTGAGGATCTCCGCAAGATTGACGAGAAGGTCAAATGTTTATTTTTTCAAAACAAAAAAAACTTTTGAAAAATCAAAAAATCTTAAATTTCACCCAATTTTTGAATCGTTGAAAAATCCCAATCCCTGTTTTTCCTTCTCGATTTTTCTCTAATTTCCGATTTCTTCGTTTCAATTTCGAATTTCTTCCTTCCAAGTACAACAAAGCGTTTTGAGCAAGAGCAAGCTCTTCTTTGAGCAACCAGTTTTGTAGTCTGGAATTTTTTGGTTTTTGATGGCCTAGAAAATTCTATACTGAGTTAGAAACCCAAAAAAGTCATAAAACTTACCTTATATCCTCCAATTCCTCTTGAAATTTGACCATTTCAGCCACAAAAAACTCGAAAAAACCAAAAAAAAAAAAGAATTTTTGGTTAGATAACAAATAACAAGAAAAAACAATAAAACACACAAAAAAGTGGACCAGGTTGTATAGGAAAAAGAAGACAATAGATGACGTTGACCCCTCTAGAGGTTTTCGCACCTTTCTTACTAGCGTATCTGCGTCTCTCATCCTCTCATTGTATCTTGCCTTAAAGGCGCATATCTACAAAACTACGGTAGCTATCAAAAAATGGGCTATTACAAAATTATAGCTCTTGAAATTTTACACATTTTACTTGTCGACAACTTTTCGATAACTGACATAGTTTTTGAGATATGCGCCTTTAAAATGGAGCTCTGTAGACGCAGACCTCTGCGTCTCCTTGCCGACTTGTCTCATGGAGAGCTAACTTTAAAAGCGCATATCTCATAAACTATGATAGCTATCCAAAAATGGATCATTACAGAAATGTAGCTCTTAAAATTTTAGATATTTTAATAATTGGCAAATTCTTGATAGCAATTATAGCTCTGGAGATATGCGTCTTTAAAGTTGAGCTCACACTCTCACTTCTGCGCTCAACTTGTAATGTTAAAAGGCGCATATCTCAAAAACTATGTTAGCTTTCAAAAAGTTGTCGATTACAAAAATGTAGCTCTTAATATTTCACACATTTCTGTATTAGAAAAAATCCCGAAAAACAATTGAAAAATTCATTTACACAAGAATGTTTCAATATTTCAACGCATATCCACAAACGTATCGTTATAGCGTATCAACGCAATCGCAGTAAACGTTAGTTATAGTTTTTGAAGGTGCTTCTTCCATATAGAAGACAGAAAAACAATCTTCTGTACCTTTTGATTCATGATAATTGGTGGAGGTGTTCAAAGCATCGAGACTCTTGGTGTAGTAATCAAGCCAACGGACATTCTGAAAAGTAGTTTGCTTTAAAGGTGCATATCTCAAAAACTACTGTAACTACTAAAAGTTTGAATGTTGCAAACTGTAGGTATTAAAATTTTACATATTTTTGTAGTTAATCATTTCTTGATAACTATCGTAGTTTTTGAGATATGCGCCTTTAAATTCGACTCCTCTGTTATGCGCTTCGAGCAGCCAGTGTCGGCGCCTCCTCACCGCCTTGCCTGGAGTACTGTTAACTTTAAAGGCGCATATCTCCAAAAATATTGGAGCTACTAAAAATTTGAACAAAATGTAGGTATTGAAATTTTAAACATTTTAATGACTAGCAGTTTTCTTCTAGCCACAATAGTTTTTGAGATATGCGCCTTTAAAGTTAGTGTATGCGCCTCCTCGTTGACTTGCCTAAAGGACTGTTGATTTTAAATGCGCGTATCTTCAAAACTACAGTAGCTATCAGAAAGTTTTAAACAACACAAATAGAGCTCATAAAATGCTACACATTTTTGTAATTAAACATGTTTTCCTAGCTACAGTAGTTCTTGAGATATGCGCCTTTAAACTCTTCAACCACTTACACAACTTCCATTTGTATCGCACTCCCGCTTTCCATCAAACCAAAAGGTATACAAATCGTATAACCCCTCTGATTCCATCAATTTTCCGGTAAAATTATTCTGAAATCCTCTATTTTTCAAATAGACTCACCATAAATCCATTTCGACTCTTCCACTGAAGCCACTTAATAATGTTTTTCCCATATCGAAACATTTCTGTACCGAGTCGAGTAGGTTGATTCTTTCATCAACTCGGAAAGTTTGCATACATACAGTAACCCCATCACTTCTTTTAAATCTTTTCCATCCATCTCTACATTCTATCCATTCCCATCCCGATTCGGTTTGATTCCAGAGTTTTAACTTCACCAGATGGAAGACTTAGTGTCAAATTGATATTACCGAAAGAGGGGGCAATTATTATCGGGGAGGTTGACCTGGAAAATTGTAGAGCGAAACTTTTACACATTTTTGTAATTGACGGTTTTTTTGCTAGCTACTGTAGTTTTTGAGATATGCGCCTTTAAAATTTTGTGGTCTCGTTATTACTCTCTTCAGTTCCACAGTAATTCCAAGTCATTTACAGTATACCATGTGAAGAGGACCCCTCTTCACCTGTTTTATCAGATCGCATCATTGTCGTAAAGAAGGTGAAGAGGGGCGGAGTTTTAGGGCCTTCATGGGGGCGGGGCTTGCCAAGGTGCCCCTATATAAGAAGTCCTATTCTCACCATCATCATCTCGTTCTACTCCCACAGCCCCCTAACGCTTCAAAATGGTCCGGTAACTGAATCTGGACCTTTTGAAGCGTGTATTATTGATTTTTCTGATTATTCTTCAACAAAGATCTTCATGGTCAACTGTAGGAACCAGTTTCTGAGGGTTCCCCATCAGCCTAGAGAAGGATGATTGCTGAAAACGAAGGATCAAAAAGCGAGAATCAACAAGAAGAACAACCCATTCCAACCGCCATGTTTCTTCCCAACCTCAACACAAGCTCATCGTCTGCCCATGTCCAAATCAATTGCAATCCGGCTCAATGGATGGAAGGATGCCAACTGTGGAGTTCCAAGGATTCGCCGGCTGTCCTAATCAACCATTGGATTCTCTGTGTTGGGATCAAGAAGGCAATTGCAAAAGAGGCAAAATCATTGGATTCGCTTCATGACACTAAAGATGATGTTGTCTTGTTCATGACCATGTACATCAAGGAGTGTTTCGAGAAGAGAGGATCCAAGTTACGCCGTTCTATCTTCAGCAATTACACCAAGTTGCCAGAAACTCAGGTAATATTGAATGCCCTTTCCCAACGAATACTTCCTTCGTCCAGAACAAGCCACAAATCAATTTTCGAGAATTCGATAGAAATGCCCGTAATGCCGATTCGATCACTTTGAGGACTAATATGCTTAATTGGTTTTTGGACGGGTAATGAGGAGTTTCGTCGTCCCGAGCTGAACATGGATAGTCTAACTTTCTTGTATTTAGCTTTTTATCAAAGAAAATAAATGATTGTTGATTACTCATTGTTGATTTTTGTGTTCGGGATTCTAGTCCCCCAACTTTGGTTTAATAGAATATTCTATTCAAATTTAGAAATTCTAGTCAATATTAGCACAAAATAACACGAAAAACCAAGTTTCTCATCTACTTGTTATGTAAACCAACAAAATTTAAAGACGCTGCCACTTCAAAACCGAGCAGCCCCCCCCCCCCCCTTTTTGGACGTCAGTGTCTCTTTTCTGCGCTTCGAGCAATCAGTGGACTAGCACTGTTGACTTTAAAGGCGCATATCCCAAAAACTACGGTAGTTATCGAAATTTTGTCAACTACAAAATTGAAGCTCTTGAAATTTGACACATTTTCATAGTTAACAACTTTTAGCTAGCTATATATATATATATATACGCCTTTAAAGTAGTGCTCTCGGAGACGCAGAGAAGCAAGAGCGCTCTCGTCGTCTGCGCGCAACTTTAAAGGCGCATATCTCTAAAACTACTGTAAATATCAAAAAGTTGTCGACTGCAAAAATGAAGCTCTAGTTGTGTTTAGTGTACTAAGAGTACTTTCAGACAATTCGAAGACTGAAAATGTCAAAATATGATTCCTTTTTGTAGTTCCCCTGCTTTCAAAGTTTGAAGACGCATATCTCTAAAACTGTAATAGCTATCAAAAAGTTGCCAACTTCAAAAATTTAGCTCTTAAAATTTTACATATTTTCATAGTTATCAACTATTTTCTAGCTCATTTAGTTTTGGAGATACAACGTTTTTAGAATAACTTACTTTAAACGAAACCTTGCTTCCAGAACTTTTTCTTCTTATCATTAACTGATTGCCCTGTTCCAAGTAACTGAGTTCGAGACATTTTGAAGTGTCATTCACTGTCAAAATACAGTAATCCGCATCCAAACTATGTTGATCACAAGTCTCATCCTCTTCTGGTATGTAAGGAATTTCATTTGCATAAATGATCGATCCGAATTCTTTGATCATTTTTTGGGTGGACTCTGAGGGTATAGGCAGTTGAAATAGGAGAAAAAAAAATAGATCAGGGAAACGGGAGACATTTTGAAATGAGCCAGAAAAGAAGGAAAAAAGTTTTGCAAATGTTTAGAGGCAGTCATAAGACTTTGGCCGATTTTATGTGAGATCAAAAAAAGGCGCCGCAGGCTCCGCCCCTTTCTATTTGTTTTAAATAAAAAGTTCAAATGATATCTTGAGAAGAAAACGAGAAACATTTCGAAATGAGCCATAAAAGAATGGAAAGAAAGTTTTGAGGGTTTTAGAGGAACCCATAAATTCTTCAGACCGCTTCTATGTGTGTGGGCTCAAGTGGTCCAAAGGAGAAATGTGTCTACTCTGGTTTTAAGCTCATGAGCAACTAGGATCCTGTCGCAAGCGGCCACGCGCTGTGTGAACACCGATCACTGTACAACGCCACGTCAGAATGCATACTGTAACTCCAAAAAACTCCGAACTCAAGTGTGCACTAAAAACCCAATAACAATTGAAACATTTATTGATTCAATGAAATTTCAAAACGGTATCACTTCAGCTGGTATCCACAACGTATCCCTGTGCAGTGTCCGTTTCACACGAGGTATACGTTCTTTCTCTCTCAGCGTTTTTGACATACTCACATATTTGGGCACAGAAGCTGATCTACAATCCAGTAAGCGTACGAATCATATGAGTTCTCTTCCCCTATCTCCGTTAACTGTTCTGAAAAACACTTCGAGTATACCCTTTTTTTTCAGAACAACTGACCATAAATCCAATTTGTCTCCTCATCTGAAACTAATCCAGTTAAATTGGTTCCGATTTTATTGCACTTGGTTAGGGAGTCATTTCGCTTTATTCCTTCATCAACTTGGAAAGTTTGCATACATATAGTTTTCCCATCGCTTCTTTCAAATCTTTTCCAAGAGGATGAGACTTGTGATCAACATTGTTTTGATGCGGATTACTGTATTTTGACCATAAATAACACTTCTGAATGCCTGGAATTCAGTTATTTGGAGCAGGACAATCGGTTTGTCATAAAAAGAGAAAGTTCTGGCAGCAACGTTTCGTTTAAGGTTGGTCATTTGAAAAGCATTGTATCTCACAAACTACAGTAGATAAAAAAGTTGATAACTATGGAAATGTGTAAATATTAAAGAGCTTCATTTTTCCAGTTGATGACTTTTTGATAGCTACGATAGTTTTTGAGATATGCGCCTTTAAAGTTACGCGCAGACGACGAGAGCGCTCTTGCTTCTCTGCGTCTCAGAGCGCACGGATTTAAAAGCGCATATATTGCAAACCGTCAGAGCTAGAAAAAGGTTGTTAGCTATAAAAATGTGCAACATTTTATGAACTTTAATGTTGTAGTTGACAACTTTTTGATAGCTACAGTGGTTGAGGTATGCGCCTTTAAATTTAATATAAATCAACGGAAAAACGCAGGCACTGAGGAGAGATGTTGACTTTGAAGGCGAATATCTCAGAGAATAAATTGGCTAGGAAAAAAGTGTGAACTCTATTTTCCAGGTCAGCCTTCCTGACAATAATTGCCCCGCTTTCAATGAAATCAATTATACACTAACTCTTCCATCCGGTGAAGTCAAATCCTGGAATCAAGCAGAATCCGGATGGGAGTGGAAAGAATGTTGAGATGAATTGCGGAATCAAAGAATGGGAAAAAGTTGTTTGAAGATTTTAGAGGAAGTCGTAAACTCTTTGACCGTTTCTATGTGAAACAAAACATTAAAAGATGTGCCCGCAGGCTCCGCCCCTTTTTATTGGGTTTTACGAAATATGTAGCTAATTTTAAGTAATTGATTTGATTTCAAATAATCTCGAGATCCTGAAACAATTGAAAAATTCATTTACACGCGCATTTTTCAATAAATAGACATCATATCAACTGGTAACCACAAACGTATCCTGCGGGATTTTTATGATCAATACAAGAACAGTCGTTTATAGTTTTCGAAGGCGCTGCTGTCATATAGGAAACAGCAAGACAATCTTCTCCGCCTTTTGATTCATGAAAATTGGTGGAGGTGTTCAAAGCATCGAGACTCTTGGTGTAGCCATCAGACCAATCGAATTTCTTAAAAATAGGTCACTTTGAAAGCGCATTTCTCAAAAACTGTTGTAGTTATCAAAAATCTATAAACTATGAAAATGTAGCTATTGTAGTTTTTGAGATATGCGCTTTTGAACTCCCCAACCACTTACGCAATTTCCCAATGAATCGCACTGTCGTTGTCCATCAATCCAAAAAGAATACCAATCTGTTACACTCCCCGACTCCAATAGTTTTCCTAAAAAGTTCGGTTTTTTGTAACAAGAGGTGTCATGAGAAAAGTTTTAATTTCTCGCCCTCTCTTCCTCTGCCCACCACGCTTTACTGTGGTGAAACCAAGGAACGTCTCCAGAAGACTTCAAAATCAAAATTTCGAAAAACGAATGGTCGGGCATCAACCAAGACACATTTCTGATCTATCTGTCCAGGTTTCAGCTCAATCAGTTAACTTTAAATGGGTGAAAAGGCACGCGACATACATCCGGATATACGGAATTTGGGGAATGTTATTAGTAATAATGATAGGGAAGAAACTAACCATAAATCCATTTTGACTCTTCCACTGAAGCCACTCCAGTTAATTTGGCTCCAATTTCTTCGCATTTAGTTTTTGAGGCACCGCGAGTGATTCCTTCATCAACTCGGAAAGTTTGCAAACATACAGTAGTCCCATCACTTCTTTCAAATTTCTTCCATCCCTGTCTACACTGCTTCCATTCCCATCCGGATTCGGTTTGCTTCCAGTTTAGAACTTCACCGGATGAAAGATTTAGCGTATAATTGATTTCATTGAGCGGGACAATTATTGTCGGGGAGAGTGACCTGAAAAAACCTAGATAAGGCAGTTATCCTAGCTTTAAGTGGTTGAACGTGAGTTTTCACAGATTTACAAACTTTTCGCTAGCTCTTCTTGTTTTTGAGATAAAACGTCTCAGAGATGATTACATTTAAAAAATGGTTTACCTTGAACGAAATTTTGCTTCCAGAAGTTCCTCTGTCAATTATAAATTTGATGTTCCGATCCAAATGATTAAGTTCTAGGCATCCCACTTCCAAATTAGAGGCATTCCTTGTCAAAATACAGTGATCCGTTTCAAAACAATGTTGTTCGCAAGTCTCATCCTCTTTTGGTTGGTAATATGTATTACGTGCTGAATGAACTCTTCCGAATACTTTGATCATTTTTGTTACTGGTCCCTCAAAAATAGGGAAATAGTGATCACTTTCATTTTCCGAATCTTCAACGGTTTGCGTAGGGGTCGGGAGAAGAAATCCAGGCAATTGAAACATGAGAAAACGGGAAAATAAGGAAACGGGAGACATTTCAAAATGCGAAATGAAAATATGAAAAAAAAGTTTTTTGAGGATTTTAGAGGCAGTCATAAATACTCCTGTCGTTTCTATGCGTAGGCTCAAGTGGTCTGGAGGAGAAGTGTGTCTACTGTGGCTTTAAAGGGGGCCAGACAGACAGCAAAATTTTCGGGGAAAATTTCAGGGAACGTGTGATTTGCCGTCGCGGTGTTCGCACCTAAAGCACGCAATCCGACGCGCAAACTTTTTTTTATTTTTTTATTTTCCGACTTCATTGTTCCAAATTTTAAACGACTTTACAACTTAAAAAAGCGGTTTTTTTGTAATTTATTGTAAAAATCATATAAAATAGATTTTTTTTTCGTAAATTTCCGGTTCAGTCGAATGATTATTTTGTCAGTGGCCGGTTTTTTCTAAAAATATGCAAAAAAAATTTTTTTTCTCCCATTGCCGTTTCGTCTTTCTTTCAACTGGTATTTTTCGTCTCATTATTACTCCGAAAATGAAAACAATACAGTATGCTTCATGAATGAGGTTTTCAGCAACGCCTTCACATCTTCTGCTCACCTTGCGACGAAAAACTCGGAAGGAAACAAATTATAATTAGGCACCGCAATGAAAGGGGGCGGGGCGACCAAATTTTTCTCCCCTTTTCAGAAATCCATCTTTGAAGGCTTGTACCGGGCGTTAGAAACCCATTATTTTTTTGGTGAGAACTTGTCCCTATGTAATCGACTACGCTGAATCCAATGAAATTATCAGTTCTTCGATAACTTTATTATTTTGATTCGAAAACTTCGAAAAATAGAAGTGGGACTGACAAAGTGGACTAAAAGTGTTGGATGGAAGTTCGCGCCATTAGATTTTTTAATGGATTCTGATAGTTTTTGAACTGGGGGATTGGATTTTGAAATAAAATCAAAATTCTAACGACGCCCTTGTTTCACAATTTTCAGCCAAAGTTCCAGCTAAAATAAATAAAAAATTTCAGCGATGACCCCAATTTTTTTTTGCATATTATGGTAAAACTAAGTCTTGTGTATACTTCTGCCAATTTTCAGAAAGATTGAATACCTCTAATAGTTTTGATACTCATCCGAAAATTCCAAACTTTCAAAATTTTCAGTTTTTGGAAGTTTTGAAGGTGACACAGGTGAGCGCCACCGATTTTCTTTTCACCATAAGATTCTACGCAAAATTTGCCACTAAGAGCAATTATAATTAAAAAATTCTATCGACGCCCTTAATGTGTTATACGTCTGTTTCCTTATCTATCATGGAACAACTTGTAAAAAATAGGAAAGAGGCAACACCGGAAGGAGACGGCAGGCAATGAAAAGTCGTCCTTTCCTCACTCTCATCTATTGCTTCCAAGAGAAGTGCAGCGGTGGCAGACTGGTTAGTGGGCGCGCGCACCGATCTGAAGACCGAAGTTCGCATCTCCCATGGGGTTTTTTTGTTTTTTTTTTCCTTTTTTCAATGGGCCACGGTGTTTGCACAAAACAGAAAGTACCGTAGTAATTCAGAAAGTTTGTGATTTTGTTGTTTTTACTATAATTATAATTACGATATGTCTGATTCATCTTCAAAAATGGATCCTGAGCCCCCAGAAAAACGGAGGAAAGGAGGTATTGTTAATATTTTAAAAAATTACATGTTATCATCGCTATTTATTTCAAGGAACCCCAATTCGCCCCAACGAAGAACGAGCCGAGTCTCATCGAGTATTTCTACAAGACTACGGTTTCAACGATCAACTCGAGCCTACAATACAAGTTGATGAAGTCACGAACGAGGTGATTGTTGCACTGTTTTGTCTCTCAGTTTCGTTTTCTGAGATTGAGAAAAAAGTTATGAGGTATTTGGGAGTCCCTGATTCACGAGGAAACTTGGAAAAGACGAGGAAGAAACTGGCGAGCATTCGGATGGATTGGAATAAAAGAAGGAAAAGGGGAGAAGATAAGTATTTGAATTTTTTGAAAAATTGTGCGTTTGATAAGTCTTTTTTTTGCGCTGACGAAATTCAAGAAAATGCTGTTTCTGACAAGTTTCAAAAAAGGATTACTGTAGATCACGAAATAACTGGCGCAGTTATTGGAAAACCTGAGCTTCGAGTTTCTGAGGCACAAACAGAAATTTCGTGTGATGCAGCTGCCGAATACATATTTTTGAGTCAAAAAACCTATCAGAACTGCAAAGACGAATCTTCTCGGCTGAAAAAAAGGTACAGTACTCGCATTAACTCAATGCGACACTGGCAAATGTACAACAATAACCGAATTCTGAAAGCCAAAATTTCCAATAAATCATCGAGAATAGCTGAAATTTCGATGCAAAAAATTCAAAAAAATTTCGATAAAAAATTTGCTCAGCTAAAGACAGTGAAAGACGTCTTGAAAGAAACAGAGGCAGTACTTCAATCGGCTCTTGCGAAAATTGACAATACGTCAAATGTAGTAGACCTGAAAGAGGGAAAATCGTATTCTAACAAGACGTTTGAAACTGTAATCCGTCTGAAATCCCTTGGTGTAGCTGACGAAAAAGTTGGAGAAGTAATGGAAGTTGTCGGTAATTTAGTTGGTGTCACTTTTGAAACGCTACCATGCCCTTCTACTTGTCGAAATTTTGCATTATCTTCTCTGTATCTTGGACGGAGCCACGTCAAAAGACGACTCGATGTTTTTTTGGAAAGTGATGACTCTTTGTGTCTAGCTTCTGATGAAACTACAAAGGGAACCGCGAAGCTCCAAGCTTTTGGAATTCACAGTCCAGACGGTAATTTTACTTGTCTCGGTGTACAGCCGGTTGCTGAAAAGTCTGCCGAGACCGCATTCAATGCGCTGGAGCATCTGATCAACCAGCTTCCAGAGGTTCCGAGAGATTTTTTCAAGAAGCTTCTTTTTAAAATTACGTGCACCATGTCAGATTCCGCTAGAACCGAGATTAAGTTTAATGGGATCGTCGAAGAAGC
Organism: Caenorhabditis briggsae; assembly: GCF_000004555.2. Lineage (NCBI taxonomy): Eukaryota > Metazoa > Nematoda > Chromadorea > Rhabditida > Rhabditidae > Caenorhabditis > Caenorhabditis briggsae. The sequence continues at coordinate 15,043,142 of NC_013487.2, read as the reverse complement.
GAGAGCAAAAGCGGTTCCTGAAATTGTTAGTGATTTTAATCAGTTGTCGGATACAGAGAAATCGTCGTTCTTCCAATTTTCCCAGTTTTTCTGCCAGCTACATGTACTGGCTAATTACACTGATGTTGTATTGAACTGTATGTTGGGATACGAAGTTCTGGAAACTGGGAATAATAAATTGGGAGAAGCTTCAGTATTCGGTTTAATAAAATTAGTCAATTGTTCGGCCAGCGGGGATCCGGACTGCACGGAATCCTTCAGATCTGGGAAGCTTGGTGTAAGAAGCATAACATTTGTCGTTTCCCGTTTCCTGCTTTTCATGGAAACCGTTTCAATATCGTTTTTGTGCTTGCATCCAGAGTCTTTTTCCACCGATTTCATCTGATCGAGTTCATTAAAGAATGTGATTGTTCTAAAGTTCAGCTTAACGAAGTTGGGAAATCGCTTGAGAACGAAATGGTCATCGACCATTTACAAATTCTTGGACTCTGTGATCAGTTGATTACTGGGCCTTTGTGGAGATTGGCAGAAGGAAGTGAGCACATTTTCGATACTTGTAAATATGCCGAGCAGTTGCGAAAGTGGTTAGAAGGCTGCGCGAAATCACCTATCGCTTTCTTTGATGGGTCTTCACCTACTCCTAATTTACAAGAATCTAGTCCGACAAACTCCACCTTGTTGTTGGAAGCACTTCTTCGTAGGGACCCAAAAGAAACGACTTGTGATATCGCTGAAGCAGTCTGTAACTCGTCTCTCGTGTATTTTGATAAATCATTTGCTAACTTCCTTTCGGGAGGGAAACATTTCATCAATCAAAATGAAATGCGAAAGAGTACAGAGGCCGCCCCAGCAACTAATCGAAATATTGAAGCAATGTTTGGTCTAATGTCCCATTATTACGATACCAAGCCCAATATGCGAGTTGACGTGAGAACGGCTTTTACAATGCTCAAGAAAAATGACAGTTTTACATGGCTTCAATCTTTGCCGGAGAATGAACAGAACGAAATCTTGAGCAAGTCCAGAGCGGCGTTAAAATCTCTGAAAAAAGACGCTTCTCACCGTCAGTTAGCTATTGAGATTGACATTTTGCGACAAATGAAAGAAAAAAACTTGATTGCTGCAAGGAAACAGGTGAAGGAAGAGCGGGACAGATTCAAATACACACACGACATTCTCTCTATTGGGTTCTGGGCTAGTTCTAGTGATGTTTCCGCTGGTCTCGCAAAATTGAGCACTGAAAAACAGAAAAGAGAGGCCCTCACCTCTCAACTACGATTCAGAAAATGTGTTATTAAACAGTCTGCTGCTGCTCCTATGTTTTCAGCTTCCGCCAAGTCAAAACCTCTGCCTCTTCGAGAGCTCATCGAAAAACTGGAAGCGCTGATCAAAAATCAACACCTTTCGCAGCAGTTACTGTTAATGGACCACGAATACGTCGGGAAACGAATCAACCAGAAGATTTCGTCAAAACGATCAAAAGGCGGCTTTGTTGAAGATATTCGAATCGTCGGAGCGACCAAGACCATTCGAGTGCTGTTCGACGGCGACAGCGATCCAACATCGATGAATTTCGATGATTTTGAGGGAAAACTTGAAGCAGAATCTATTGTTTTTGTTGTCTAATTTTTTTCGTATTATAGTTTGTTATGTTAGATGTTAATTTTGAGCTTTCGTTTGGTTTTTCTAGGTGCTAGACCGAATACCGAATATGAGAGCGAATTTGGAGACAGAATCAACGTGAAAAACCGGTTTTTTCTTTTCGAATTTCACCAAAAACTTTCTGAAATTTTGCTAAAATCTTTCACTTTTTGTTCAAATTTTTTTTAATCGAAAACAATTCGTATCGAATCTTCCACGATCAATTTTCTGCTAATTTCTTCCGTTTTCTGTTGTTTCTTCTCCTTTTCCGCGCTAAATTCGATATTTGGGTCTGAAAATCAATAAATTATAGTAAAATTTTGAAGTCTGAATGTTATAAACTTATTCTTTTCGTTTTTTTACCCTAAAAACTGCTTTTCCGACAAACCAAGATGCGATTTTGATGAAAAAACAGCGCTCGGAATAGCGCCACAATGAAACCGCGCCGCAGCTAAGCCCCGCCCACTTTTCTGCGCACCGCAAAAAAATGAGGAGAAATTCAGTACATTGAGGTCTGGTATAAAAGGGGCTGTAACTCGGGATTGAATGAAGATTTTTCCCTGAAATTTTGGGAATGGACTTCTATAAAGTAGGAGAATACAATCCAACAATAAAAACTGGGAAAAGTCTATTTTGAAAATTTTGTTGTGGTGCCTAATTATAATTTTACGATTTTTTGAATTGTTTGTGTTCTTACTAAATATTTAATGTATTTTTTGCATATTTTATTTTTTGACATAATAAACTGCATATATTATTTTCAACAGTGTTTCTTATCTCGTAGCTAGGCTTTGACGGCACGCTGACGTTCCGAAAATTCCCATTCCAAAAATTTTGAGTTCCAAACGTTGAATCCAAAAGAGACAAGCTAAGAAAAAAGGGGAACCATCAGCGGGGATCGAGCCTCCGACCTTCTGAATGCTAACCTAGAGCGTACCCACTACACCACGCGTGTTAGTGGCGACGACCGCGTTGATTTGTCTTATGAAGCGACGCCGCTGCAGCAAACGAGTGAGGAAATTACGGTCAGAAAAAAGCATTTTTTCGTCGGTGTAGTCTTTTTTCTGGTTTTTAATTACAAAACTATACTTATACTTTAGAGTTACCTCTTTTGAGAAAAAATAAAAATTTTGAAAATTTTGATGTCTCCCCTCCTTTAAAGGTGGGGAGACATGAGAAGAATAATGTTGTCGAAATTCCGTTTAAATATGCTCCTCGAGGAGTTGAACTTGTCGAGGCGAGTATTGAAGGTGCGGCGCCGCTACCGACTGAGCTACGCGTGCAAAGAGAAAGCCGCTGCTTGATTGCATACATAAAGGCGAGGACGACAGCTGTACGCAGAGTGACATTAAGCGTTGTACACCGTGACGGTAGAATCCATACTCTAGCTACAAAAATCCCCCGTAAAATCTCCTGTCCCCCCACCTTTAAGCTGAGGAATAGGTGGGCTTTTTCTGGAATTTGAGCTTTTGGTTCTAAATTGCCTGTTTGTCAAAAAAAAACATGCTTAGGAATTATCTGAATTTTCGAAAAGAAACAAATCGAGTTAATGTTGTTAAGACAGATGTCCGGACGTCCCAAGAGTCCAATAAAAAAGGGCGGAGCTATTCTCAAGACCATAAAACAACTAGAACCACCTGTCATTCATAATTTGGTTGTAATTTTCCTTGGGGGAAAAAGGACATTGAGATTACTGTAGATGAAATTTTTAGAAAGATTCAAAAATTGCTGTTTCAAAACTAAAAAAATGCTAAAATAGTTAGTTTACGGCCAATTAATTAAAAACATTAATTTTAATAACAATTTTCCTTTTTTTTCGAATTTTCAAAATATGTACTTGGGTCAAACTCCCCAGATCATTCTTAAACTTTACTTCCTTATCAGAAAAATAATTTTCTGATATCTTCTTCTGACATTTTTTGTGTTAATCATGGTCGAAGAAATCCAGTTTCTTATCATTTTATCATTTTGGTTATCTTTTTAACTAAATAAACGGACAGAAAGAAAACGGTGAAAGAATAGAGATCAGATATTGGTCCGGGAGGTTTGAAGGAATAAATAAAAATTACTGTTTCAAAATAAACCAAAAGTTTTGGAATTTTAGAATTTGGAGATTTTTCTATGAAAAATTGAAAAAATAAATAAATTGAATTTCCAGAAAATTTGAAAGTTCTAGAATCTAAAATTCCAAAAATTCTAAAATTCCAAAAATTCTAAAATTTTAAAATTCTAAAATTCTGAAATTCTAAAATTCTAAAATTCTAAAATTCTAAAATTCTAAAATTCTAAAATTCTGATGAAATTCTAAAATTCTAAAATTCTAAAATTCTAAAATTCTTAAATTCTTAAATTCTAAAATTCTAAAATTCTAAAATTCTAAAATTCTAAAATTCTAAAATTCTAAAATTCTAAAATTCTAAAATTCTAAAATTCTAAAATTCTAAAATTCTAAAATTCTAAAATTCTTAAATTCTTAAATTCTAAAATTCTAAAATTCTAAAATTCTTAAATTCTTAAATTCTTAAATTCTAAAATTCTAAAATTCTAAAATTCTTAAATTCTAAAATTCTAAAATTCTAAAATTCTAAAATTCTAAAATTCTAAAATTCTAAAATTCTAAAATTCTAAAATTCTAAAATTCTAAAATTCTAAAATTCTAAAATTCCAAAAATTCTAAAATTCCAAAAATTCTTAAATTCTTAAATTCTTAAATTCTTAAATTCTTAAATTCTTAAATTCTTAAATTCTAAAATTCCAAAAATTCTAAAATTCCAAAAATTCTAAAATTCCTAAAATTCTAAAATTCACTTTAGCATACTGTCATTTCCGTTTCTTCCGGAAATGACAGTATGCTACAGTATGCGTCGTAATAAAAATATGTTTATTTTTCTCCTTTTTCCACATAAAGAAAACTTTTTGTGTGATGATGATGAAGTTCTTTGCCAAATGAGGTTGTCAGAAGACACTTCCATGTTTTCTCTGCGTCTCTCTATTTCTCTCTATCTCTCTCTTATCATCTTCATCTCAATGAAACAGTATAAAAACGGGAATTCTTTTTGATCGACTCACACAAAAATGGTCAGAAATGTGGGCCGACGTGATTTTTTTGTAATTTTTTTGACCGAAAAAATTACTGTTTCAAAATTTCATATATTTTTTCTGAAATTTCAAGTTTCTTGATTTGTCTGGTGTGTATATTTTTTGTCTGAAAATCTTCTAAAAATTTACAACTTGAAATCTGAATTTTGCAGAAAAATGAAGCTCACGTTACTGCTGCTAGCAGTAGTTGTGGTCTATGTCGCTGCTCAAGGTGAGTAGAAACGATTTTTTTTTTCCAAAATATTGATTTTGAAGTTTTGAAACTAACAAATTCGGATTTTTCGCCTAAAACTACCCTAAAAAACTTTGGAAAAAAATTTGAAAAACCGAGAAAATTGAAGGTGGCCGAGTTTTTGGATTTTCTAGGCCACCATAAGCAAAACCTTGAAAAAATAGGCTTTTCTGGCAGTTTTTATTTTTTGAAACTTTGAAAATTGAAGTCTACGTCAAAATCTACCCCAGAAACGAAGAAACAACGGAGAAAAACCAGGTGGCTGAGTTTTTGAATTTTCTAGGCCACCATCGGTAAAGTTAGGCCATGAACGCTTTTGCGTCGGGAAATAGCATTTTCTAGGCTAATTTTTAACGGAAAATCCAAAAATTGCATTATTTTCACGAATAAAAATCAGTTTGAAAAGCTTGAAATGCTCATTTATCTAAAAATTGTAGATTTCTAGGCCACTATAGGGAATATATTGGAAAAAAGTGAATTTTTCCGCCAGTTTTCACGTTTAAAAAATTCAAATTTGAAATCTACGTCAAAAACTACGCTAGAAACATTGAAGAAAGCAAAAAATTGAAGGTGGCCGAGTTTTTGAATTTTCTAGGCCAACATCGGGAAAGTTAGGCCATGGACGCTTTTGCGTCAGCGATACATGTTTCAAGGCTAGTTTTAAATGGAGAACTCGAAAATTTGGTTATTTTCGCTCAAAAGTTTGACGAGAAAGCTTAAAATGCTCATTTATCCTAAATTTGGATTTTTCTAGGCCAGCAAGTCTTATTTTTCTACTTTTCTACCCATTTCGCTAACTTCAGCGTTTTGAAAATACGAAATTCAAATTCACCGTCAAAATCTACGTCAGAAACCACAAAAAACGAAAAAAAACCCTGATGGCCGAGTTTTTGGATTTTCTAGGCCACCATTGGAAAAGTTAGGCCATCAACGTTGTTTGGTCGGTGATACATGTTTCTAAGCTAGTTTTTAACGAGGAATCCGATTCTTGCATTTTTTAAGCTTGGAAATCACCAGAATTTGAGATAAAATTCAAAAATTAGTTTTTAAAATTCTAATCCCACAAAATTCAATTTCCACTCGCACCCATTTAATTTTTTAACACAGGATCTCCTGGACGTCAAGGTGATGATTCAGGTGACGGTTTGTTCGGTGGAGCCGATGCTGGAAGCGGTGGCTCTGGAGGCTGGGGCGACGCCAGCGCGTCCGCCGGGGCCGGAGCCTCTGCCGGTGGGCGTGGCGGTGGCCGAGGCGGTGGACAAGGTGGATCTGGGAGAGGTGGAGGTCGTGGTGGTGGTCAAGGAGGACAAGGAGGTCAAGGTGGCGGTCAAGGTAGTTTTTTTTTGTTTTTTAAAATTTGGAATTAAAAAAAAATTTCAAAAAAAAAATTGAAATTTTGAAATTTTCCCAACAGGCGGTTGGGGCGGATCCCAAGATTCTGGATCTAGCGGACAAGGTGGATGGGGAGGATCATCTGGAGGTCAAGGTGGAAGCCCAGGTGGATGGGGCGGAGATTCGGGATCCCAAGGAGGATCTCAAGGTGGATGGGGTGGTTCCCAGAATGGTGGACAAGGTAGTTTAGTTTGCAATTTTCCAGATTTTTCTTTTGATTTTAGTGGAAAACTGATGCGAATTTTGAATTTTCTGTAAAAAATTGGTTTAGAACACAGACAATGATGAGATAACGTTTAAGGAAAATTTAGAAAAACTTTTAAAAAAATTTTGAAACAGAAAGTTTTTTTAAACAAAATTATGAATTTTTCAGACTTCCCACTGCTTTAAGTTTGAAACAAATGCAAAATGCAAATTCCTCGCAAAAAACTAGCCTAGAACCATGTATTTTTGATGAGAAAAGGTTCATGGCCTAACTTTCCAAATGGTGGCCTAGAAAATTCAAAAACTCGGCCACCTTTATTTTTTGTGTTTTTGCGGTTTCTAAACTAGTTTTTGGTGTTGATCTCGATTTTCGTGTTATTAAAAACAAAAAATTAGCATTAACAGTAGAAAAATCCATTTTTAGCATCAGGTGACCTAGAAATCACCCCAAACCTAGGCCATCGCCGTTTTTTTAGAATTTTCGGAGTTTTCGGTCGATTTTTAGAAAAAAATAACTGGGAATTCGAATTTGCGGTTGAAAATCACCCTAGAAACGTGTCTCAAAGAAGCAAAGGCGTTCATGGCCTAACTTTCCGAATGGTGGCCTAGAAAATTTAAAAACTCGGCCACCTTCAAATCTTCTTATTTTTCATGGTTTCTAGGCTAGTTTTTGACATAGATCTCGATTTTCGTAGTTTCGAAACGTAAAAACTGCCAAAAAGGTAGCCTTTTTCAACGTTTTGCCTATGGGGGCCTAGATTTTTCAAAAACTCGGCCACCAAACTTTTTGACTGATTTCGTTTTTGTGCTAGAGTAGTTTTTGACGCAAAATCTAAACTTTTCAATTTTGAACCCCATAAATCAACAATTTTACAGGTGGAAACTCCGGTGGATGGGGAGGATCTCAAGGTGGACAACAAGGTGGAGGTGGTCGTGGTGGGCAAGGAGGACAAGGTGAGATTTTCGGACTTCCTTGTTGGTTTTTTTTGCAGAACAAATGCGAAATTTGAATTTTGACTGGAAAATTGGTCTAAAACAAAAAAAAGCACAAAACGCTTTAGGTCGAACTTTGAAAATTTAAAAAATTTTGAAACAGAAACTTTTCTTGACGAATTATTTCAAAATTTCTATGGGTTTCCACTTATTTCAGCACAAAACAAATGCGAAATTCAGATTCCTTGTTAAAAATCACTCTAGAAACAGGTATTACCGACCTGAAAGCGTTCATGGCCTAACTTTCCAAATGGTGGCCTAGGAAATTTCCAAAACTCGGCCACCTATGATTTTTCCCGTTTTTCACGTTTTTTAGACTAATTTTTGACATAAATCTCGTTTTTTGCGTTTAAAAAACTTTTAAAAAATCGATTTTCAGTAGAAAATAGACATTTAAACATCAGGTGGCCTAGAAATCCCCTCAAAACTAGGTCATCTCTGTTTTTCGAGGTTTTTTCGAGTTTCCTGGTAATTTTTTAGAGAAAAATAGTTACAAATTAAGATTCCTCGTTAAAAACTGGCCTAAAAACATGTTTTTTCAAGGCGAAAGCGTTCAGGGCCTAACTTTCCAAATAGTGGCCTAGGAAATCCAAAAACTCGGCCACCTATGATTTTTCTGTTATAGTTTCCCGACTAATTTTTTGCGTGAATTTCGATTTTTACGTTTTAAAAACTCTAAAAAATCGATTTTCAGTAGAAAATAGACATTTTACTATCAGGTGGCCTATTAATCCCCCAAAACTCGTTGTTTTATTCGAATTTTCCAGGTTTCCGGTTGGTTTTTGGGCAAAAATAATTAGAAATTCGGATTCCTTGTCAAAATTTACCTCAGGGACATGTATCGCTGACGCAAAAGCGTTCATGGCCTAACTTTCCGAATGGTGGCCTAGGAAATCCAAAAACTCGGCCACCTTCAATGTTATTTGTTTTTTCACAATTCTAGGCTAGTTTTTTGCGTAGATCTTGATTTTTTTGTTTTTGAGGCTCTTAAATGCCAATTTTCAGTAGAAGATAGACATTTAAGCATCCGGTGGCCTAGAAAAACACGCAATAATTCAAATTTTGAAATTCGAAAATTTTTTCAGGAGGCTGGGGAGGATCCCAAGACTCTGGATCTGGAGGACAAGGTGGATGGGGAGGATCCCAAGGAGGCAACCAAGGAGGAAATCAAGGAGGATGGGGGGGACAAAATGGCGGACAAGGTAAGTCCAACTAAAATTTCGATAGTGGCCGAGTTTTTGAATTTTCTAGGCCACCATTTGAAAAGTTAGGCCATGAACATTTTTCTGCCCTTTTTTTTTTTCAAAATTTGGGTTTCAGGAGGCTGGGGAGGAAACCAAGGTGGAGGTCAACAGGGTGGAAATGGAGGAGGACAAGGTGAGTAGTAATAAAACTACAGTAATCCAAAATTTCGAAAAATTACTGTTTCGAAATTTTTAGAAAATAATGTTTGTTTTCAAATTTTCGATAGAGTTGTTATCAATCCTAAGTTGCGTTGAATTTTGTCAAAATCTACCGCAGAAACCATGAAAAACCAAAAAATTGAAGATGGCCGAGTTTTTGGATTTTCTAGGCCACCGCTTGGAAACTCAGGTAAACGATTCTGAATTAGACCTGACTTCATTCGGAATTAGATCTGGGTTCGTTCGTAAATAGAAGTGGCATGATCTAATACAGAATTTAGCTGATCTAATTCCGAACGAACACCGATTGAACTACGAACGAATTAGATCTAATTCCGAACAGACCAGCGGGATTTCGGAGCATCGTAGCGCGCGCTTTTCAAATTTGGTTTTCTTTTCAACCCCATTCACTTTATTTATAATAAAATTTATTAAAAAAGAAAACAGAACAAGTCGAAAAATTATGTTTATAAGGTAGTTTTTAACAAGGAATCTGAATTTTTTGTTAGTTAGACTGGAAAATCGGCCCAAATCTAGAAAAATGCACATGACCGAGTTTTTTTTTTGAATTCTAGGCCACGTGTGCCGAATTGCGTTTTTCCTACGAAAAGCACTCATTCTTGAGTCCACAATTTACGAGAATTGGAATTTACGTCAAAATGTACCCCAGAAACCAAAAAAAAAAACGGAAAAATCGAAAGTGGCCGAGTTTCGGAATTTCCTAGGCCACCATGGAGAAAGTTAGGCCATGAACGTGTTCGCATCGAAAAAGTTGTTTCTAGGATATTGTTCAACAAGGAATTTGAATTTTTGTTAGTTAGACTGGAAAATCAACCCAAAACTCAAAAAAAAAATTAATTTTTTAAAAAGATGGCAAAGTTTTTGGGGAATTATAGGCCATCTGATGCCAAAATGCCATTTTCCAGTGGAATCGCTCATTTTCTGGTTTTAAAAGCACAAAAAACGGAATCTACGTCAAAAACTGGCCTGGAAACTACAAAAAACCAAGAATTGAAGATGGCCGAGTTTTGAAATTTTCTAGGCCACCATCGGGAAAGTTAGGCCATGAGCGTTTTTCGAAAAAAAAAAGTTTTTGTTATCGAAAAAAAATGTTTTCAGGGTAGTTTTCAACAAGAAATCTGAAAAAATTGAAGGTGGCCGAGTTTTGGAATTTTCTAGGTCACCATTTGGAAAGTTAGGCCATCAACGTTTTCGCATCAAAAATAGATGAGTCTAGTGTTTTTGAACGAGAAATTCAAAATTTTAATTATTTTTGCCCAAAAATCAAGGGGAAGTTCAAGAAATGCCAACTTTTCAGGAGGATGGGGAGGAAATTCCGGAGGCGGTGGAGGCGGAGGACGTGGTGGACCACAAGGACCTGGCGGACAAGGTGGATGGGGTGGACGTGGTGGAAACGGAGGAGGCGGATGGGGTGGTTAGTTTTTTTTTTTCTAGAAATTCAAAAAAAATTTCACTGCAATTTTTTCACCGAAATTCGTCAGCACAGCACTGCACTAAAAACTACAAGAACTACAGTAATCCTTGAAAAACACAACTAAAAAAAATTTTTGTAATTTTTCAAAAAAAAATTGCACAGGTAGTCGTTGGGGTGGAAGAGGTGATGGTGAGTAGACTAATTAATTGCCTAATTAACTTTTTTTCTTAATTTTCTGTTTTGTTAAATGTGGTTTTTTGAGTTTCTTAATTAGGGTAATTAACTAGATTAATTAAAAATTTCAAATTTCCAGGATGGGGACGATTCGGACCAGGAGCCCGTTGGGGATGGGGACGCCCATCGTGGGGTGGATGGGGAAGAGGATGGTAGAGAGCAGCAGATACAGTATTCCCCAAAACTACAGTAACCCATTTTTCGCAATTATCATATCTGAAATATAACGTGTATGCTTTTAATTGTTCAATTTTGGAGTTTTTAATAAATGTTTGTTTTTTAGAATTTTAGGATACCTGAAACTATGAACCACTGAACTTCCTAAATTTTCTAAATTTTTGAAACAGTAATTTTTATCAAAAATAAACATGGACTTTAAATTTTTTTTTTGGTTTTTTAATTCACAAAAATCAGAAGTTTCAATTTTGGTTCCTTATTTTAAAAGAAGCTGTAATTTGAAAAATTTCTTAAAATGGACTTTCCAGTTTTTTCCTATCAAGTACCAATTAAAATGTAAATTTCGAAAGTCAGAAGCTCAAAAATTTGTAACAGTGAATTTGTTTTCTGAAAAAAGTTCCGAAATATATTTTTGATGATTTTGCAATAATTAGAACATTTTCAGTTATACATTTTTTTCAAATTCCATTTTTTAGTTTTTAGAAATTCATTAAAAAAACATTAAACTCAGAAATTTCAATAAATCGAAATTGGGAATTTAAAAATCTTCGGGACTTTTAGAAATTTTGAAACAGTAAAAAAATTGAAAAAAAATCCAAAAATTGTATTGTGACAGAGTACAGTAGTTTGTGAAAAAGGGGAGCTTCCTTGTGAGAAAAAGTGGGCGTGGCTTGTCCAGATGGATCGGATTGGCTAACATTTTCGTACTTTCTCTCTATTTCTCTTTCTCAAGTTTCGAAAAATCCGGAAAATCAGAAATTCAGAAATTTAGAAATTCAGAAATTCAGAAATTCAAAAATTCAGAAATTCAGAAATTCAGAAATTCAGAAATTCAGAAATTCAGAAATTTAGAAATTCAAAAATTCAGAAATTAAGAAATTCAGAAATTCGGAAATTCGGAAATTCTGAAATTCAGAAATTCTGAAATTTAGAAAATTAAGAAATTCAGAAACTTAGAAAATTCAGAAATTCAGAAATTCAGAAATTCAGAAATTCAGAAATTCAGAAATTCAGAGATTCAGAAATTCAGAGATTCAGAAATTCAGAGATTCAGAAATTCAGAAATTCAGAAATTCAGAAATTCAGAAATTCAGAAATTCAGAAATTCAGAAATTACAAGTATTGTCGGATTAAAAAAAGTGACACCTGAAAATCTCGGAGACGGCGCTCGTGTCGATTTACGAGGGGGCGGAGCGAAAACGGATACTGTATATAACAAATTTATTTATGTGAATTTAGTGGGATTTTCTGAACAAAATTTTGATTTCTTGGTCTAAAAATGATCGTTAGAATCTCTAGAATCTATTTTTCAGCAAAAAAAACTAAACTTAAACGCAAAAGTAGCTCGAACGAGCCGAAATTCTGAAATATTACGTTATAGAATATCTGTAATTCCACTATTTATTTTTCGATTTTTTCTCAAATTTCCCCCAAAATTTCAAATTCTCTCCCCCCAATCAATCAATCATATTCCCATTCTGTGTCAAAACCCAAAGTGATAATCCATCAAAACTTTTGCTCTGTGAGCCCGTGGGCAATATGATTGCTCAGCATTAAATTCTTGTCAATTTCTCTCAAAAAAAAACCAGGAAATTTCAGCTAATTTTCGATTGTTTTCAATGTTGAAAACATTCGAAAATTCCAGCCAATTTGCTATAATTTTTAGAGTCTATATTTTCTATTTTTTTTCTGTTTTTATGGATTTTTGGTCCCCTTCTCCCCCCTTCTTTTTTTCATCTTTTAGAATAGGCGAAATCTAAAAATAATTCAATTATCATTATTATTTTTTTCTGTTTTTCTCGCCTTCTTTTTTATTTTTCGTCTGTTTTTTCCCTTTTTTAAGATTTTTCAGTTTTTTTTTAAATCTTTTATTATTTTTCGAATTTCAGAATTTTCTACTATTTAAAAATAGAATATTCCAGTTGATATTGGTTTCAAAAAATTACTGTTTCAAATTGTTTCTTTTTTTAAATAATTCCAAATTTGAAGTCTATATTCGAAGTTCAATTGAAAATTGTTTCAAATGTGGAATCTATCGAAAAAATGTTCTTTTTATTCCAATTTTTTTCAAAATTAAATTGCTGTTTCAAAGTTTCAATATCAAAAATAACACTTTTTGAAAGTTAAAGGTGGGGGGACATGAAAAAAATAATGTTCTCGAAATTCCGTTCAAAGATGCCTCTCGAGAAGTTGAACTTGTGAGGGCGATGATTGAGGGTGCGGCGCCGCTACCGACTGAGCCACGCGGGCAAAGAGAAAGCGCACGCCCGATTGCATACATAAAGGCGAGGGCGACAGCTGTACGCAGAGTGACATTAAGCGTTGTACACCGTCACGGTAGAATGCATACTCTAGCTACAAAAAACTACGAAAAATCTCCTGTCCCCCCACCTTTAATATGTATTTCCAGAAATCCAACATTAGTGGAAACTTTTATTTTAACACTGTTTTTACTTTGTGTCCTCGTCTTTGAAAAGTTGGATTGAACTTTTTAATTTGAAATTTTTTTTTTACTTTTCTAATTAAAAAAATCAGATACAGTACAAAGTAATTTTTTGAGAATTCCGAAAAATTGAGAAAAGTCTGAGTGGAAAAATCCACTTTTCTGAAAATTCAAAATTTTCAACATTCTTAGATTTTTTGAAACAGTAATTTTTTGAAATGATTTTAATTTCGAGAAATAGAAAATTTGGAATCTCTAGAAAGAATTCGATATTCGACGGTTGATTAACAAATATTTGTTTATATTTTCACATAAAAGTTTTGAAACCGTAATTTTCAAAAATTTCAAGAATGGCATCATAAAATGTTTTGGATACAGCAACAAAAAAAACTTGAGTTTTGGAAAATTTGAAAAAAAAAATATTTGGAAACAGCAAATTTTTTAATTAATTAATTTTTTTCAAGAAAGTGGAAGACCGTTTTCCGGTGTTTGGAAAATGATTTTCTGAAAGACTGGAAAGGATTTTCATAGTGATTATATGCATTTTCAGTCTTTTTTTGCTCAGAAACCCAGTTTTAAATCAAAAAAAAAATTTCAGACTTTCAGAAAATTATGTTCCAAACATCGGAAAACGGTTTTCCCCTTTCTTGCATACGGCCTCAGTAGTTTTTAAATTTGAAAAAAAGTTTCGATTTTTTGAAAAAGTGATTGATTCAACAACTTCAAAACACTAATTCCATTGAAGCACTGTTAAAATAATAGTTTTCAATAATTTTAGATTTCTTTGAAACTCCAATTTTTTAATTTTTTGACTCTTTATGACAAGGGGGGGGGGGGGGGGTTCCATGAGAAACGGCCAAGTGGGAAAATAATGACAAAGTTGAATTTTGCCGTTTTTTCTTGTTTTGCGGTTGTTTTCATGAAAATTTCAAACTTTGAACATTTTTCATCACTTTTTGAAATTTTCAGTTTATATCATTTTTCGTTTCTTGTTTTGTAACTAAGCCTAAATTATTAGGTTGGCGGGAAAGTCTTTGTCACTTTTTCAATAGTTTATTTCTCAAAGAAAAAATAGCCGAATAATTAATTATATTGTCCATCATTATCAACAACATGTCTCCAACGTTCCCTCAATTTATGGATTCCATTGCGGTAGAATCCAGCCGGGCGTGAGGCAAAGTATTGTTTGAGTGCCGCTTCGACCGCTCCACGGGAATTGAAGCTTCTTCCTTCGAAGGCACGTGTCATATCGCCAAATAACCAATAGTCGGAAGGAGCAAGATCAGGAGAATACGGGGGGTGAGGGAGAACATTCCATCCATATCCCATCAGCTCCTGCTTCACTTGTTTCGAAACATGTGGGCGAGCGTTATCATGTTGATAGTACACTTTCTTGTCTTTCAGGGCCGAACGGTCGACTGCTTTCTTGAGGTTTCGTAGGTGAGTAGTGTAGAGGTCTCCAGTTATTGTTTTGCCCTCGGGCAGAAGTTCCCAGTAGATGGGGCCGTCCACTCCCCACCACACAGAGAGCATAACTTTTTTCGGATGAAGGCCGGGTTTGGGGACATCCTGTGGGCTCTCTCCTTCTCCAACCCACTGGGATTTCCTGTGGTGATTATCGTAGAAGACCCACTTCTCATCTCCGGTTATTAGCCGGTCCAGCCATCGATCGCCCGCGTGGAGAGTGAGAAGAGTAATCGAATCGTCGACTCGGCGGTCAAGGTTGGCTTGAGTCAGGTGATGAGGTATGAATCGACCAAAAAGTTTTCTCATTCCAAGAGACTTCAAACCTTCAAGGACTGTGCTATGGTGAACTCCGAATGTGACAGCTAGTTCACGGCTAGATTGAAATGGATCCGATTGCAATGCGTGCTTCAGCTTGTCCAAATCCAACTCACGGGGTCTCCCAGAGCGATCCTTTTCATCGAGCGAGAAGTCATCTTTTTCGAAACGATGGAACCAATTGCGAATAGTATTGTAGTGAGGGGCATGTGTGTTGTACACATTCTTCAAGAAAGTTTCCGAATCCTTCATCGTGGTGTGAGATAGGAAGAGGTAAATCAAAACATGTCTGATGTGAATAGCAGTGGGAACAAACATATCGTTTCAATTACAGATGAGGAGCAGGGAAGGAAATGGGGACTTGTTTATATGGAAGGTTCTTATCACCTTGTTATTCACTAGAGTCGATATCATACACAGCCTCCATATACGAGAACAGTGATTAAACAAACAGAGTGACAAAGACTTTCCCGCCAACCTAATAAGATGACATAGCTGAATAAAATAAAATTACACAGTTCTAATCTCAAAATGTGAAAATACATTTTTGGCACTCTTCCTTCGATCGAATTTGTAGAAAAAAGCTTTTCATAATTTCCAAAGTTTGAAAATTGTTGTTGTACTTTTAATGATTTTTTAAAAATAATCTAGAAAATTACTGTTTGAAACCCAAAAAATGGAAAATCGTTTTTCTGAATTTCTGAATTTCTGAATTTCTGAATTTCTGAACTTCTGAATTTCTGAATTTCTGAATTTCGAAATTTCTGAATTTCTGAATTTCGGAATTTCTGAATTTATGAATTTCTGAATTTCTGAATATTCCTATCTTTTGTTTTGACCCCCGCAATTGCTCATCCATCCCTCCCATCTAGACTCCTCCTCCCAGTGCTCGCCGAGCCTGAAGATTCACCACCTGTTCTCCCTCTTTCTCTTTCACTCTCTCATTTCCCCATAATCTCTCACTGATAAGTGATAAGAGACGCAGAGAAGCCGACGAGATGACACGTTGAAAAAGTGTAATAACGCTAGTGGAACACCTGATGATTTCTGTCGGGACCCCTGAAAATTTACATAGGTCAATTTCTGATTTATAAAGTTGTTTGCCAATAATTTGTGTAAAATTTGGGGTTTTTAAAGCTAGAAATTGAACTTTTGGCTGATTTCAAGCTTAAAAACCGGCCTTTTCAAGTTTGAAACCGATTTGGCCTTTTTTTTGCTCCAAATTCAAGTTTTATGACTCTAAAAATCTCAAATTTTTGCACTAATTAAGCTGATTACCCTGCTAATTACCATGCAAACTGGACGTCCTCCGCCGCCGCCATTTTTCAAGCCGATGCACCATTTTCCGACTTTTTCGAATGGTTAGTTTCAATTTTTTTTAAATCTTGAAATTCAGAAATTCATAATTTTGGATATTCAGAAATTCGGAAATTTGGAAATTCAGAAATTCAGAAAATCAGAAATTCAGAATATCAGAATTCAGAATATCAGAAATTCAGAAATTCAGAAATTCAGAAATTCAGAAGTTCGAAAATTCAGAAATTCAGAAGTTCGAAAATTCAGAAATTCAGAAATTCAGAAATTCAGAATATCAGAAATTCAGAAATTCAGAAATTCAGAAATTTAGAAATTCAGAAATTCAAAAATTCAGAAATTCAGAAATTCAGAAATTCAGAAATTCATAAATTCAGAAATTCAGAAATTCAGAAATTCAGAAATTCGGAAATTCAGAAATTCGGAATTTTGGGAATTCAAAAATTCAGCATATCAGCATATCAGAAATTCAGAAATTCAGAAATTCAGAAATTCAGAAATTCAGAAATTCAGAAATTCAGAAATTCAGAAATTCAGAAATTCAGAAATTCAGAAATTCAGAAATTCAGAAATTCAGAAATTCAGAATATCAGAAATTCAGAAATTCGGAAATTCAGAAATTCAGAAATTCAGGAATTCAGGAATTCAGAAATTCAGAAATTCAGAAATTCAGAAATTCAGAAATTCAGAAATTCAGAAATTCAGAAATTCAGAAATTCAGAAATTCAGAAATTCAGAAATTCAGGAATTCAGAAATTCAGAAATTCAGGAATTCAGAAATTCAGAAATTCAGAAATTCAGGAATTCAGGAATTCAGAAATTCAGAAATTCAGAAATTCAGGAATTCAGAAATTCAGAAATTCAGAAATTCAGAAATTCAGAAATTCAGAAATTCAGAAATTCAGAAATTCAGAAATTCGGAAATTCAGAAATTCAGAAATTCAGGAATTCAGGAATTCAGAAATTCAGAAATTCAGAAATTCAGGAATTCAGAAATTCAGAAATTCAGAAATTCAGAAATTCAGAAATTCAGAAATTCGAATTCCCTAGTTTTCGATATTCCTGAATTTTTAAAATGTTCCAATTCTAGGATTACTGTAGTTTTGAAATTTTCTTTTTTTTTTTTAATCATAATTTCGAAATTTCCAAAAAATGGACCCATTAAATTATTTTTCCTTCTTTTATAAACAATTTATTCTTTCTTTTTTTTCATTCTCCCATTCTCCTAAAAAAGAGAAAAAAACTTTTCTTCGAAAATATAAACTTTTTTATTTTTCCCATTTTTTTTTCTACTTCCTTTTTCTGAAATTTGTTTTTCAGAAAAAAAAACAAAAAAAAATAGAAAAAAAACGAAAAGTAGTGAAAAAGGTCTCATATTTCGGCACCTGTGAGTTAGCGGAAATTTGAGAAAATGAGATTTTTTGGTTATTTTTTTAGTTTTTCACTTTCTCGGCCATGACCCAATTTTTTCTAGGTTATGATTTAGTTTTCCAGGTCATGACCTAGTTTTTTCAAGGTCATTCCCTAATTTTTCTAGGTCGTGACCTACTTTTTCCTAGGTCATGACCTAGTTTTTTCTAGGTCATTCCCTAATTTTTCTAGGTCGTGACCTAGTTTTTACTAGGTCATGACCTAGTTTTTTCTAGGTTATGACCCAATTTTTTCTAGGTCACGACCTAGTTTCTTCTAGGTCATTCCCTAATTTTTCTAGGTCGTGACCTAGTTTTTCCTAGGTCATGGTCTAGTTTATTCTAAAACTGTAATTTATACGGGTTTATTTCCAAACAATTCAAAAAATTTGTTTTTCATTTTTAAAAATTTTTGAAACAGTTAACATTTTTATTCTAATTTTCCATTAAAAAATAGACAAAAATCATTTTTCCCAAACACCTATTTTGGTTCCTCATATCAATTTTACTTTTGAATTCTCAAAAATTTCTAGAATTTCGAAACAGCAATTTTTTTCGAAATTTTGAAAAAAAAAGTCCATTTTCGCTAAATTTTCGTAAAATGAGCCCAAATAAAATTTGCAAAAAAAAAAACAAAAAAAAAACTTTAGTTCCTTTTTTGCCCTCCTCCCACCCTAATGATGGGTCGTTCGGAGCAAAAAAAAAAAGAAAATTCCAAAAATGTCTCTTTTTAGGAATTTCTGCAAAAAACGGCTATTTTTTGTTCATATTCTGTTTGGAATGAAATGTAAATTTGCAAGAAGTCAAAAAGAAAGGTCAATCCTAAAATTTGTAATTTTCAACTTTTCGGAAAATTTTAAAACAGTAAAAATTTTCAAAGTTTTTGTTTTTGATTTCTCTGAAAAATCGTTAGAATTCTAGTTTTTGGAAAGGTTTCTGAAAACTTTTCCAGCAAAAAAAATGGATTTTCTGAAAATTGAGCATTTGAGAATCTCAGAAAAATACCGTCCTCTATTAGAAGGCCACCCGAACCGTCAACTTTGAGCCTATATATCTCACTTCTTTTGAAAGATATCAAAAAGTTTTCAACTGATAAAATGTTTATCATGATATCAGCAACATTTTAATAGTCAACCACTTTTTGATATCTCTCATAGAAAATGAGATACATGGGATCAAATTTGACGATTTGGGTGGCGTTCTATTAGAGTGTGGGTACGGTAACTTTCGCTGGTATTTTCTAAGAACTTCATACTGTAACTTTTTGGTTTTTTTGGTAATTTCTTTTTTCCGATTTGAAAATGAACAGATTTGTGTTCATTTTCAAATTAGAGGATTAGCGAAACCTCTCCGAAAAACTTTTACTAAACTTTTTTTTGGAAAATTGGTTGATTCGCTTTTTTCTTTTTTTTGTTGCTTTAGGTGGATTATCGGAAAATGTGAAATTTGAAATTTCATTAAAGAAATTTCGAAACATTTAATATTTTTTTGAGTCTTTTGAATTAAATTGACGTTTCAGAAATTTCGATAAATAATTCCCGTTTCAGGAGTTTTCGAAAATTCCAAGTTTTCAATTTTTGATATTAGGACTGAGTTAAAGAGTTTTGACTTCAGAATCTCCATTTTTTCAAAACTTTCAAAATTCTAGAATTTAGATTGTTTGGGTAATAAAGTTATGAATTTTAGAATTTTAGAATTTTAGAATTTTAGAATTTTAGAATTTTAGAATTTTAGAATTTTAGAATTTTAGAATTTTAGAATTTTAGAATTTTAGAATTTTAGAATTTTAGAATTTTAGAATTTTAGAATTTTAGAATTTTAGAATTTTAGATTTTTAGAATTTTAGAATTTCAGAATTTTAGAATTTTAGAATTTTAGAATTTTAGAATTTTAGAATTTTAGAGTTCCAGAATTTTAGAGTTTCAGAATTTTAGAGTTTCAGAATTTTAGAGTTTCAGAATTTCAAAAAAAATGTGTTAATCCGTTTTCCCCTTCTCCCACTTGTTTCTCTCCTTTTTTCCTCTTCTAAATTGACTAAGGACCACCAAAAAAGTCAGCTTTTCCTCTTTTCTCTTTCTCTGCGTCTCTCTCTCTCTCCCATTTTTTTCTCGTCATGCCCTTTTTTTTGGTTGATTTTCTGCGTTTTTGTGTCATTCATTTTTTTTTCCTTTTGGCCTCTCAAAAAGACGAATTACGAGACGTTAGGGACCAGGAGGGTCAAAGGAGGGTCCGAAAAACTTTTTAGGAAAAAAATTCTAAAATTCTAAAATTCTAAAATTCTAAAATTCTAAAATTCTAAAATTCTAAAATTCTAAAATTCTAAAATTCTAAAATTCTAAAATTCTAAAATTCTAAAACTCTAAAATTCTAAGAACCCTTAAATTCTAAAATTCTAAAATTCTAAAATTCTAAAATTCTAAAATTCTAAAATTCTAAAATTCTAAAATTCCAAAATTCTAAAAACCTTTAAATTTTTAAATTTCCCGCCAAATCCCTCCTGTTCCAAGTTCTGGCCAAAAAGTAATTTACTATGGATAGAGAAACCTAAAAAAACTTTTTTCTGGGACCTTTTTCCCAGAAACTTCTAGAATTTTCGTATTTTTTTCTTATTTTTCTTCAGAATGATGAACATATTTTTTCCTGTTTTTCCCTTTTTTCTGGTCCCTCGGACTCCTTTTTTCTATATGCATTCATTTATTTTATGATTGCTATACATTCTGGAATAGCTAGAGCCGCAGAGAAACGAGTGCGCTCTCGTTTCTCTGCGTCTCCCTCTTCTCCTCTTGCCTAAGAAGACGCGCGCCAACTTTAAAGGCGCACATATCAAAAACTACAGTAGCTAGAAAAAAGTTATCAACTACAAAAATATGTAAAACTTTATGCTGAGCAATTATGTATCTGACCAAATTCTCAATGCTACAGTAGTTTTTGAGATAGGCGCCTTTGATACCTGCTGAACGTTATCGGACTGACGATCCAAAATTTTTTCGATTTCTGAAACAGAAATATTTTATAAAAAACGGAAAATTCAAAATTTGGAAAGATTCAAAAACATGGAAGTTGAAAAAATCGTGAAGATTCTGAATTCTGAAAATCAGAAACTCAAAAAGAAACTTCCAGAAGCTCCGGAATTATTTAGTTCCAGAAAAAAACTATGCATTTTTTTCAGATTAAAATTTTTTCAAAAGATTCTGTTTCAAAATTTTTTTTTATCTGAAGTTTTTTTTAGAAAAGTAGTTCTAACATTGAACATTCTTTAAAGGCGCATATCTCGAAAACAAAAAATTTTATCAAAAAATTTTAACTAACAAATTGCTCAGAATTAAATTTTACACAAGTTTGTAGTTTACCACTTTCCAATGGCTACTATAGTTTTTGAGATATGCGCCTTTAAAGAGACGCAGAGAAATCCGCGTAGGTGGAACAGCTACATTTTTGAGTCGCATAACTTTTCAGTACCGTAACCAAGAGAAATGAGAATTATCAATTTTTGATAGAAACTTTAAAGACTTTTTATACTATGCAATTTGTTAAAAATTTTGAAAAGATTTTGTCGAAAAATTGAAAAAAGAATCCAAAAATTCCTGATTTTTTTTGTAAGACTTGTATCTCAAAAACTAAAAGATCAAAAAATTATCAATTACAATATTGCTCAGCATAAAATTTTATACATTTTTGTAGTTGATAACTTTTTGATACCTACAGTAGTTTTTAAGATATGCGCCTTTAATCGCTCTGGCTTTACAGTGATCAGCCTTCAAAGTATCTCAGAGTTTTTTTGAATTTTTCTAAATTAAAAAAAATTTCTGTTTCAAAATTTTGGAAAATTCGAAAACCTTTTTTGACCGTCAGTGCCTATTCAGTAGATGTCAAAGACGCATATCTCAAAAACTACCGTAGCTATCAGAAAACTGTCAACTACAATATTGCTCGGCATAAAATTTTACACATTTTTGTAATTAATTTCATTTTCCTAGCTACTGTAGTTTTTGAGATATGCGCCTTTGAAGTTGGAAGCGCGCATTCTCGGGCAGGAGGAGGCACGGGAGG